>NC_092752.1:84306261-84609654 GCF_047496795.1 Chiloscyllium punctatum | reverse complement strand
GGGACACGCAAACACACAACAGTGAATGGAATACAAGCAGTCGCACAGCAAGGGAGGGACACACACACTGTGAGGGATGGGGACACACAAAGCGAATGAGGGACACACACACACACAAAGCAAGGGAGGGACACGCACACACGGCGAGGAAGGGACAAACACACACATGTC
The DNA here is from genome assembly GCF_047496795.1 of Chiloscyllium punctatum. Lineage (NCBI taxonomy): Eukaryota > Metazoa > Chordata > Chondrichthyes > Orectolobiformes > Hemiscylliidae > Chiloscyllium > Chiloscyllium punctatum. The sequence continues at coordinate 84,609,483 of NC_092752.1, read as the reverse complement.
GAGGGGGAGGGCATGTGCACAGAAATGGAGAGGGGGCACACACATGCAAAGCGAGGGAGGGACATGTACAAATACACACACACACAGCGAGGGAGGGACATGCACAAATACACACACACACAGCGAGGGAGGGACATGCACATGCACACAGTGAGGGGGATACACGCACACACACAGCGAGGGAGGGACATGCACATGCCACAGTGAGGGGGATACACGCAGACACACAACGATGGAGGGACGGGGACACACACACAAAGCGAATGAGGGACACACACACACACACACACAAAGCAAGGGAGAGATGCGCACACACAGCGAGGGAGGGACAAACACACACACTTACGGTGAGGGAAATACACGCAGACACACAGTGAGGGAGGGACACGCACATACACTGCAAGGGAGGGACACGCACAAACAGCGAAGTAGGGACAAGCACACACATATCGAGGGGGAGGGCATGTGCACAGAAATTGAGAGGGGGCACGCAAACACAAAGCTAGAGAGGACACACACGGACACGGCAAGGGTGGGACATGCGCACACAGCAAGGGGGGACACGCACTCACACACACACAAGGGACGGACACACGGACACACAAAGTGAGGGAGGGTCACGCACACATACATACACACACAGAAGCACAGAGCAAGGGAGGGACATGCACACACGCACACACACACAAGGGACGGACACACACGTAAAGCGAGGGAGGGACACACACACACAGAGCAAGGGAGGGACATTCACACTTTCACACATGCAAGGGACGGACACACACGCAAAGCGGGGAGGGACACACACAGAGCGAGGGAGGGACACGCTGAGACATGCAGCAAGGGAGGGAGCATGGACACACACAGCGTGGGAGGGACACGCAAACACAAAGCAAGGGAGCGACATGCACACACACAACGTGGGAGCGACACACAGCGAAGGAGGGACAATCACAGAAACCACGAGAGGGAGAGAATGTGCACACAAATTGAGAGGGGGCAAACACACTCCAAGCGAGGGAGGGACACGCACAAATACACACACAGCGATGGAGGGACATGCACGTATGCACAGTGAGGGGGTACACGCAGACACACAGCGAGGGAGGGACACACAAACACAAAGAGCAAGAGAGGGACACTCACAAACACAGCGAGGGGGAGACTCATGCACACACAGCGAGGGAGGGCCACGCATGCACAGCGAGGGAGGGTCTCTCTCTCTCTCTCTCACACACACACACACACAGAGCAAGAGAGGGACAAGTGCACACACAGTGAGGTGGAGACACATGCATACACAGCCAGGGAGGGACATGCACACACAGCGAGGGAGAGAGTCACACACAAACACACACACAGAGCAAGAGAGGGATACGCACATACAAAGTGAGGTGGAGACACATGCACAAGCAGCGAGGGAGGGACACACAAGCACACACAGCGAGGGAAGGACGGACACACACAAACAGCGAGGGGGGACACGCACACTCACAGCGAGTGAGGGAGACGCACAGAGAGAGAGAGAGACATACACACAACGTGAGGGAGTCACACGCAGCGAAGGGGGACACACACAAACACATACTGTGAGGGTGTGACACATACACACACACAAAGAGGAAGGGACACACACACACACACAGAGCGGGAGAGGGACACACAGAACCACAGTGAAGAATGACACGCACACACAGCAAGAGGGTCACACACACACACACAAAGCGAGGGAGGGACACGCACACATACACACAGTTAAGGGGATACACGCACACACACAGCCAGGGAGGGACACCCAGACACACAGTGAGGGAGTGACACTCACATACACATCAAGAGGGATACATACTCACAGCAGGAGAGGGACACGCACGCGCACACACACAGAGAGCAACGGAGAGAAGGACATGCACACACAGCATGGGAGGAACACACACACACAGCAAGGGGAGACATGCACTCACACACGCACAGCAAGACACACACACACACACACACACACACACACACAGGGGGGGTGAACTGATACATACACAGCGAGGGACACGAACACACACAGCAAGGGAGGGACACACACATACACAGAAAGGGAGGCACATGCACACACATAGACAGCGAGTGTGGGACCGCGCACAAACACACAGCGAGGGAGAGGCACATACACACACAGAGCGAGGGAGAGACACGCACACACACAGCAAGGAGGGACACGCACATACACACACACACACACAGCGAGTGAGGGACACACGCAGCGAGCGAGCGGCTTGCTGAGACACGCAGCAAATTAGGGACATGCACATGCACAGCAAAGGAGGGACATGCACGCACACAGCGTGGGAGGGACATACACAAACACACACAGTGAGAGGGGCCACGCAAAGACACGGCGAGGGAGGGACACACGCACACACAGCAAGGGGGTCATGCACTCACACAGCAAGGGGAGATGCGCACATACAGTGAGGGGGATATACACAAAGAGCAAGGGAGGGACACACACACACACACACACGCACACACACACGAGGGACACACACACACACACACAGTGAGAGAGGGACATGAACACAGCGAGGAAAGGACATGCACATACACAGCGAGGAAAGGACATGCACACACACACACAGCGAAGGAGAGACACACATATACACAGCAAGGGAAGGACACGCACACACACACACACAGAGGGAGGGATGGAGACAAACACACACAAACACACACACAGAGGGGGGACACGCACACTCACAGCGAGGGAGGGAGACCCACACATAGCGAGAGACACATACACACAACACGAGTGAGTGACACACACGCAACCAGGGAGTGAGGGACATGCAGCGAAGGGGGACACACACAAACACATACTGTGAGGGTGTGACACATACACACGCAGCGAGTGAGGGACTTGCTGAGACACACAGAGAGGGAAGAACACGCACACGCACAGCGAGACAGAGACACATGCACATAGCAAGGGAGGGACACACACACAGCGAGGATGGGACACACACACACACACACAGTGAGCGAGAGACACACAAACAAGGGAGGGAAACGTACAAACACACAGCGAGGGAGTGAGGGACACACACACACACACACACACACACAGAGCGAGGGAGGGAAGGACATGCACACACACACAGCGAGGGAGGGACACGCACACAGCAAGGGAAAGACATGCACACACTCAGCAAAGGAGGGTCATAAACACACACAGGGAGGGAGGGGCAAGCACACACACGGTGAGGGGGAGGGCATGAGCACAGAAATTGAGAGGGGGTACACACACAGTGAAAGGGGACATGCACAGACACGGCAAGGGAGGGATATCACAGCAAGGGGGGACATGCACTCACACAGTGAGAGGAGATGCGCACACGCAGTGACGGGGATATACACAAAGAACAAGGGAGGGATACACTCACACACAGCGAGGGAGTGACGAGCACACACAGCAAGAGGGTCACTCACACACACACAAAGCGAGGCAGGGACACACACACTCACACAGCGTGAGAGGGACATACAGATCCACCGTGAGGGAGTGACACACACACCCACCATGAGGGAGTGACACACATACACACACACACAGAGCGAGGGAGGGACACTCACATACACTGCAAGAGGGACACACATACTCACAGCAAGAGGGGGACACGAGCATGCACAAGCACACATACACAGACACACAGCGAGAGAGGGACACACAAATACACGGCAAGGGAGGGACACGCACACACACAGCGAGGGAGGGACACGCACACACACAGCGAGGGAGGGACACGCACACACACAGCGAGGGAGGGACACGCACACACACAGAGCGAGACAGAGACACATACACACAATTCGAGGGAGTGACGCACACACAAACAGCAAGTGAAGAACACGCAGTGAAGTGGGGACACACAAACACATACTGTCATGGTGTGACCCGTACACGCACACACACAACGAAGAAGGGACACACACACACACACACACACGGGGGGGGAAGTGACACATACACAGTGAGGGACACGCGCACACACAGCAAGGGAGGGACACACACATACACAGCAAGGGAGGGACATGCACACACATAGACAGCGAGGGTGGGACCGCGCACACACACACAGCGAGGGAGAGGTGCATACACACACAGAGCGAGGGAGGGACATACACAGACACAGCGAGGGAAGGACATGCACACACACAGCGAGGTGGGACATGCATGTACACACAGAGAGGGGGGACACGCACGTACACAGACCGAGGGTGAGACATGCACACACACAGCAAGAAAGAGACAAACACACAACGCAAGGGAGTGACACAAACACAAACAGCGAGTGAGGGACACACAGCGAAGGGGCGAGACACAAATACATATTGTGACGGTGTGACTCGTATATACACACACACACACACACAAGGAAGGGACACGCGTGTGCACACGCAGACACACACACACACACAGCGAGTGAGGGACACGCGCAGCGAGCGAGAGGCTTGCTGAGACACGCAGCGATGTAGGAACATGCACACGCACAGCAAAGGAGGGATATGCACGCACACAGCGTGGGAGGGACGTACACAAACACACACAGTGAGAGGGGACACGCAAAGACACGGCGAGGGAAGGACACACGCACACACAGCAAGGGGGTCATGCACTCACACAGCAAGGGGAGATGCGCACATACAGTTAGGGGGATATACACAAAGACCAAGGGAGGGACACACACACAACCACACACAGAGCAAGAGAGGGACATTCACACGTGCACACATACAAGGGACGGACACACACGCAAAGCGGGAAGGGACACACACAGAGCGAGGGAGGGACACGCTGAGACATGCAGCAAGGGAGGGAGCATGGACACACACAGCGTGGGAGGGACACGCAAACACAAAGCAAGGGAGCGACATGCACACACAAAGCAAGGGAGGGACACGCACAAATACACACACAGCGATGGAGGGACATGCACGTACGCACAGTTAAGGGGTACACGCAGACACACAGCGAGGGAGGGACACACACACAGCAAGGACGGAGACACACACACAAAGCGAAGGAGGGACGTGCACACACAGCGAGGGAGGGACAAACACACACGTCAAGGGGAGAGCATGTGCCCAGAAATTGAGAGGGGGCACACACATGCAAAGCAAGGGAGGGACATGCACAAATATACACATACACACGCGCGCGCAAACTGAGGGAGGGACACGCACACATACACACACAGAGAGCAACGGAGGGAAATTTTCTCACACACACACACACAGAGCGAAGGAGGGGACGCGTGCACACACACACACACAGCGAGGGGTGACACGCACACACACAGTGAGGGAGGGACATGTGCACACACATACACAGAACGAGGGAGAGACACGCAAACACAGCGAGGGAAGGACATGCACACACAGCAGGGGAGGAACATACACAAATACGGACAGTGAAGGAGGAACACGCTCATACACAGCAAGGGAGGGACACACACACACACACACACACAAAGGGAAGGAGGGACAAGCACACACACGGCGAGGGGGAGGGCATGTGTACAGGAATTGAGAGGGGACACGCACACACAGCGAGGGGGAACACACACAGACACAGCGCGGGAGGGACACGCGCACACACAGCGAGGGGAGAAGCGCACACACAGCAAGTGGGATATACACAAAGTGCATTGGAGGGACACATACACAAGGGATATACCCACACACAAAGAGCGAGGGAATGACACGTGCACACACAGCCAGAGGGACACACATACACACACAAAGCGAGGGTGGGACACACACACACACAGCAAGAGAGACACACACACACAGAGCAAGGGAGGGACATGCGCATGCACAAGCACACAAATAGAAACACACACAGCGAGAGAGACACACACACACACAGAGCAAGAGAGGGACAAGTGCACACACAGTGAGGTGGAGACACATGCATACACAGCCAGGGAGGGACATGCACACACAGCGAGGGAGAGTCACACACAAACACACACACAGAGCAAGAGAGGGATACGCATATACACAGTGAGGTGGAGACATAAGCACACGCAGCGAGGGTGGGACACACACACACACACACAAACAGCAAGGGTGGGACACACACACGCACGCACAGCGAGGGAGGGAGGGACACACACACACACACAGAGCGAGGGGGGACACGCACACTCACAGCGAGTGAGGGAGACGCACAGAGAGAGAGAGACACATACACACAACGCGAGGGAGTCACATGCAGCAAAGGAGGATACACACAAACACATACTGTGAGGGTGTGACACACACACACACAGAGCGAGGGAGGGACATGCGCGCACACAGCGAAAGAGAGACACATGCACATAGCGAGGGAGGGACACACACACACACACACACACACATAGCGGGAGAGGGACACACAGACCCACAGTGAGGAATGACACACACACACAGCAAGAGGGTCACACACACACACAAAGCGAGGGAGGGACACGCACACATACACACAGTTAAGGGGATACACGCAGACACACAGCCAGGGAGTGACACCCAGACACACAGTGAGGGAGTGACACTCACATACACATCAAGAGGGACACATCCTCACAGCAGGAGGGGGACACGCGCGCACACACACAGAGCAAGGGAGAGAAGGACATGCACACACAGCGTGTGAGGAACACGCACACACAGCAAGGGGGGACATGCACTCACACACGCACTACAAGAGGGACACACACACACACATACGGGGGGAACTGACACATACACAGCGAGGGACACGCACACACACAGCAAGGGAGGGCCACACACATACACAGCAAGGGAGGCACATGCACACACACAGGCAGCATGGGTGGGACTGTGCACACACACACAGCGAGGGAGAGGCACATACACACACAGCGAGGGAGGGACATACACAGACACAGCGAGGGAAGGACACGCACACACACAGCGAGGAGGGACACGCACACACACACACGCACACAGTGAGGGAGGGACATGCACACACAGAGCGAGGGTGAGACATGCATACACACAGCAAGAAAGAGACAAACATACAACGTGAGGGAGTGACACACACACAAACAGCGAGTGAGGGACACACAGCGAAGGGGCGACACACAAATACATACTGTGACGGTGTGACTCATATACACACAACACACACACACACACACACACACACACACACACACACGAGGAAGGGAAACGCACAAACACACACACACACCGAGCGAGGGGCACACGCAGCGAGCGAAAGGCTTGCTGAGACACGCAGCAATGTAGGGACATGCACACGCACAGCAAAGGAGGGACATGCACACACACAGCGTGGGAGAGACATACAGAAACACACACAGTGAGAGGGGCCACGCAAAGACACGGCGAGGGATGGACACACGCACACACAGCAAGGGGGTCATGCACTCACACAGCAAGGGGAGATGCGCACATACAGTGAAGGGGATATACACAAAGAGCAAGGGAGGGACATACACACACACAAGGGAGGGACACACAGACACACACACAGCAAGGGAGTGACACGTGCACACACAGTGAGAGAGGGACATGCACATACACAGCGAGGAAAGGACATGCACAAACACAGCGAGGGAGGGACATGCACATACACAGCGAGGGAGGGACATGCACATACACAGCGAGGGAGGGACATGCACATACACAGCGAGGGAGGGACACGCACACACACACACACACAGAGGGAGGGATGGAGACAAACACACACACACACACAGAGGGGGGACACGCACACTCACAGCGAGGGAGGGAGACCCACACACAGCGAGAGACACATCCACACAACACGAGGGAGTGACACACACGCAACCAGGGAGTGAGGGACATGCAGCGAAGGGGGACACACACAAACACATACTGTGAGGGTGTGACACATACACACACGAGGGGACACACACACACACACACACACAGCGAGTGAGGGACTTGCTGAGACACACAGAGAGGGAAGAACACGCACAGCGAGGATGGACACGCACATACAGTGAGAGAGAGACCCATGAACATAGCAAGGGAGGGACACACACACACAGCGAGGATAGGACACACACACACACAGTGAGCGAGAGACACACAAACAGCAAGGGAAGGAAACGTACAAACACACACAGCGAGGGAGTGAGGGACACACACACACACACACACACACGGCGAAGTAGGGAAGGACATGCACACACACACACAGCGAGGGAGGGACACGCACACACAGCAAGGGAAAGACATGCACACACTCAACAAAGGAGGGTCATACACAAACACACACAGCGAGGGAGGGGCAAGCACACACATGGCGAGGGGGAGGGCATGTGCACAGAAATTGAGAGGGGGCACACACACACAGTGAAAGGGGACATGCACAGACACGGCAAGGGAGGGACACCACAGCAAGGGGGGACATGCACTCACACAGTGAGGGGAGATGCACACACGCAGTGACGGGGATATACACAAAGAGCAAGGGAGGGACACACCCACACACAGCGAGGGAGTGACGTGCACACACAGCAAGAGGGTCACACACACACACACACACACAAAGCAAGGCAGGGACACACACACACTCACACAGCGTGAGAGGGACACACAGATCCACCGTGAGGGAGTGACACACACACACCCACTGTGAGGGAGTGACACACATACACACACACACACACACAGCGAGGGAGGGACACTCACATACACTGCAAGAGGGACACACATACTCACAGCAAGAGGGGGACACGCGCATGCGCGAGCACACAAACACAGGCACACAGCAAGAGAGGGACACACAAATACACGGCAAGGGAGGAACACACACACACAGACACAGAGCGAGACAGAGACACATACACACAACGCGAGGGAGTGACACACATACAAACAGCGAGTGAGGAACACGCAGTGAAGTGGGGACACACAAACACATACGGCGAGGGCGGGACTCGTGCACACTCACAGCGAGGGAGGGACTCGTGCACACACACACACACACACAAACACACAGGAAGAGCAACGCGCAGACAGTGAGAGAGGGATACCCACGCAAATGCTCACACAGCGAGGGAGGGACACACAGACACACAGTGAGTGAGTGATACACATACACACACATGCAGAGTGAGGGGAGGACACCCTCACACACTGCAAGAGGGGCACGCACACACACAGCGAGGCAGCTTTCAAATATGTGAAATAATTGGTGAGAGGGGAGGAGATGACAGAGATAGGAACTGTTATAGGAGTTAGAATGATTGAAGACACTGGTCCTCAATACAAGCCATTGATACAGTATTGGAGAGGGAATAGAGAACAGAAAGATCCCAGGCAGCATTTCCACCCTCTCGTGTGAGGCCTGCTTTCCCCTCAGTTGTTCTGATGCTCCCTAAGTAAGCACAGGCCTGGACTGATAACTGGGAACTCCCGATGCTGTCTCATTACAACAAAACTTGCAGCAGGCGTGGTGATTGAGCCTGGGTTGTGTCTGTACTGTGATCCCCCTCCAGCACTTTCTCTATGTCATGCCTTGTTAGCTGATGTTTGGATCCCCCTTATTACTTTCTGCTCTGTGCACTGGAATGATCTTACCTGGCAGCAGGATTTATTGAAGACTCCCGAACTCCCTGACTTTGTCTTTCTGGCTGACCAACCATCGTCCCAACCAGCAGTTGGCAAGGCTATTGAGTCAGGAATTCCATGAGTACCTGTAGAGGACACAGAAATAGGCAGAATGGGAAATTATACTAATGCTTTGAGGGTGACACATACAGAATGGCACTGAGCCCCACAGAGATCTGGAAAATCCCAGTCTCCATTCCTGACCTGTGCTGCCTCATCTCTCTGGAGTGACGAATTCTGTTGGCTCATGGTCTGGAGTAGCTTCAAAAGTGAGAAACGCTGACAGAGGCAGCAATTGGACCCACACGGTGAGGGATACCACATAGAGGTACTGAGTCACATCAGTTCTGAGTCAAGCAATTGTGCAGGAAGAAAGGGTTTTGATTCATGTTGCACTGGGATATACAAACTGTGAGCAGGCGAAGTGATGGCCTAGTGGCATTATGTGTGACAATTTATGCAGAAACTCAGCAAGTGTTCTCTGGACACAAATTCATATCCCACCATTGCAAATGATTAAATGTGAAGTAAATGCTTCAAAAACGATGTAATTAAAAATCTGTAAGTGAGTATTAAACAATTGCTGATGTTAAGAAAAATCTATCGGATGCAGTCCTGTCTTTAGTGAAGTAATCTAACATGGGATTGAGATATCACAGGTATTACAGAAACAACAGCTGAGGGAGGGACAGGACAGGCAGCTCAATGTTCCAGGGGACAGATGCTGCAGGAGGGACAGAAGGGGAGCTGAGAGGAGGAGAGCTGCTGGTTCTGATGGGGTGAAACATCACAGCAGGACTGAGAGAGGATATTCCTGCAGGATCGCCCAGTGAAACTGTGTTCGTGGAATTAATCAATAACAATGGGGCTTCCCTTTCCTCTGAATGTTCGACAGACCCCGAGAGCCCCGCCCTCCTGCACCTTGACCTTCTCAAGATGGCAGCCCTGAGGCCTGCGCGCTCCCTCTTCCCTCAAACAAATGGCGGCCGTGATTCTGGGCCCCTTCCCTGATCAGCGACCGCCACCTCCTTACCCGGGCCTGGAGGGTCTTTTTCAGGTTTTTTTTAACCTTTATCCGGGACTTGTGAATTCTCTCCGCTCCTTTCTCCCAGCGAGGCTCCCGCACACCGGTTCTGAGCACCGCTTTCTGAAGCCAATCGCAGCCGCTTCCGGAGAAAGCAGCTCCATGTCTCTCTCTCTCTGTCCTGACCAATGTGACACTGCGCATGCTCTGCATAGAAACCAAACAGCGCGTGCGCCAAAGGTTATCAGTGAGTTCATAGAGAATATTCATATCTGCACAGACTGATGGGTAAAATATTAGTCATTAACAATTGCTTTTTCGAGTTATAGTCATAGAGATGTCTAGCACGCAAATAGATTGTCCTGTCCAAATCAACAATAACGGCCAGGTATGTAAATTACTAATCGTTCTGGGAGTTTGAAAAGAAGTTTCTTACTCGAGTTATGCAAATCGATTTGAAATATGGACGTCATCAGATTTACATTTCAACTACAGGATTTCTTAAAATCTCACATTGATTTATGAGAGAGATTTAATGCTCCACTATGTAGTGAGAATGATCAATCCTGCAAAATTGTTTGCTCTCTGACCAATCTTGAAGCGTTCACTCCCCGAGAATACTTTGGCCCCGCTCCTCACTCACTCTGGTTGGAGGACCGGTCGCTACTCGGTCCTCCTGTTCCGCCCCTTCCTCCCAATTGCACAGTTGATTCAGGCGAGACTTCGCAGGCAAGGGACAAAGGAAGTTCGAGTCGATGTTTTGTGACGCGGTGAAAATTTCCCGAATCTTGGACGGAGAGGCCTGGGTTCAATTCACAGCTTGTGCAGGTGTGTGTAACAACAAATGTTAGCAGGTTATTTAGGAAAAACAAGGGAAGTCAGGTACAGGGAAAACAATAGAAAATGCATGCAATGCGGTGGGGCTCTCAATGCTCAGATGATTTGACTCTTTACCAAGCGTTTCAGGGTCCCAGTACAGACTGTTGCACTCCTCTTAGTGCACAGCCAGAAACCACGATTGTGGGGCAAAATGTTGTGGTGGGATATAGAGGTGCTTTTCTGGAAGGCGCTCGGTTTTTGTGGTGAAAACAGTTGAGAAGGAGTGGGGTTTTATTTGGAACTACCTGTCCCCCTCCTGTTGCAGCATCTTATTATTGCCCTGACTCTACCTCGGACATGGAGAAAGTGAGGACTGCAGATGCTGGAGATCAGAGCTGAAAACTGTGTTGCTGGAAAAGCACAGCAGGTCAGGCAGCATTCGCTACCTCGTACATGTTTGGTTGAGATCAGTGACACTTCATAAGTTCACAATACAAGATCCATCACTCTGTTTAAGACAGTAAAAATCTCTTGTAGTACAAAAGCCAGAGAACAACACAGCGCAGAACAGGCCCTTCAGTCCTTGATGTTGCGCCGACCTGTGAACTATTCTCAGCTCGTCCCCCTCCACTATCCTGAAATCACCCATGTGCTTATCTAAAGGACTGTTTAAATCTCACTAACGTGGCTGAGTTAACTACATTAGTAGGTAGTGGATTCCACGCCCTAACCAGTCTCTGAGTAAAGAACCTGCCTCTGACATCTGTCTTAAATCTATCACCCCTCAATTTGTAGTTATGCCCCCTCATACACACTGATGTCATCATCCTAGGAAAAAGACTTTCACTGTCTACCCTATTTAAGCCTCTGATCATCTTGTATGTCTCTATTAAATCCTCTCTTAGCCGCCTTCTTGCCAATGAGAACACGTTCAAATTGCTCAACCTTTCCTCATAAGACCTTCCCTCCAGACCACACAACATCCAGGTAAATCTCCGCTGCACCTCTTCCAATGCTTCCACATCCTTCCCGAAATATGGGCACCAGAACTGCACACAATATTCCAAATATAGCCGCACCAGTGTTTTGTATAGTCGCAGCATGATATTGTGGTTCCAGAACTCAATCCATCTACGAATGAAACCGAACACACTGTATGCCACCTTAACAGTACTGTACACCTGGGTGGCAACTTTCAGGCATCTAAGCACGTGGACTTCAACATCCCTCTGCACATCTACATTACCAAGAATGTTTCCATTGACCCAGTACTCTGCCTTCCTGTTATTCTTCACAAAGTGCATCACCTCACATTTAGCTGCATTGAACTCCATTTGCCACCCTTCAGCCCAATTCTGCAGTTTATCCAAGTCCCCTTGCAACCTGTAATATTCTTCCACACTGTCCACTACTCCACTGACTTTCATGTCATCTGCAAATTTACCAATCCATCCACCTATGCCTGCATCTAAGACTTTGATAAAAAATTACAAACAGCAGTGGTGCCAAAACAGATCCTTGTGGCACACCACTAATAACTGTGCTGGAGGCTGATTATTTTCCATCATCCACCACTCACTGCCTTCTTTCAGAAAGCCAGTTTCTAATCCAAACTGCTAAATCACATTCAATTCCATGTCGCTGAATTTTATCCATTTGGAACCTTATCAAAGACTTTACTGAAGTCCATGTATACCACGTCAACTGCCCTACCCTCATCTATATGCTTGGTCACCATCTCAAAAATACTCAATGAAGTTTGTGAGACACGACCTGCCCTTGACGAAACCATATTGACGATCTGAAATCATATTGTTGTTTGCCAGATGATTACAAATCGTGTCTCTTATAATCCTTTCCAAAACATTTCCTGCAACAGAAGTAAGGCTCACTGGTATATAATTACCTGGGTCATCTCGATTGTCCTCCTTGATCAAGGGCATAACATTTGCAATCATCCAGTCCCCTGGTACTGAACCTGTAGGCAATAATGACTCAATATCAAAGCCGAAGTATTTGCTATCTTCTCCCTAGCTTCCCAGAAAATCCACGGATAATTCCCATCCAGCCCAGGGGAATTGTCTACTTTCAGTCCTTCTAGAATTGATAACACCTGTTCGTAACTAACCTCGATCCTTTCTCGTCTAACATCTTCTACCTCATTATTGTCTGCAATATTCTCATTTTCCTGAGTGAAAATCAATGAGAAATATTCGTTTAGCACCTCTCCAATTTCCACAATGTCCACACTCAACTTCCCACTTCTGTCTTTGATTGGCCCTATTCCTACCCTATCCTTTATTCCTCACATACCTATAGAAAGCCTTAGGGTTCTCCTTTATTCTACTTGCTAAAGACTGCTCTTGTCCTCTCTTTGCTCTTCTTAACTCTCTTTAAATCCTTCCTAGCTGATCTGTAAGTCTCCATCGCCTCATCTGTACCATTTGCCTCATCAACACATAAGCCTCCTACTTCTTCTTAACAAGAGATGCAATTTCTGTGGTAAACCACAGTTCCCTTACCTTATCACTTCCTCCCTGCCTGACAGGGACATACCTATCAAGGACACACAATATCTGTTTCTTAAACCAGCTCCACATTTCCATTGTCTGCATCCACTGCATTTCGCTCCTCCATCCTATGCATCCTAATTCTTGCTGAATTGCATTATAATTGCCCCTCCCCCATCGGTAATTCTTCACCTGAGGCATGTACCTATCACTTTCCATCGCTAAACTAAACATAACTGAATTGTAATCACTCTCTCCAAAGTGCTCACCTACAACTAAATCAAACACCTAGTCCAGTTCATGACCAAGCGCCAGATCCAATGTGGCCTCGCCTCTTGTCGGCCCTTCGACATACTGTGTCAGGAAACCCTCCTGTATACATTGGACAAAAACTGATCCATCCGATATACTAGAGTTATAGCATTTTCAGTCAATGTTTGGGAAGTTAAAGTTCCCCATAATTACAACCATGTTACTTTCACTCCTACCCAGAGTAATTTTGCTAATCCTCTCTTCCCCCTCCCTGGAACTCTGCAGCAGCCTATAAAACAGTCCAAGCAATGTGACCTTCCCTCCCTGTTTCTAACCTTAGCCCACACTACTTCAGTCGAGAAGTCCTCATCAAAAGTTCCCTCAGCCACCGTTATACTATTCTTGACTAATATGACATGCATGGGCCCATTGTGGTGCTTCAAATTCCATGAAGCAGCCATACTCTCTCTGACAGACAGACTCAGTCCAGAACCTCCTCTGTCCTTAAGACCTTATGCACTGCCTGCACTCCTCGATTTCGCCTTTGGACGTTCCCTTTCCAACCCACCCCACCTGCATCACTCCACAATTGGAGCTGCCAAGGACAGAAGTCTGTGGAATAGCCTCCCTAACCTTCTCTATCCTCCGTTAAGATGTATTTTAAAATCATTCTCTTTAATCAATGTTTTGATCATCCATGAAGCACCTCAGGAAATTTGCTATCGTGAAAGATTCCAAACAATGCAAGCAGTTGTTTTTATTGCCATACATTAGGAGAAACAGGAATGATGCTTTCAAAGTGTTAACAAGAAAGTCAGTGATCGGCGCAGTGTGTAGGCCAAATAATAACGTCACGTTGGGATGGGCAATGAACAAAGAAATAACTAAAGCCTGTAAAAATGGCATGTCTATTACCATGGGTGATTTGAATCTACATGTAGATTGGTCAAACCAGCTCAGTCAGGGTAGCCGTGAGGAGTTCATTAAGTGTATCCATGATAGTTTTTTTGAACAGTATGAAATGGAACTGACAAGGAGCAAGGTATCCAAGATCTGGTGCCTGTGCAATGAGACAGGAATAATTAATGACCTCAGTGTTAGGGATCCTCTTGGAA
This sequence comes from Chiloscyllium punctatum, assembly GCF_047496795.1. Lineage (NCBI taxonomy): Eukaryota > Metazoa > Chordata > Chondrichthyes > Orectolobiformes > Hemiscylliidae > Chiloscyllium > Chiloscyllium punctatum. Next base: position 84,594,106 of record NC_092752.1, on the reverse strand, counting down.
AAAGTGATCACTGTAAGGTTGAAGTTAGAACACGCATGGAGAGTGTAAAGATAAAATCTAATACCTTGGTCCTGTGCTTGAACATGGGGAACTAAAATAGAATGAGGGAGAACCTGGATAATGTAGACTGGAAACAAATATTTTATGGTGGGACAGTTAATGAGCAGTGAAGATTTTCAAAGACATTTTAGGAAGTGTTCAGCAAAGGCATATTCCAGTGAAAAGGAAGGACTGTAAGAAAAGGCGGTGGACAAAAGATAGGGAATTCTACACCAGTTAGTTTATTCTGTGGAGTTGGAAAGATGCTTTGGTCTGTTATCAAGGAAGAAATAGCAGGGAATCTCGATAGAAATTTTCCCATTGGGCAGACAGAGCATGGATTCATGAAGGGCATTTCATGCTTGACAAATCGTTTGGAATTCTATGAAGACAATTCGAGCAAGGTGGACAACGGGGACCTCGTGGATGCGGCGTGTCTGGATTTCCAAAAGGCCTTCAACAAGGTGCCACGCAAGTGGCTGTTGCATTATATAAGGGTGCATGGGATAGAGTATTAGCAAGGATAGAAGATTGGTTGACTAACAGGAAGCAAAGAGTGGGGAGAAAGAAGCCTTATTCTGGCTGGCAATCAGTAACTAGTAGCGTGCCTCTAGGATCAGTGTTGGGACTGCAATTATTTAGAATTGATACAGATGATTTGGAGTTGGGGACCACATGTAGGGTGTCAAAGTTTGCATATGACACTAAGATGAGTAGCAGAACAAAGTGTGTGGAGGACTGGGAAACTTTGCAGAGGAACAGAGACACATTGAGTGAGTGGGCAATGGTCTGGCAAGTGGAATATTATGTACAGAAATGTAAAGTCATATCTTTGGTTGGAGTAATATTAGTAAAAAGACTGACTTGAATTTTTAAAAAATGCATTATTTGCTATGCAGAGGCACCTGAACATCCTTCTGTAGGAGGGTTGGTCACCAGGTACAATAATAAATTCAGAAGGCAAATGGAATAATGTCCTTCATTGCTGAAGGGATTGTGTTTAAAAGCAGAGGTGGGCTATAGTGGGTGCTGGTGATCCCACACCTGGAGTACTGCATGTAGTTTTTATCTCCTTTCTTGCTCAAGGATGTACTGGCACTAGAGGGGGTGCAGAGGAGGTTAACTATGTTGACTCCAGAGGTGAGGGGTTTGGCTTCACAGAGACTGAGTAGATTGGGATTATATTCATTGGAATTCAGAAGAATGGAAAGATATAAAATAATGAATGGAATGGATAAAATAGAAGTAGAGAGGATGTTTCCACTGGCAGACGAAGCTAGGACAAGAGGGCATCGCCTCAATATTAGAGGCAGCAAATTTAGGACTGAATTGAGAAGGGACTTCTTGACCTCTATGGTATGCATTGCCCAGGGAAGTAGTTGATGCTAGTTCAGTAAATGTTTTTAAAGCTAAGTTAGTTTTTTTTTTAAAAAAAGAAATAATTAATTAAGGAATACGGTAAGAACGTGGGTAAATGGTTCTGCACCCACAAAATGATCAGCCATGATCTTATTGAATGGTAGAGCATGCTCGAAGGGCAGGACGGCCTTCTCCTTTTCCTAGATCTTTTGTTCTTATGTTATGCATGCCTCCATCACTCGTGACTTGGAGGTGCTGGTGTTGGATTCGGATGGACAAAATTAAAATTCACAGAACACCAGGTTATAGTCCAACACGTTTATTTGGAAGCACTACTTTGCTGGTCTTTCATCAGGTGGTTGTGTGATTTTTTAACTTTGTCCCTCGCTCTCTTGTAACTGAGAAATAGCAACAGAAGCCACGAAGCAGTGCGCAAGCTGCAGCCAACAGTTGGTATTGTGGACAATGAAGAAGGTTATCTCAGAATACAATGGGATATTGATCAGATGCGTTAGTGGGCTGAGGAGTGGCAGATAGGATTTAATTTAGATAGATTAGGTTAGAATATCTGGTTTTCATAGACAGGTTGGACCAATGTCTAGGAAGGGGAGGAACTGGAGGACCTGGCGGGGCAGTTGGTCCTCCGGCCAATCAGTGAATGAGGGCGGGACTAGACTTTCTTGGGGCGCGGATGTTCGGAGTGTGTGTGCGCGGAGTGCTGTCGGTAAGGAAAGAAATAAACAGCAGGAAGCGGGAGGGAAATGGTGTTGTTATGGACTGAGAGGTTTTACAATCATTTGGTACGCATCGGAAAAAACAAATCTGAAACTTTTGCAGCAAACGGGAATATGCCTCGTTGAGTAATCGGCCCGAGTGAGCGCCGCCATCTTTATTCGGGGCAATGATTCACTGGAGACGTGGGCGGCCGCCAGCTTTGTAGGGGGCAAAGTTCAGAGGGATGAATGTGCAGCCTTCCCTGGTAAAAAGAGTCAGAGGGCAGGATTTACACAGAGCACATTCAAACCCAGAGAAATTGATTTTTTTCTGGGTTTGTTTCGTCATTCATTTAAATGATTTGGATGTGAATAGAGGCCGTATAGTTAGTAAGTTTGCAGGTGACAACAAAATTGGAGGTATTGTGGACAATGAAGGAGGTTATCTCAGAGTACAGTGGGATATTGATCAGATGGGCCAATGGGCTAAGGAGTGGCAGATAGGATTTAATTTAGATAGATTAAGCTAGGATATCTGGTTGGCATAGGTTGGACCGAAGAAGTCTGTTTCTGTGCTAGACATCTTTGACTGTGGGATCATAAAAGTGAGTTCTGCTCTGGTTTACCTCTGGGTTCTCTAATGTCCACTTGTTCATTATCTCGCTTCCTCAGTCTCTCATGGGTGTATTTTTGCTCTGTATAGTATTTTACTATTATTTTCACAGCTGTTTTGTAAATGATTCGAAAAATATAGAGCTGGAAAAACACAGCAGGCCAGGCAGCACCCGAGGAGCAGGAGAATGAATGTTTTGGGCATAAACCCTTCTTCAGGAATGTAAATGAATTGTCCACTGCTGCCCGGCTCCTGACCATATGCTGTTCCATTATCAGGTTATTTTTTCCACAATATCTTTGACAGTCAAAAATTCTTTTGTCGAATAAGCGAGTGCATTTTCCTTCCATTTCTGACAGTCAAATTGTGCATTATTTTCATTCCCTGTAATTCATATTGCACTCCCTGAAACATCAACTGTGTATTTCTCCTTCCACAGAAACCAGTGATCAATGCCAAAGCCTTGTTGCCTGTGGAGAGGGTGATGTTTGACTTCCTTGTACTGCTGCAGTTTGCATGGTGAAGGTGGTTGGGTAAGCGACATTACAGATTATTCACTCAGTGATATTGAAGAGTAGAAGATATCCGTGCAAATCATCATGGTTTTAATTTCACAAAAATATTATTGAGAACTTTTGACATAAGGCTACAGATGGAGAATATTGTGTCCAGTGACCACAACCATTGCCAAATAAGCAGTTTTTCAAGAATGCCTTAAAGGAAGAAAGCAGATCTTAGTGGGGATTCCAGACCATGTTCCCTTGCAGTGTATAGAAACAGTCACACAGGTGAACTCAAAATTAAACACATGATTGAGAGTCTGATCAAAAATGAGTTATTGAGATATGAAAGGGTGTGTGGTGCAGGGAGATAGGAATAATTATAGCCAGGAATTAATTCAAAGGTGCGAAAGTAAATTGTTGTCGCTTATAAATGGGAGTCTTTTGATTGATCGGCAAGTTTTGGTACAAGTGAGCACTTCGGCAGTAGAGTTTTCAATATTCTTGAGATTATCGGGAAGGTGAATGTGGGATTCTGGTTTAGATAATGAAATCTAGTGTTAACAAAAGGAATGAATGAGAGTTTCAGCAAATGAGCTGAGACTGTGGTGAAGTCAGGTGATATCACTGAAGTCGAAATAGTGGTCTTGGAGGGGGGCTGGCCTGTCATCCTCACCTCATTCCGCTGTTTGTCCGTTTGTGAATCAAGTCTGTAACAAGCTCAGGAACTGAGTGGCCGTGACAGAACCCAAACTGGGCATCGCTGAGCAGGTTATTGCTGAGCAGGTGCGTGACAGCACTGTTGATGACACCTTCCATCACTTCACTGCTGAGCGAGTGTGGACTGATGGAGGGCAATTGGCTGAGTTGGATCTGCCCTGTGCTTTTGTGTTGGAACATCCCTGAGCAATGTTCCACAAAGTCAGTAGGTGCCAGTGCTGGAGCAGTACTTGCCTTGGTGGGCAGCAGGTTCTGGAGCACAGCCAACAGTATTATTGCCAGAATATTGGCAGGGCCCATACCTTTACACTGCTTATCCATTTCTTGATCTGATTTGACATGAGTTTTCAAACAAGTTGATCCATATCTGTGATGTCAGTGACCAATGGAGAAGGCTCATCCACTTGGCACTGCTGGCTGAAAATCGCTGCTAATGCTGTCCTCTTATCTGTTGCATGAATGTGTGAGACCCCTCCATCTGTAAGGGTGGGGATATCTGTGATGCTTCATCCAGTGAGTTGTTTAATTGTCCATCACTATTCTTGACTAGGTGTGGCAGAACTGCAGAACTCACATCTAATCTATTGGCTATGGGATCACTTAGTTCTACTTAGTGTTGCTTGTTCTGTTTGGCATGCAGGTTTGGTAGCTTCACCAGGTTGGCACCTCATTTTTAGGTATGCCTGGTACTGCTGGCATGCCCTCCTGCATTCACTATTGAACCAGGGTTGATTCCCCTGGCTTGATGTTAATGGTTGTGTGGGGGAATATCAGGCCATGAGATTTCAGATTGGGCTGGAGTACAGTTATGCTGCTGTTGTTGGCCCACAGTGAGACAGAAGTTGCAGGTTCAAGAGGGCTCATTTGTGGTTGTATTTGCTAGTGCATTGGTAGATGGAATGAAATTGGATGGACCACATTACTTTGTTGAGACTGTGCAGTGATTAATACAATGAATGATTTGATGGCCTTCTGTCGGGTTTCTTTCCCTCAAGGGCATTGTCAATAGCAGAAAAACATCCCCAATGGTTCCATGGCAAACAGTAGATTCTTCATTCCAGTTATTTTTTTCTTGACTTCAGAGCCACCCTCTACCGATTTGGGATTCAAACCTGAACTTCAGTTGTATATTTTAATATTCTTGATAAATGATAAATATAACAGGTTTGTTCAGTTATTTTTAGAATCACTTTCACAGGTTTTGTTTATTGTTTTGGAAATACAAAGAATGTCCATTATCCTGTCTCCTCCATCCTCCCCTCCAACAACAAGAGTGAGGAGCACATGGAGTTTCTCTGTCCATAAAATTGAGACAATCCAATCAGCTGCCTCTGCTTCTTTCCTCTCTCTCCACTAAGTCCACCGAGCCAAACTGCCTCACAAGGGTGCTCCTCGTTTTGGTCCTTAACTTGCATTTCCTAGAGTCTCTTTTCAAGCCTTATTAGAGGTCAGCTTGACCATTTACCCTAGTGTAGCTAAATGATGGACATTCCAAGTCTCTGTCTCATCCTCCCGCTTGTCACCGCTCTCTCCCCCCACCCACCCACCCCCATTGCAATTCACAGATATTGTTCCATGATCTGTCTGTCTGTTTTTTCTGGTTATGTCCTTCTTTCCCATTCAGCTAAAACCTAATATTTGACCTCACCATCATTGGAAAATCCTGCTCCATCTCCACTCTCCCTTTCCTTTCTGAGTTCATTGTATTTGGTGTCCCTCCAGGATCTATCCTTGGTCCCTCCTGTTTCTCACCTACATACTGCCAGGAGGTAACATCGTCCAAAAGCACCGTGTTAGGTTTCACATGTACACTGACGATGCCCAGCTCTCCCTCCCCATCATCCCTCTCCATTACTCCACTATTACTCAGTTATCAAACTCCTTACCACGCTTCAATTAGCTGCAATTCACTCCAATGAAACACTGTAATTGTTAAACTCATTGCCTTCAGTTGCTATTCCAAATTCATTTCCCTTACTGCTGTGTCTCTCCCTCTCACTGGGAAGTGTCTGAGGCAGAACTACATTGTTCACAATATTGCTTTCATATCTGACCCCAAGGTGACCTTCTGATCAGACAGCTACGCAATCACAAATACCAGGAATTCCAATCTCTTAAACGTTGCTTGTCTCCTTCTCACGCCAGCTCCATTGCTACTGAAACCCTAACCTGTATTGGTGTTGCCTTTAACTTGACAAATCTGAAACAGAATCCTTGATTCCGCGACTGATCCAGAATCTGGTTCAAGATTCACCTGTAATGGGACACGTCGTCTCCATATTTACCCTGTCAAACCTTGACAGAATCCTGTATGTTTCAAAGAGATCACCTCTCATTCTTCCAAAGTCCAGGTGGTGGATTCCCAACTTATTCAGCCATTGCTGACAGGATCATCCCAATGGATCTTCTCTGAAATCCTTCCAATAAAATGCTCTATTTCATGAACTAAAGTGACCAAATCTGTTCAGCTTACTCCACATGTGGTCTCACTTGCCATTTGTTTAGTTGCCCCAAGGTATATACTCCACATTCTTATATTGCAAACTCTTTGAAATAAGGGACAGCATTCCATTCCCTTTCCTGATTCCATGTTGTAACTGTGTGCTCGCTTTCTGTGTTTCTTGCTCATTTTCCCCCAGTCACTTTGTGGTGCAGCTTTCTATAGTTTATCCCAAGTTATACTCTATTTGCCAACTTGTTGCCCATGTTTCCTGTGAATATCTCTCTGTAAACTGTTTATAACCTTTTGGAACTTTCCTGTTATGCCTTTTCTAGGAGATTTCCCCCTCATTATTCGAAACATGTACTGAGAGCACTGGGCAGTCTTTCAGGCTATCTTTCAGGGATACTCTGTTTCATGACTGGGAGGAGCTTGCTGCCCATTGGTCAGAATGTCGACATCTTCCCCATTAAGGTGCATGAGCCTTTCACACCCCATTGTCTTATTGTGGAGGCACAGCGGCAGAATGGAAGGAAAGAAAAGGAAGCAAATCCTGCTCTCTATATCTCACTGAATCTTGGGACATTCTGTCCCATATGCAGTCACATGAAGTTCCAAGGTGGAAACTCATAGAAACCCACATAGATTTGCCCTTGAAGAGCCTGCTGACCTCCACCAGGGGTAATGTGTACTGTCATCCTGGGCCAGGAGGAGGGGATTGTATGAGTTTCAAACTTGAACTGACAGTGTCGGATTTTATAAACTTGTATTACAGGCAGATATTCAGATGGTAATCTCAGTCATTGTAACGCCAAACTCTGACAGAATTACTCAATATTTCAGGACCTGGATATTCATATTGTGTGAGAGTATTGTGTTCCAGATCAATACCATTTGCTGAATAAAACTTCTCCTTTGAATCAAACCATTCTCTCAATAGATCTTCCCAAATCTTCAACATGTGTCCTGTAACCCTTGTATAATGAGCTGATGGGTGTAAGGTTTATTGTTATAATGTGTAACTTTTGTAAACCGCTTTGTCACAGCTCCCCAAGTTTCCTTTGGTACAAGGAGAACAATCTCAGTTTTTTCAAAACCGCTGATTCCCCAATGTCTGTTTTCTCTCTATAAGGTACACATCAGGGTTGTGTTGGAACATTCTCCACTTGCCTGCATCAGTGCACCCCCCCCAACAATATTAAAGAAAGTGAATATCCTCCAGGGTAAAGTACTGTACCCGAGTGGTTTGCCATCCACCGCCTTCAGCATTCCCTCTCCCAACCCTCGAGGCACAGTGGCATCACTGTGTAAAAGATCAAGTCAGCATTGTCCTACCCGACCATAGGACTGCTCTCTCATTAGAGAGAGATGTCTGGTAGTGGTTAACGTGAATATTACCACAGCGCAGGCAAGGGGAGAGGTTGAAAAGGAGAGTCCATTAATTGTGGATGATTATTCTTGATGTGTATTAGCAACACATGTCACGTGAACAATTAATGTTAAAAAAGCCCCACAAATTCTGCAACTAAAATCCCCCATTCCTTGAACCACCCTGGTAAATCTCCTGTGCCCTCTCTCAGGGACCCTGCCATCCTTCCCAATGTATGGGCGATCTCTGGTATGCACAGACCCAGCTGCTCTGAACCCTGTGGGTGATAGCAGAGAGCAAGAGTTGCACTAAACATCACTGTCTGGAAGAAAGCGAGAGACAGAAATCCCGAAGGCATTTAAAATCTATTTAGGAACACACTTTCAAGGCCAACGCTGACAGGTCTATGAGCTTTGTGCTGGAAAATGGGATTAAAATAGTCAGCTGGGAGATTTCTTTACAGAGTAAACCCAATGGACCACAAAACCGTTTTCCGTCCTGTAGACCACAGACGCGTAATATAGGAATATGACAAGCCACAATAGAAACCAGGTCAGAGAAGGTGATATTAGAATAGATGAAAGGTGATTGATTAATGTTTTTTGGAGGAAAATGTGACAGAGGTTAAGCGGGACATTGTGGATCTCTGGCTGCAGGAATCTGAAATAAAAATGGGTTATCTTGAAGGCTGGAATTAAAGAAAGGCACATCACAGATTTGTGAGGGTGGACAAGATGAAAGATAGACAGTGTGTTGAGACTGGAGGAGATGAGAGATTGGAGGATGTTGCAGAGATTGAGATGTTTTTGATGCAGAGATAGTGATAGTTCTGAGACTAGAGAGGAATTATAGGGATAAGAATGAGTTGTTAGCTTTCCCAACAATACCTTTTTACTGATAATGATTGTTTCTCTGTCCTCATCTGACATTGCCTCCATAGGCCTGCGACAATGAGACTACACAGACAGTATGTTCCTGTTAATGCCAAAGCTGGGAGGGGTCGAGAATGCTGCATGACCTGAGAAATTGAGGCTCTGGTCAAGAAAATGAAGGGAGGATATTGCAGGTACAGAACACTGGGTTTGAGTAAGTCCCTAGGGGACAATAAGGGCAGTAGGAGTATACTCGCGGGAAACCAGGAGGCAAAAAAGGGGACATAAGATAGCTTTGGGGAAAAGGTTTAAGGAGAATCCAAAGAGATTCTACAAATGCACTAAAGACAAAAGAATAACGAGGCAGAGAATAGCGACCCTCAAAGATCAACAAGACTGTCTATGGAACAGCAGGAGGTGGGAGAGATTCTATAAGTATTTCATGTCAGTTTTTACTGAAAGGGGATATGGAAGTTAGAGAAGTTGGAGAAATAAATAGTGATAACTTGGCACGTGTACATATTACAGAGGAGGAGGTACTGGATGTCTTAAAACGCATAAAGGTGGATAAATCCCTGGAATCTGATCAGGTGTATCCCAGAATTTTGTGGGTAATTAGGGAAGCTTTTGCCGGGCCTCTCGCTGCGTGCGATATTTGTATCATCGATCGCCACAGGTGAGGTGCTGGAAGATGGGTGCCATTATTTAAGAAAGGTGGTAAGGAAAAGCCAGGGAATTATAGACGGGTGAGCCTGAAGTCAGTGGCAGAGAGGTTGGTAGAAGGGATTTACATGTCATTGGAAAAGCAAGAAATTATTAGGGAGAGTCAGCATGGCTTTTGCATTGAAATCATTAACTTGGACTTGAGAAAGACACAAAGTTTCACATAACACACTGGTTAGCAGGTTCAATACCATAGAATTCTGGCAACTCTAGCTGTTTGGATACGGAATTGGCTGGAAGGTGAAAGAATCATAGATGGACAGCACAGAAACAGAGACCTGTCGGTCCAACCAGTACATGCTGATCAGATATCCCAATGCAATCTAGTCCCCCCTGTCAGCACCCGGCCCATATCCCTCCTATTCATATACACATGAAGATGCCTTTTAAATATCGCAATCGTAATGGCCTCCACCACTTCCTCTGGCAGCTCATTCCATCCACGTACCACCCTCTGCGTGAAAACGTTGCCTCTCAAGTCTCTTTTAAGTCTTTGCTCTCATACCATAAACCTATGCCCTCTAGTGCTGGGATCCCCCACGCCAGGGAAAAGACTTTGTCTATTTATCCTATCCATGCACCTCATGTTTTTATATTCATAGATAAGATCACCTCTCAGCCTCCGACGCTGCAGGGAATACAGCACCAGTTTATTGAACCTCTATTCAACCCCCAGCCTAGCTCAAATCCTCCAACCCTGGCAACATTCTTGTAAATCTTTTCTGAACCCTTCCAAGTTTCACAACATCCTTCCAATAGGAGGGTGACCAGATTTGAACACAACGTTCCAAAACTGGCCTAACCAATGTCCTGTACAGCTACAACATGATCTCATACCTCCTGCACTCAATACATTGTCCGATAAAGGCAAGCATACCAAATGCCGCCTTCACTATCCTATCTACCTGCACTCCAAGGCCTCTTTGTTCAGTAACCCACCTCAGGACCTTACCATTAAGTGTATATGTCCTGCTAAGGTTTGCTTTCCCAAAATGCCACTCCTCAGCCCATTCACCCATCTGATCAAGATCCCATTGTCCTCTGAGGTAATCTTTTTCACTGTCCACTACCCCTCCAGTTTTGGTGTCATCTCACTAACTATACCTCCTATGTTCACATCTAAGTCATTGATATAAATGACGAAAGTTAGTGGATCCAGCAGTGATCCTTGTAATACTCCACTCGTCTAAGGCCTCCAGACTGAAAACCAACCCTCCATCACCACCCTCTGTTTTCTGCCTTTGAGCCAGTTCTGTATCCAAATGGTTAGATCTCCCTGTATGCCATGAGCTCTAACCTTGCTGAGCAGTCATTGCCATAGTGCAGGATGCTTTTTGGACTGGAAGCCTGTGATGAGCAATATGCTGTCAGGCTGGGTACTGGGTCCACTGCTTTTTGCCATTTATATAAATGATTTCTATGTAAATATAGGAGCTATGGTTTGTAGGTTTAAAATAGACACCAAAATTGGAGGTGCAATGGATAGCAAAGTTACCTGAAAGTACAATGAGACTCCGATCAAATGGGCTGAGAAGTGGCAGATGAAGTTTAATTTAGATATCTGTGAGGTTCTGCATTTTGGAAAAGGAAATCAGGGTGGGACCGACACACTTAATGGGAAGTTCCTGGGGAGTGTTGCTGAACAAAGAGATCTTGGAGTGCAGGTTCATAGTTCCTTGAAAGTGGAATGATAGATAAGCAGGGTAGTGAAGAAAGTGTTTGGTGTACTTGCCTTTATTTGTCTGTGCATTGTGTACAGGGGTTGTGACGTCATTTTGCGGCTGTACAGGACATTCATTCAGCCACTTCTGGAATTCTGCTTTCAGTCCAGGTCTCCCCGCTATTGGAATGATATTGTGAAACTTGAAAGGATTCAGTAAAGATGCAAAGATGTTGCCAGGGTTGAGGGATTGTGCTATAGGGAGAGGCTGAATAGACTGAGGTTGTTTTCACTGGAGAATCGGATGCTGAGAGGTGACCATAGAGGTTGATAAAATCGTGAGGGGCATGGAGAGGGTCAACTGCCAGGGTCTTATTCCTGTTTAGGTGAGTCCAAAACTAGAAAGCACAGGCGTGAGGGATAAGATTGAAAAGGGATATTAGGGGCAAAGTTGCAAGCTGAACATAGTATGTGTATGGAATGAGCTGCCAGAGAAAATGTGGAGGCTGGTACAGTTACAACATTTAAAAGGCATCTCATTGGATATGTGATTGGGAAAGGTTTAGAACGCTATGGGCCAAGGGCTGGCATATGGGACGAGATTAACTTAGGATATCTGGTCGGCATGGACAAGTTGAACTGAAGGGTCTGTTTCTGTGCTGTACATGTCTATGGCACTAATAAATTAAAATTAAGATAGGTTTCTCTTTTATGGAGAGTTAGCAGAAGGACAGATAATTCTCCTTGGAGCTGCGAAGGTTAAGCAGTGATTTCGACCTGGAGTTGATTTGTTTCCAGGGTATTTCATTTACAGACAGGCAGAGTGAGAATTTTTTAACGTCACAATTTTTAGTAACTATTTTCAGGTAACTGGTAAATAATGCAAAGAAAACTGTGAAGATTATTTTGCTCACTAGGTTCTGAGCATCTGCAACAGTTTGACAGACAGCTGGATGCAGATTCAATAGTTATTGTCAAAACAAATTTGAAACTTAACATTTTTAAGGAAGGATTTGGAGAGCTATGTCCAAATGGGAGGTGAGTTGGTTAAACTGGTCCATGCTGACCAGATATCCCAACCTAATCTATACCCATTTGCCATCACTTGGCACATATCACTCTACACCCTTCCTATTCATATACCCATCCAAATGCCAAAGGGTTTAATTGTTCCAACATCCTCCACTTCCCGACAGAAGATTCCATACACGCACCAACCTCAGTGGGGAAACAAATTGCCCCTCAGATCCATTTTTAATTCTTCCCCTCTCATCTTAAACATATGCCTTCTCGTTCTCGACTCCCCGACCCCAGGGAAATGACCTTGTCTATTTATCCTACCCATGCCCCTCATGATTTTATAAACCTCTATGAGGCCACCTCTCAGACTCGGATGCACCTGGGAGGATCCCACCACTCAGGTCACATTGGGGCCTGGCTGATTGACACAGCTTCAGACCAATAGGAGAGTTGGCGTGATCCTCCAGCCAATGGGAGTGAATGAGGGGTGGGTCCAGCAGGCCAACTCATGACCATCAGCTTTGCAGGCGCAGTGTCACTGTGAGGGGGGACTGAATGTGAAGGAGTGGGAGAGACAGCAGATACTGGGAGAGAGATGGAGTTAGTGTGGACTGGGAAGGTTGATAAACACTGTTTCTGTCTGCTGGACCTGAATTAGATACTCCGGGTAAATTAGAGCCAGAAGAACTTCGGATGCTGTAAATCACACACAACAACCAGAAGGTACTGGAAAAGCTCAGCAGATCTGGCAGCATCTGTGAAAAGAAATCAGTTCGCATTTTCGATCCAGTGACACTTCCTCAGGAACTGATGTTACTGAGAAAAAAAAGTCTGTTTTTATGCAGAAGGTAGGGGTTAACGAGTAAATGATAGGTGGGGATAGAGTCCAAAGAGAGAGATAAGAGCAGTTGGACAAAGGAGTGGATAACGATCTGACGGGGGGAGGGTGAATAGCTGTTTATGGGGACTGTTAGTGGCTAACCATAGGTAGTGTGTAATGGCAGGCTACGTAATAACAAGGCCTGGTATGTGAGGTCGGGGACAAAGACACGAGGACCGAAAATTATTGAATTTGATGTTGAAGCCAGAAGGTTGCAGGGTCCCAGAGTGGGGGATGAGGTGTTGTTCTTCCAGCTTGTGTTCAAGTGTGGCGCTGGAAAAGCACAGCTGATCAGGCAGCATCCAAGGAGCAGGAGAATTGACGTATTGGGCATGTCAGCACTTCATCAGAAATGTGGGTGGTGGAATACGGCTGAGAGATAAATAGAGAGGGGTTTTTGGGGTTGGGGGGAAGGGAGCTAGGGAGGCAATAGGTAGTTGTAGATGGAGGGTTGTGGTGAGAGGGTGGAATGGATAATTGGAAAGGAAGATGGACAGGTGGGACTGTTCAAGAGGCCAGTGCCAAGTTGGAGGGTTGAATCTGAGATAAGTTGGGTGATGGGAGATGAGGAAACCTTGATGCTGTGTGGTTGGAAGTTCCCAAGGTGGAAGATGAGCTGTTCTTCCTCGAGGTGTCGGGTGGCTCGGATTTGGGATGGAGGACTTGCATGTCCTTGGCAGCGTGGTAGCGGAGGGGGTGGGGGGGTAGCCGAAGTGGTCGGCCACAGGGCGGTGGGGTTGGTTGGTGCATGTGTCCCAGAAATGTTCCCTGAAATATTCCACAATTTGGTGTCCTGAGAGCAAGGGACACAATAGATGAGTTGTTTGGGTGGGCAGGGAAATCTCTGCTGGATGTGGGAGGATCAAGTGGTGCCTTGGCTGGAGGTGAGGGGAAGGTGTGGGCACAGGTTCTCCACCTCTTGCAGTGACAAACGAAGGTGCTTAGAGTGGAGGCTGGGTTGGTGGGGACCGTGGATTGAACGTGGAAGTCACAGAAGGTATGTTATCTGTGGAATGCTGAAAGGGGTGGGGAGGGAAATATATCTCAGGTGGTTGGATCTGATGGTGGAAAGAGCAGAGGATGATGCGTTTGTATCTGGGTGGAAGGTGAGGATGGTGGGATTCCATCTTTGTTGCATTTGGAGGAGTGGTGTTCAAAGGCAGTGGTGTGGGAAGTGGAGGAGATACACTGGAGGGCATTGTTGACCACATGTGAGGGGAAATTGCAGTCTTTGAAATAGGAAATCATTTGGTATGTTCTGAAGTGTTCTTCCAGCTTGCATCAAGCTTCACTGGAACACTGCAGTAAGCATGAGACAGAGATGTTGGACAGTGAACAGTCTTGTGTGTTAAAGAGCAGGCAACTGGAAGCTCAAGGTCCTTTTTGCAGGCACAATGTAGATCATCAGCCACCATTTCCACCACCGCCACTACCGCCACTGAGATGCTAGAAGGTTCCTTTCTCCTCCATTAACAGCTTTCCACCTTCCCACTCCTTTATCTTTCCAAATGTTCCTGTGACTCTTTGGGCTCTGTCCCCACCTATTATTTACTCTTTAACCCTTATCTCCGGTAGTCCAAAGATCTGTAGGTGAGGTGAATTGGACCAGCTAAGTTTCCGTAGTGTTCGGGGATGTGCATTAGTTCGGGGGAAATGGAGAGTAATAGAGTAGGAGAATGGGTCTGGGTGGGATAAACTTCGGAGGGTGGGTGTGGAATTGTTGGGCCAAAGGGCCTGTTTCCTGAAGGGATTCTAATTTTCCCAGCTGTCATCGGTTCTGAGGAAGGGTCACTGGACCCGCGATAACCCATGGTGTGTGTAGGAGGCGGAAAGGGGAGAGTGGCAGCAGAAACCAGATGAAATGTATCAGTGTAGACTGGGAGGGTTTAGTTACACTCTGGGCAGGTAGTTAGTCTGAATTATAAACTCTTGGTCCCACGTTTGCAGCCAAGGGGAAGATGGCTTGGGCCTCAGGCAGTGAGGGGTCCTGGGTTATGGCCACCATCTTTATTTGGGGCAAGGTACCACAAGGAGCATGCACATGTCCTCTTCCTGGGTGGGGGCGGGGTGATTTGAAGAGGAGCATTTACACATCAAACACATACCGAGAGAAGTGTTTGTCTTCACTGTTCATCTTGCACTGACTGTGAGCTTTGTTTTGTGAATTCATTTTATAGGATATTAATTGAGAATAATTGAGACTGGGATCTCAAAAAAACAAGTTTCTACAGTCAGCGGAGTCATCAGGATCTGAATATCATTGGCATTTAACTGTGGAACGAGAAAGGTTTGTCTGTTCTGTCTGTGGGAAAATAACTTCAATATTTTTGTTAAGCCAAAAGCAGAAAGATGTTCAAGTTCATGGTTGGATCCCCCTTGGGGTATGTGTTCAATTCTTGGCCCTGTAGCTGTGGAAGAAGGTATTGGCCTGAGAGAGAGCATAGATTTATCCAAAATACACCTCTTCTTTTTGCAGGAACTGTCAGATTTAGTCTCAATCATCCACTTTATAATGTTAATCTGTAAACTCCCTACTTCCAATTCTCCGCAAATTTCACGTGGACTCAAATTCCAGCACCATTTTAGGTGGAACATTCCAGATTCTGACAACTGTCTGTTCATTCAGAAACTGCTGAAGTCCATTTTGAGTCTGAATTGGGCTGAATTGAAAGATGCAATGCTGGTCCTGAGCTCCCATTGAGATGCATTGGAACAGTACAGTGTAGGTGTGAGCAGACAGTGAAAATGACAGGGCTGCACTGTGAGGGCTGCTTGGCTCAATGAGAGTATTTTGGAGTTGGGTGTAAATAGTGAGGTGAGACAGGGAGAAGGTGAAGCTGAAACTCCGTTTTAGTTCAGGCCTTTCAGAAATTCACAGTCCCAATGGGAATAGCCAATTTGTCAGTGATAACTGTGGAGTATTTAAGTTTTTAAAGTATGACATATCAGCTTAAGTAAAGATTTTTTTTGTTATTATAATGGACATGTTTGAAGGGAAGGAAGGTTACTCACTCATTTAAATTCTCTTCATGGGAGTAACTAGATGAATGCAGAGAGATGTTGTGACAGGAGCCCTCAGACCCGTGGTGTGCTCCTCTTGCACAATGTGGGAAATAAAGGCCGCTTCCAGTGTCCCTGATGGCTATTTGTGCCGGAAGGGTTCCCATCTGCAGCTACTGGGAAACTGCTTTTCAGAGCTGGAGCTGAGAGTGGACTCACTGTGGAGCATCTGCAATACTGAGAATGTTATGGACAGCACGTTTAGTGAGTTAGTCACACTGCAGGTGAGGGTTACACAGGCAGAAAGGGAATGGGTGAATATCAGATCTAGTAAAAGGCTCAGGAAGTGAGTACAGGAGTCCCCCGTTGTTATCCCCTTCTCATACAGATACTGTATACCACTTGGGATTCTGTAAGGGCGGGAATGGGTGGGGTAGCTTCTCGGGAAATCAGCATCAGCCAGGTTCATGACACCACAGAGAGCTCTGCTGATCAGAACCAGAGGAATTAGAGTGGCAGGGCTATAGTGACAGGTGATTCAATAATCAGGGGTACAGCCAGGCACTTCTGTGCCCACAGACATGAATCCAGGATGGTATGTAATCTCCCTGGTGCCTAGATCCATGATATCATGTAGTGGCTGCAGGACATTCTGGAGCTGGAGGGTAAACAGGCCGTGGTCGTGCAACACACAGATACCAAGGACATCGCTAAACAGAGGGACGGGGGCCTGAAAGCTGGACATAGGGAGAGCAGAGATGCATTAAAATGTAGCTCCTGAAATGTAATTATGTCAGACTTACTCCCAGTGCCATGTGCTAATGAGAGCAGGAATGAGAAGGTGGATCAGGTGGATGTGTGGCTGGGGAAATGGTGTACCAGAGAAGGGTTTTGATTCTTCAGGCACTGGGACTGTTTCTGGGTTAGGTGGGATCTATACCAGCCTAACCGGTTACCCCCTGGGCAGAGCTGAGGCAAATCTGGTTGGGGTTTTGTCAGTTCTGTTGGTGAGTTTGTAACTAG
Organism: Chiloscyllium punctatum; assembly: GCF_047496795.1. Taxonomy (NCBI): domain Eukaryota; kingdom Metazoa; phylum Chordata; class Chondrichthyes; order Orectolobiformes; family Hemiscylliidae; genus Chiloscyllium; species Chiloscyllium punctatum. Next base: position 84,577,175 of record NC_092752.1, on the reverse strand, counting down.
TCTAGCAGGGGGATGGGAACTAAAGTGTAGGCTTATATGGGTCAGATTCAGGACAGGGAATGGGAGGTAGAATATTAGTGATGTAGTTAGCGGCTCAGAAAGCCAAAGGAAAGGAGGATTAAACGAAGATTGAGTCCCTCTTCAGCCATCAGTCCTGACATCCCAGGAAGGTGAGTCAACAAAATATGGAGCTGTTTACATGTCTATGACTCTGTGCTTCAGCAAAATGGTGGAAATCTGCAATAAAAACAGAGTGCTGGAGATCTTCAGCAAGTCTGTCAGCATCTGAAATGATGACAGATGCAGGAAACATTGCAGCCTTAAAGAAGTGTTTAGATGATCATACCAGGCACTACAATATCGATTACACACTGAGTGCCAGAACGTGGGACTAGAATAAATAGGTGCTTGATGACCAGCATGAATACGATGGGGCTGGAAAGTTGATGTTTCGGGTCAGGGCTATTTATCAAGACTGACAAAGGGTCCTGACACAAAACATCAACCTTCCTGCTCCTCTGATGCTGCCTGACCTGCTGCACCTCCCCAGGTCCACATTGTACAGACTCTGACTTCCAGCATCTGCAGTCCTTAACTATCTTCACATCCCAGGACTCATCTGGTGATCCTCCTTTACACTCTCTCAATAACCAGGAGAACCTTCCTTGGAAAAGGGGAACAAAGGTGTAAACAGTACTCCAGGTGTGGTCTCACCAAGGCCCTTCCAGAAAGGGATCCCTGCCCCCATCTTATCCATAATGGTCATCAAGCACACATGCCTGGTGTGATCATCTCAACACTTCTTCAAGGCTGCAATGTTTCCTGCATCTGTCACCATTTCAGATGCTGCCAGACCTGCTGAGGATCTCCAGCGCTTTCTGTTTTCTCTGTTATAGAGTATTGGGAAATTCAAATTTAACTTCATGTTACTGGATCAGTGCCGATCTGAATATCATTGACCTTTTCATCTGGATGGGAAGGTGGTGCATTCTGTCCGTGGACGAATATTTCAAATGTCCGTGTGACTGGAAAAAAGTACTGAGACAGTGAAGTCCATGTTAGCGTGGGGACTGTGGAGAGAGATTTCATTGGTTTTTGAAAGTCTAAACAATCATGGAACATTTCCCTGGAAAAGGTAAGCCACAGTTTGATTTTGTATGAGGACAATTAACCATGAAACCAGAAAGACAAAAGGATTCCTGCATCATGGAAAAAGCTATGAAAATGGGATTGTTGTAATGGAGTGAATTATTGATCATTGATTATAATCCATTGGCGTTGTCACATCGGTTCCAGTGCCGTGGGGGAACACAGGAAATTTGATGAGTGCAGTGTAGGTTTCAGTAATTCAACTGGAAAGGTGAAGAAGAAATTTACAAGGATGATACCAGGTCTCAGGGGTCTGAGGTACAGGGAGAGGTTGGACAAGTGAGGACTTTTTTGTTCAGAGCAGAGGACACTGTGGGGGAATATTTTATAGAAGTTTATAAGACCATGAGAGGCATGGGTAAGGTGAATGCACTCGGGCTTTTTCCCAGGGACTCAAGGATTGGAGGGCATCCGGTTAAAGTTAGAGGAGAAAGAATACATGGGAACCTGAGGGGCAAATGTTCTACACAAAGGTGGTATGTATATGGAATGAGCTGCCAGTGGAAGTGGTTGAGGTGGGTATATTAACCACACGTAAAAGACATTTGGACAAATACATGGATAGGAAAGTTTCAGAAGCAGATGGGCCAAGTGCAGGGAAATGGGGTTAGTGTGGATGGACATTCTGATTGGCATGGGCCAGTTTGGGCCAAAGGGCCTGTCTCTGCTGCAGGACGCTATAACTCTAAGTGCATTTGCCATTTCTCCCCCTAACTTTGTTGGTATCCTGGGATGTATTCCATCAGGGCAATGAGACTTGTCTACCTTTAGCTCCATTAGCTTGGCCAGCTCTAACTCTTTCGTGATAATGATTGTTTCTTGGTCCTCACCTTCCTCAGTCTCCTTATCAATTACTGGCATGCTCTTCGTATCCTCCACTGTGAAGACTGACTGCTGTGTACTCATATTCCTGAACCCTGCTGGATAGGAATAACTGGGCACAGAACTCTGAGAGGTCTTCTGAGTCTTTATTGATGAGACACAGCAACTCCCTGGATAGTGTACATACAAAATGCCTTCAGGCAGCATCAGGTAACTCCCCGCCTGTCTGATGTATGGCTCCCCTTCTTATACCTTTTGTGGTTTGTGACTTTGAATACAGACTGTCTCTCAATATTATCTCCATGGCAACGGCAGTTCAAAAGTTTAGTTCAGTTCAACACTTTGTAGTTAAACCACACACCCCTCCCCTACACCCCCATGGTTCCCTCAAGTACCTGACAGGCACTTCAGTTTCAGTGGGGCTGTCTATCGGGGTGGTGATGTGGAGGAGCCGGGGTTGGGGTGGGGCGGACAGAGTTAAAACCACACATCACCAGGTTATAGTCCGACAGGTTTATTTGGAAGTACAAGCTTTTGGGGTGTGCTGTGATTTTTAACTTGATCAGGATTATCTCTATGGTAACAGTTACGTGCTTCAACAATTACAGAGGCCGTATGTTCCCCACACAATAGGTTTCCCTCTAGCAGGGTAAACTGCTATTCTGTCCCTGGGGATAGCTACTCATCACTTTTTATCCCCAATTCCATCATGCTTTCTGTTGAGCTTGGAAGTTTTTCCAATCTCCGAATTTATCCTTGGTCTTTGCCAATTTGTATGCCTTCTACTTCAATTTCATAGACTCCCTTATTTCCTTAACATGGCAGATTACTCCTTTTCCTACAGTCCTTCCTTTTCACTGATATGTACTTTTGCTGAGAAATTTGAAAAATTACTTTGATAGTCCTCCACTGTCCATCAACTGTCCCACAGTGAAGTCTTTGCTTCCAGTCTACATTAGCCAACTCCTGCCTCATCCTATTGTAGTCTCCTTTGTTTAAGCACAGTATCTTGGGATTGGATTTAATCTTCCCGCTTTCCATCTGTGTTCTAAATTCAACCAGATTAATGACAAGTCTTTTTATCAGATTACGAGGGGAGGCGATGTTTCCTGGGTGTTTTGGTTTCATTGTCAGTGACCTTGGTTTTGTAACAAAGTACAGGATAGATATTCACAACAGAGTATTCTGGACGGTGTGAATGTACTACAGTCTAAAACCATATATCACTGTCTCCCCTCAGTTTAAAATTACAAAATCATTATCTCCTACACACTTCCTCACTACCTAAGTTTGGAATGATAATCCACCTGACTATCCTGCTGTTTCTGAAAATCTCCTTTGGTGAAGGTGGTGAGTTTTGGATTCAGCTTTCCAGTTATTACTGTAAGAAGATAAGCACTGGGTCCAGGAGAGGTAATGCAGCCCTTTGAACCAGCTCCACCATTTAATACGGTGATGATTGAGCTCACCTCGGTCTCAGCTGGATTTTCCTGCCTGCTCTCTCTCACACTTCAACTCATTGCAAATTCAACATCTGTATCTCTTCATTAAATTGGCTCATGTCTTGGCATCCACCGCATTTTGAAATTCCACAGATTCATAACACATTGTGATAGGTACATTCTTCCTAATGAGAATAGAATAGAGTCCCTATAGTGCAGAAACAGGGTATTCATCCCTCTAATCCACACCAACCCTATGATGAGCATTCCATTCAGACCCACCCATTCCCTGTAACCCTGCATTTCCTGTGGCTAATTGCCTAACCAGCACATGTATGGACCCTGTGAGCAATTTGGCATGACCAATCCACCTAACCTGCACATCTTTGGACTGTGGGAGGAAACTGGAGCACCGAACAAAACCATGCAGACATGGGGAGGATGTGTAAACTCCACACAGTTGCCTAACGCTGGAATCAAACCCGGGTCCCTGACGGTATGAGGCAGCAGTGCTCGCCACTGAGCCACCTCTGCTTAAAATCTGCTGCCCATTATTAACCTCCCCACCCCGCAATTGGCTGAATGTATATTCCTTACGTCAGAAGTCCAGGTGTCTAAGCGGATGTCTCAGTAAATCCCAGTGACAGCCCACATGTCCTGTGTGTCTGAATAGATATCCTATATACAACACCCTCCAGCCCACACTTTCTTTCACTTTCCAGGGACAGGTCTCCAGAGGCTTCATGGGGACTACAACTCCCACAGTCCCTGAGGCAGGGAGCACACGTGTGTGGGGAAACCCAGCACTGTACATGTACAGAATGTGGGCGGGTTTTGAAGCATGGTCTTTGGGGTAACTAGCGGAAAGCATTTCACATTGTGATTGGCAGGAGAATGGACGCATCTGCCTATAGTATTGATCAGTTGGGGGGGGGGGGGGTTGGTCAAAGTGTCACAACGCCTAGATGGGACCAAGTTCCATTCGCAACTTGTCATAACACTGGGAATTGACCAATGGGAAACAAGGAAGAATCTGACCCATTCTTCCAGACTGAAGGTTCCTGTTCTGTCCAGGATCTGCCACCTCCCTTTCTGTTTCCTTTTGTTTCATTCTGCTGTTACATTATTGACTTGCAGCAACTGAAGGGAAAGGAAATGAACCCAGAAAGGGTGCAGAGTCTAACCAAGGATGGGAAGTGGTGGCATGGATCTGTTTATCAGTTACTCCATGAGAATGGGGAGGGTGTACATTAGGGGGCAGTAGAGTCGGAATGGTGGGAGAGAGTAAGTGGGCTGGAGGGTTACAGCTTTGGGGGAAGAAAGGGGAAAAAGATATTCCAGAGAAACTAGAATTGTCTGCTCTGAATTTCTAACCTGTACATATTCCTTTATACAGGGTGCTAGATAGTGAAGATTTGCAGGGTGAAATCTCAAAATCAGGTGCAGATTGTGATTAAGTTGACCAGCATTTGATGAACCAAAGATGGAGAATCACTGGGCCAAAATCCTGCAACACTCTCCCACCCAGCATTGTCGGTCTCTCTGCGCCAAATGGACTGTGAATGGTACAAGACAGCAGCTCACTCCCATCTTCTCAAGGGTAACGAGAGATGGGGAATAAATGCTGGCTGAGCCAGTGATGCCCATATCCTGGAAATGGGTTCTATCTCTAGTTGCTGAAACCCAGTTGATGTTACTGCAGGATGATGAGGGATGCTGAGCGCATCCTCCAGGAGGCAGCACCATCACATTACACTTGCCTACACCCACACAGTTACACCGCAACGCCACTGGAACAAAAGGCAGTGAAGCTAAATGAGGACTTAGATATAGTTCTTCAAGGTAAAGTCACGAAAGGGGATTGGAACACAGCAGGAACAGGAGACTGAGCTGGATGGTCAGCTGTTTCCCATTGAATGGTGGAGCAGGATTGAAAGGCTGAACAGTGTCCTCCTGCTGCTATCTCCCAGGTATGTATACAGTCATGGAGCCCGTGTAGGAAGAAGTGGGCAGGGATTCATCAGGCGATTGCACTTCCACAACAGTTTTCAGTGAGGGATGGTTTGATGGATTTTATTTAACATTTATCTTTAACACAAGATTTCTAAATTTTGGCTTTAAAATGTTGCAAAAGCTTTTTGCACAGCAAATAAAATTAAAGAAAATAACGTCAACTGTCTGAATATAACAGTTTTAAAGCTTTCAACCTCCTGTTAAACAAAATCCTGTCTATTCCCAGACACCATCACTTTCCAGCTACTTAAACTCCAGGGAAATATTCCCTCCCTGTCTGAACCTTCGGTTTGATTTAACTGCTTTTCAATTGTCATTCTGTGAGGTGTGAAGCGTACTTTGTCCCTATTTCTCTGACCCTGAAATGTGAGCACAACAACCTTCCCACCATCAAAATTATCATTACGCCATTTTGCTTTTGGTTAACCTATAATCTCCAGCAGTGCAAAAGTGAGGACTGCAGATGTTGGAAACCAGAGCCTAGATTAGGGTGGTGCTGGAAAAGGCCTCTCGCCAAAACGTTGATTTTCCAGCTCCTCGGATCCTGCCTGATCTGCTGTGCTTTTCCAGCACCACTCTAGTCGAGACATATAATCACCAGCAGTAAACCATTTGTGTAACCAGTTGAATATTTCCAAACAAAGCCCATTACGGGCCAAGCAAACCATTACAAGGGACAGAGTGAGAAGGGACTAAATCAAAGTAGAGTTGTGGGGAGGGGGCAGCAGTGGAGATGAAGTACTGTATCCCCTGCGGTGCCCACCTCTATCTAAAGGCATCGAGAGCATTGATCCACACTACATGCTACTTCTCTAAGGACACCCTGCTGTGTAGCCTTTATCCTCAATCATAGAATAGAATCCCTACAGTGTCGAAGGAGAGCATTGGCCCATCAAACCCCACCGACCATCAAAAGAACATCACGCCCAGAGCACTCTATCACTGTAACACTGCATTTCCCATGGCTGATCCACCTAGTCTGCACAATCCTGGATACTGTGGACAATTTAGCATGACTGATCCACCTAACCTGCACATCTTTGGGCTGTGGGAGGAAACTAGAGCACCTCGGGGCGACCCACACTATCATGGGGAGAATGTGGGAACTACACACAGGCCGTTGACCAAGGCTGGACTCCAACTTTGTGCCTGATGCTGTGAAGCAGCTGTGCTACAGTCACAATTTAGATCAAAACAGATGATCCCTGCTCATTGTCACAGTGCTGTTTGTGGAGACTTACTGCCCAGAGAGACATCCTGAGGTTCAGAAAGTGGCAATGTAAGTTCAGTCACCTCCAGCCCAGTTAATGTGGTTAACAACAACATCGATACTCCAGCAGTGTCATCATGTACAAGGTCCACTCCTGACTCTGATGGACAGTAACATCAGAATCAGAGTCCTGCAGCCCACACGGAGCAGGGGGATGACCACTTCCCTGTGAGCACTCACTGGGCTCTCAATCGTGTTGAAGACGCAGCAAATCCCTTGTCACACAGAGGGGTGAACAGCTCCTACCCAGAGTGAACCGCTGGAGTCTTGGGGGCAGGATGAATCACTGAATCCCTTCTCCCACACTAAGCATCTGAATGGCCTGTCCTCTGTGTGGGATTCTTGGAGTCTCAGCGAGAGGGATGAATCACTGAATCCCTGCTCCCACACTGACCACCTGAATGGCCTCTACCCCCTGTGTGGCTCACTGGGGACTCCGCAGGTGCTGAATTTGAGTGAATCTCCCCCCCACTCTGGGAACAAGTGAATGATCATTCTCCAGAGTGAGCTCGCTAGTGTTTAAGCAGGTCAGAGGACTGAGTGAATCCTTTCCCACACACTGAGCAGGTGAATGGCCTCTCCCTGGTGGAATGCACTAATGTCTCAGCAGGTGAGAGATTTGAATGAATCCTTTCTCACACATGGAGCAGGTGAAGGGTCAAAATCCACTGTGCTATCTCTGGTGCCTCAGCAGATTGTAAGATTGAGTAAATCCCTTCCCATACGTGGAGCAGGTGAATGGCCTCTCCGCAGTGTGACTGTGTCGGTGAGTGTCCCACTGGGAGGGTTACGTGAATTCCTTATTCTGATTGAGTCCGTCCTCCTGTTTCTCTCAGTTATTATTGACAATCGCACACCAGAACCTGTTCCAGAACAGGCAGAATGGTTAGCTGCAGCTGGTCACCTGACTGGTCACTGGTCCTGAAAGGTTCACTCTCCACAGATGCTGTCAGATCTGCTGAAATTTTCCAGCAATTTCTGTTTTTTTTTCTGATTTCCCAGCATTTGCAGATGTTTAGTTTTCCAATACTCACCTTGTGTGTTGCAGAGGAGTTTATTGATGAAATTAGAGGGTTTTGAAAATTGTACGTTAGCTCACACGTCAGCTATGATTATCATGAATGGCAGAGCAAAGTCATGGGGCTGAATGGCCTTCTCCTGTTCCAATGAAAGTTATCCATCGTCAACTTGTGGTAACATTTCCCCTCACTGCTCACTTCACTTCCATGTCGAACACATTGTTACTGACTGACAATGTGACTGACTGACTGACTGACTGACTAACTCCTGTGTTTGAACTAAAACTGCTAATGTTCAGTGGCTCCCTCTCCTGCCACCCGGGTTTAACTGTCATCATGGAATGTTGTCTTGTATTACTGCGGGAATGCCCACAAGGACTAATCCTGGAGTCTGGATCCCCTGGGATCCACAATCACCGTTTATTTCCTTCTTCCTATTTCATTTTAGCTATTGAACTCTCGGTTTCAATCCATTCTCCTGTCATGCTCTTCAACATGTCCATGTGGGTGGACTAGAGGCTGCTGGGATTTAATGAAGGAAAGTGAGGATTAGGTAGAAGTACGAGGAGCGGTGACAGCAAAGACAGTTCTCATTGTAACGGCAGAGTTTCTCCATGACCCAGTGAGTGGCGAGGCACCTGAGATTGTGGGGGAGGTGGATTTAATCAGGGATTTGGTAAGACACTCAGACATTGACCTGTCCATCTGATTGTGAACTCAGACAGATAGAAAGAAAGATGCACATTTAGACAGCACCTTTGATGATTTGGGGCAATGAAACATATTTCCAACCCAATGATTTCAACCTCAAATCTCTGAAAACACAGACACAAAGCTTTCTACTTGTAACAGGTTGTCTCTGAGCCTTCTCTTTTCTTGAGGGGTTTTGAGCTGTTCAGCCTTTCCTGGTGATAATAACCGCTATGTTCCTGTAAGATTTGTGACTGAACATTTATTTTCCTCTTCCTTGTGAGTGATGAAAGTAGGAGAAACAGTTCCTGACCTGTGAGGGGTTTTGGTTGGAGTATTTATATTTACAAATCCATTCCCACCCTCACATACAGTGTGAAATTGATGTAAAACTGAAGGAAATGAGTGAGTGAGCACCCACAGAATCATAAAGGAAGCATATGTATCTGAGTTGAATGAACCTGGCATGAGGAAAACATGACAGCAATCACAACTAGTTAGAATCACAATCCCGTGGATGCAGAAAGAGTCTATTCGGCCCATCGAGTCTGCAATGACCTGCTCACCCACCTTACCCTCATAACCACACATTAGCCATGGCTAGCCCAACCCACCTAAATTGCACACTGTGACCATGTTAGCATGGCCAAACCAGTAACATTACACATCTGTGGGAGGGTCACAAATTATATCCAAATGCTGGGAATTGTTGATGAAGGCTCACAAATACTTGACCCTGACACAAATGCTCTGCTTTTCAAAATAAAATCTGGGGGACACTGCAACCAGAAAAAGTTCTGATTATCTCAGGAGGAAGAGAATTCAAAACTCGTGCCATTGACCCAGGGGGTGCGGTGAAAGTTACAGAGGTCTGGAAACCATCAGAAATTTAACAGGTTGTGAGCAAGGTGGGGGTGAGACAAGGACATAAAGACAGTCTGTCACACGGGGGAAGGCAGGAGAGATTAAACAGCAGAAATGGTCGTCCCTCAAGGCCAAGGGGAATGGAGTTAGAGCTGGGAAAGACACAAGGAAAGAAGGTGTGTAGCTGCCAAAGAAATATGTTAAAAAACAGATTATAAAAGCTGAGAGGGCAGAGATCAGTCTGAATCTTTTGCTCTCAATGGTGAGTACAAAAAGCTGTAAAGCCTGGAGAGTTCTATTATATTCTGGATTAGTGGTGCTGGAAGACCACAGCCGTTCAGGCAGCATCCAAGGAGCTTCGAAATCGACGTTTCGGGCAAAAGCCCTTCATCAAGAATAAGGTTTCCAGCATCTGCAGTCATTGTTTTTTTTACCTCGAGATCCATTACAGCCAACACATACCCAGGATTGGCCAAGTGTGGTGTAGCTTTCTGATAATTTCTTTCTGGCATTTGTAGTTCAAGTCTGATGACGCTATTAACTTTTCAAATTCGAATGGAGTTTAATATTCTGGAGAAATGTCAAATAAATCACATTGATCACATTCTGCAGATCTTAGTCCATTACCCTGCATGTTGCAGCATTTCAGTTACATCCATGTCCTGCCGGTGGGCCAGGACATACAGGGATGGTGACGATGGTGTCTAGGACATTGTAAGCTATGATTCTGTGCGTATGACTATGTCAGCTTGTTGCTTGACTAGTCTGCGTTCCAGCTCAACCAATAAGATGTTAGCAGGGTGAGACACTACAGTTAGAGCTCCTCTGCTCGCCAGTTCCTATCCTTTCTGCTTTTTTAGAATTTCATTCTCTCTCACTCTCCCCTTTGCAGACTCTGACACAAGTGTCTCAAACTTGAATCATGACAATTAAAAAAAACATGTCTCTACAAGAAAACCAATGGAGGAAAATATATTATTCTTGCATCAACTGCATTTTTAAACAAAAACAATTCTGTTCAATAAACACTGTCTCATTTTTGCCTTCAATTCTATCAAGCGAGCTATTATATTTTGTCCCTCAGTTTACCGATCTTAAAAAATATCCAATCAATTTCAGGGCAACATGCTGACAAAGTATTGAACCAATTTATCTGTTAAGGTTTTAGCATTATTTATCAAGTCATTACTATTACAATAATTGCATAATAATTGGTCTGGGTAACAAGTATTCTGAGGTTCACAATATAATTTATTGACTGTTTGAAAAATGGTCCAATATATCCTTTTTTCAGGATTCTAACAGTAATTGTTAAGGCATTTACATGACAATAATTATAGAATGCCTTAGATTAGTCTTGCTAACAACTACAATGAAGTTTATATTTGAATTTAATCCAATGTTCCCTAGTACCTGTACAGTAATATAAAAATCCGTTTTATTTCCAATCAACACACCTGCACAAGAATCCATTATTTCTGATGAAACGCGCACTGTTAAAAATATTACTTTTGCTCATTTGAATGATCTGTGTAATCCCAGCCTTATAAATTTAGAAAAACCTACTTTTCCCTGCAACAATTCCTGTTCATTTTTGCAGATAGCACAGTCAAATAGCAAGATGAAATTTATCATTATTTGTAAGTAAACTAATAGAATTTTGAAAATCTATATATTTCTAATATATATTAATTGCTCCTTTCAATCCATAGAATGCAGAACAGTACAGTACAGTACAGGCCCTTTGGTCACGATGTTGTTCCGACCTTTTATCCTACTCTAAGATCAAACAAACCAACATGCCCTTCATTTACTATCATCCATGTGCCAATCCAAGAGTCGTTTAGATGTCCCTGATGGATCTGAATCTATGACCACCACTGGAAGTGCATTCCACACACTCACCACTATCTGTAAAGAAACTATCTCTGACATCTCCCCACACTTCCCCCATTGATCATAAAATTATGCCACTTTGTAGGGAAAAGTCTATCATTATCCACTCTATCTATGCCTCTCATCATCCTACACAAAGCTATCAAGTAATCTCTTTCACTGCAATGACCAAAGCCACAGCTCTGTCAACCTTTATTCATAAGACATGCCTTCCATTACAGGCAACATCTTGATAAATCTCAGCTGCACCTTTCTAAAGCTTCCGCATCCTATGTCTAATGAGGTGATCAGAACAGAACACTATATTCCAAGTGTAGTCTCATCAGGGATCCATAGAGCTGCAGCATAACCTCGTGGCTCTTAAACTCAATCTCCCCGCTTATGAAAACCAACACACTATGCACCGTCTTAATAATCCTATCACCTTGGAAGTCAGCTAAGTGGGATGTATGGATGTGCACCCCACGATCCCTCTGTTCGTCCACATTGTCAAGAATCCTGCATTTAATCTGAAAATATGCATTCAAATTTGAAATTCCAAAATGAATAACTTCACATTTTCCCAGGTTGAACTCCATCTGCCACTTCTCAGTCCACTCTGCATCCTGTCAATGTCCTCTAGCAACCTACAAAAGCCCTCCACACTATCCACAACTCCACCAACCCTCGTGTCATTGGCAAACTTCCTAACCCAACCTTCCACTTCCTCATCCAAGTCATTTGTAAAAATCACAAAGAGCAGAGGTCCCAGAACTAATCCCTTCAGAACACCATTGGTCACCGTGCACCAAGCTGAAAACTATCCATTTAATCTCACGCTGTCTTCTATGGGTCAGCCAATTTATTATCTAACCAGGCAGGGTTCCCTATATCCCATGCCTCATTACTTTCTAAATGAGCCTACCATGGGGAACCTTATCAAACACTTTGCTAAAATCCTTATACACCACATCCACTACTCTGTACTCACCAATGTGTTTGCCACAACCTCAAAGAATTCAATGAGGCTTGTGAGGCATAACCTGCCGCTCACAAAGCCATACTGATCATCTCTAATCAATCTATGCTTTTCCAAATAATCATAAATCCTGTCTCTCAGAATCCTCTCCAATAATTTGCCCACAACTGATGTAAGACTGACTCATCGATGATTCCCAGGATTATCTCAATTGCCTTTCTTGAATAAGGGAATAACTTTTGCCACCCTCCAATCATCTGGTATGACTCCAGTGGACAGTGAGGATGCAAAGATCATTGCCAAAACTCAGTAATCACTTGCCTCCCTTCTCATAACAACCTAGGTTATATCCTCTCTGGGACTTATCTATCCCCATGATTTTTAAATATTTTCAGCACATTCTCTGTTTTAACATCAACCTGTTCGAGCATATCAGCCTGTTTCACGTTGTCCTCACAAGGAACAAGGTCCCACTCACTCGTGAATACTGAAGCAAAGTACTCAGTAAAAACCTCCCCTACCACTCAGACTCCTGGCACAAGTTTGCTTCACTATAAGGGGTATAAAAGTTGGAATTAGGTCTCAGCACTGAATTAATGTAAATATATTGCAGTGTACAATCACTCGACTACTTTGAATATTAAACGCTATTTTAACTGAGAAAACACAGTTGAATTGATTTGATTATAGTTCACTTCATGCTGACGTTTATTGTATTTCGAACCACAATAAGAGATTCCTTTTTACATATCTGAAACTTACTTAAATTAATCACACGTTTATGTGAAGAAAATAGAATTAACATCTGCTTGTTCCTTCCTTCCTTTATCAATGACTGTTCATTTTGAAATTGTGGAAGTTGTACATTGTTGAAAGGAAGGGAACTTGTTTTCGGCTGAATATTCACATAGAATGACTGATGCATTTTTAAAATTAAAGTACAACGATCACGCAGTTTTGTCAATTTGTCTTTCAAAGAATTGTCATGAGATTCCTCTTTATTTAAGACTATCATTCATTTATTCTTTTGTTACTGTAAAATATTGTTTAATTTCCAGTCCATTACACACAGAAACGACCTAATTAATTCCCATTCGAATTACTACAATAAATAGCTGATTAGTTTTCATTTGTGTAACCACTTTAAACATAATATTGCAGTCCTACCGTCCTGATTGGGAACATTATGAAAGGAGCCTGTGGAGCTGTGGCAGTGTCTCTATTACAAGACACAAGGGAAGGTTTCAAATCAAGCCTTCACCAGAAATATATTAAGAGCTATCTGCATGGTGATTAGAGAGTACCTAAGCACAGATTGAACTGCTTTTCAATCCAACATTACATCTGCTTTTATCTATTATATCAATAATCAGAAAATCCGAAACTTATTTGTGTCAGGTTACCAAGAAATATGTGTTGGAAAATTCACTTTAGCCACTTTACTTTTACAAAAGACTTACATCTGTCCCTCTTTTCTCGAACAGAAAGAAATCTAAAGAGGATTCTCACTTTTACGCGAAAACGGGAGGTTTTTCCCATATAAATTAATGTTTCTTCAATCTACGCCTTTTCAGTTTATGTAAGGTTTCCTAATAACGCTCTACTGTCGGATAGTGGGGATACCTGCATCTAATTCTGTTGCTTATAAATTCCTGGAGAATATTTGAAAATGTTACAGAATTAAAGATTACGATGTCTAAGTAATGAGAGTGATCTTTTTTTGTTGCAAAGGGGCAAGTCCAAAAAATTGAAACACATTAAACATTATTCTCTCGTGCTATAACTTTGAAATAAAGTTGATATCTTCTTCAGTAAACTAACAAATGCTACCACCTATTACTTGTCAGTCAGCTGATTATCTACTTTGTAACTAAATGTTGTGATTCATCTATATATTCCTCTGTCCTTTGATTAAAGTGAATTTGTAATTCTTGTTCAGTTTATGAATTGTCAGAAACTTGTTTTTATTTTTCCATTCACCTGTTCATTTTGACCGTAAGATTGAAATGCTTTGAAAATATTGGAGTTTGTTCGTTTAAAAATAAGGTTTGCACATCTCACACATATCTCACTTCATATATTATGATTCAAGAATGTTTTCGGGTGGAATTCTAGTAAATACCAAACATTTGTTGGCTTCGTATAAGGTCTTTTACACCCAGTTATCAATCTTTTGTTAATGTTTCAGCTGTTACATTGACATTGATTAGGTACTCATTCAGAGAGATCAACTGGCAATTATAAACTACTTGCAGGATTATTGAATTGAGAAAAAAGATACAGACGTGGAAACATGTTTTAAAAGGAATTGCTTTTTCATTCAAATGTGTAGACTGTTCAAGAATTCTATATCGCCTTCCATTGGTTTTCTTGTCGAGAATGCAAATTTATAATTCATGTGAATTTTAATGTGTTCTGTATTTTGAAATTTGTATCAGATTTAAGAAGAAAAAGAGAGGCAACTAACATGAAAACTTCAGTGAATAGAAAGCACAGTAAATTAAATTGACAGAGGTAACTTTTAGTATTGTCTCTGAATATTTATTCAAATATTTCTAATAGCAAGAGCGTTGTGCCGGTAAATCACAGCCGGTCAAGCAGCATTCAAGGAGAAGCACAATCGAAGTTTTGGGCATAAGCCCTTCGTCAGGAACCTTTTCTGATGATGGCCTAATGCCTGACAGGTTGATACTGCTGCTCTTTGGATATGCCTGCCCTTTTCCAATGCTACAGCTTTCCTCGTTTTCTCCAAATATGTTTAATGAACACGAACTGAAAATGTTCGCATCAGCAGTGCAACAAGACCAAATTAACACATTTTTTGCAATAGTTAGAGTGAAAACTTGTTTGAGAACATGCAACAAATCAGATCGAACAACATCTCTTGCCGTTAGAACCCTTGACCTTTCATAATAAAGAATAAACATGCTTTGAACAACCAGTATGGTGTATAACGACTGAACTGAAATACCGGGGCAAAACGATTGCATTTATTGAAGGGAATGATAACCAGATCCTTACTGTGACAGTGGAGATTAATCTCAGAAACAGTAAGATATTTACTGTGATTATTCCACTGAACAGTAATTAGATGGTCATGAAGATCTTCGTGTGGCTTTATGTGCAGTGTTTTGTTTGAACATTGATTTGAGTAACATTGAGATATTTTACATATTGACAATTGACAGTTAAAGATAAGTTTTAAATGCAACATTTTTAAAAAAAATTGTCTGTTTTGTTTAGCGAAACACAATTCGAAGTCTGTGGAATCCCTACTGTGTGGGAACAGGCCATTTGGCCCAACAAGTCTACACTGACGTTGCAAAGAATAATCCACTCAGCACCATTCTGCTCTCAGATTACTGGACATTTACCCCTGACTAATGCACATAACCTACACATCTCTGAAAAGAAAGTGCAGCTTAGCATGGCCAATTTACCTAACCTGCATATCTTTGGATTGTGGGAGAAAACCAGAACATGCAAACTCAATACAAACATGTGACCGAGGATGGAATCAAACCCAAGTGCATATCACTGTAAGACACGAGTGCTAACCACTGATCCTCTGTTCTCAATGCCCAGCCCCCATGTTCAAGAGGTCTATGTAGCTGTTCATTGGTTCTCTTGTCCAGATACTAATTTAGAATTCATATCGCTTTTATTGTGCACGGAATTTTGAGATTTGTCTCAAAGTTAAGAAGAAAACGAGGAGAAATTAATATGAGAACGTGAGAGAATCGAAAGCACAGTAAATTTAAATTACAGACTGTGAGAATCAAAGCTCACTCACTGCAACAATTTCAGCCCAAGACAAGATCTGAAGCAATCAGTTTGTTTATTAGATGCTTGCAAGCGTGGTGCCTGGAACAAGGCACACAGAGTTTAGTAAGTACATACCTTATGTAGGACTCACTACTCCAAACCCGGAGCCCATTACTATTGTTTCTCGCTTGCCTTATTCGGCCTTGTGCTTAACAAATTACAAGTTTTACTTGGCCATTTCACCACATCCTGCTGGGGCCCATTGTTAGGTATATCCTCCATCACTACTATCTAAATCCCCCACTTGTGACATTTCCTCCCTTTCCCCAACCATATTGATCCTAATGACCTTTTAATTGGGGTTTGTTTTTGTGTTTTTGCAAAAGTGGGAAACAGATGCTTATAACTAATGCTTGTACAAGCAAATCTTGCTTAACCTACCTCCTCACAGCACCTTATCTCGTTGTCTGTAACAGCTACCATTGTTTGCAGGCACGTTTCATTCTTATATGCACATTTTAGCTAATACAAAAACAATTATATATTTCCTTCACATAGTTTTCATTCTTGTTGACTCAGCTCTTGGTTGAAACAATTATACACTGGTGTGAGTGCATAAACCTTGCATAAATAATGATGATTGCAGAGGTGACACTACTTTACCTATTTCCCAAAATTTCCCCCTTTTTCTTTAATTACCATTTGTTATCTTCTGCATTTTTCTTTTAAGCATTGCCCCCAAAATTCGCAAGCATCACTCTGGATATTTCATCCATCTTGGTCTCACTCATCCACTCATTATTTAGTCGATAAAGTTCCTCTGCCTGATTTCATTTTAGGGGTATCTGTTTCATTAAGGCTGACTCAATCAGTCTTTGGGTAAGTCCTCGTATACAGGGCATGATAAAACAGCCAATGGCTACCAATACCCCGACTACTACTATCAGGGAAGTAAGGATGGAAACCACCACCCCCTTCCATTTTCCAAACCATGATTCACGCCATATTGTGAGAGATGTGTCGACTCCTGAATTCTCAGCCAGTTCCTCTGCTAAGGTAGTCAATCCCCTTAACACCCGTGTAATTGAACCATCATGTGCAATGTTATTAGGAATAAAGATGCAATAGCTTCCTCATAACATCTCACACACACACACACACTTATTTCTAAAATCATAACAAGGGCCATTCTGTTTTCCCATGCCATCCGAC
Source organism: Chiloscyllium punctatum (assembly GCF_047496795.1). Taxonomy (NCBI): domain Eukaryota; kingdom Metazoa; phylum Chordata; class Chondrichthyes; order Orectolobiformes; family Hemiscylliidae; genus Chiloscyllium; species Chiloscyllium punctatum. The sequence continues at coordinate 84,560,075 of NC_092752.1, read as the reverse complement.
TTGTCACATCAAGTTGTTCTGATATTCCTTTAACTGCATCTTTTGTATAATTTATAAATCGCTGTTGATTATAGAAAATGTAATTTATCCAATCTACATTTTTATTAGTTGTTACCCACCAAAAGAGTGCTGACTCAAAGCCTTCTGCAATCTGATTACGAGCCTTGAACTCATCATGTACACCCCTAGGGACTCCTAGATAAATCTAGATAAATCCTGTCATTGAAAGAAGTCTAACAGTGATCTCTTACTCCTTCCCTTTTTCCCCACTATCTTTTCCTTCTCAAATGCCAGGGTAAATGGAATTACCAATTCTACAATTGCACATATCCCTCTCCAATCCGGTGGTAGGGTGGATCTCAATAATTTGCCTCCACAATGCCACCACAGATTCGCTTGGGGAGCCTTGAGTGCTGAGTAGTTCCCTCCCTTGTCCATTTCGGTGACATTCTTAATCTCTGTACATACTTTCAGCTCCCCCAAATGTCTAGACCGATTTGCACCTTGTCTACGCACACACGTCGTGTGATTTCCGACTGCAGCTGAAAACGTGGGCGGGGGGGGGGGGATGCTTTTGAATCTTTCTTCTTCAAGGGAGCGAACATCAGAGAGAGGGAAGTATAATTCCCATCATTCCATGCAGTCTTATCCTGTTACAGGGCTATTATACATTTCATGCCTTCCTGTCTCGCTTCCACCCGAGCGGAAAGGGAACCACCTTGGCCACTGTTCTACCGGAGGCACATGCATAGCAATTGCTCTTATTCAGACTTTTTACAGTATACTTTACCCATTCAACCCAGGCATTTGCATCCCCGTAACCAGTTTCTATTTCGATGGTCTTTTTCAAGTCCTTTGTCTCTATAATTTTTACTACTGTAGGATCATCGGAAGGGGTGAAAGGTTGTACCTTATTGTCCAATAGTTCTGCCCGTTTTCCTTGTCCTACACGAATTTGAAATCAACAGCCCGAGAAATCCTTTCCGTTTGCTTACATTTCTATCCCAAATGTTTCATCTAATTGTACCTCATAGGTGCCACCCCCCTCCACCCCGAGAATTGTTTTGTGCCATGTGGTTTTCTTTATCATTAGGTATATTGGGTTACTCTTTTTATCGGGACAATCGAGTGGTGATCGGAAGTTGGCTCTATGTATTGTGACAAGACCATTGTACCAAGTACAATCCCCAAAGGACTTAAGATGTATCTCTGAGCTGCGGTACTGTCTCTAATTATCTCAATCCCCACAATTTACTAAATTGCATGCATCAGCGTCTATTTCTTGCGGATTATCAGACTCAGGCGCCGTTAATAACACATATGAAAATTATATTTGACAAAATCCCAACAGTAAGAGAGCTAGCATCATAACTCTAAGCATTCCCAGCATTCTAAACATTGTGCTGAATCTCAAAAAAACTTAATACACAATCCTGCAGAAATAATCCCGCGCTCACGTCGCCACTGTATAATCAGTTACTCAAAGTCTCTTCAGCCTGAGTTTCAGTGGGTCTTGCGTTGATTCGGCTGTCCAGACTTCTTCCTCCACGGGAGGGTCCACTGGCCCTATGGTCCGAGTGTAATGAGTCCAGCCTTTCTCCGCTGCCCTTATTGTCGTTTCGGTAATCAAAGGATCCTGATACGGCCCTTCCCAGTCCGGCTGCAATTTAGTCTCTGTCCAGGATTTTACTAAAACCCAATCTCCCGGCCGGATGGGATGAATAGTGGATTCAAGGGGCGGAGTCTGTGCAAAATAAACTCTGTTTCCTGAGGAGAGACCAAGAGGCGGACAAGCCCAGTATATACTTCGTTAGAACAAGTCTTTAGTTTTGGGAATTGTCAATTCTCCGTTCGTTCCCAGATAAGGTAATCCAAGTATGATTTCATAGGGGATAGTCCCAAATCTTTCCTTGGGGCAGTTTGTACTCGCAAGAGAGCTATAGGTAAACATTTGGTCCAAGGGAGTCTGGTTTCTATTATCAATTTAGAGAGCTGTCGTTTGAGTGTTTGGTTCATTCTCTCAAACCTTCCTGATGATGGTGGGTGCCGTGGAGCATGGAACTCCCAGTAAATTCCCAACCCTTTCATTATCTCTTGTAACACTTTAGAGGTAAAGTGAGTTCCTTGGTCGGAATCTATACGGTTCACTAGCCCGTATCGGGGAATTATGTGCTCTAATGTTGTTTTAGACACCGCACTCGCAATGGCAGTAGCTAAGGGGTACGCCTCAACCCAACCAGATAGATGATCTCCTAAAACCAGCATATATTTTAGTCTTCCTACTCTGGGTAGTTCAGTATAATCTACTTGTATACTCTGGAAGAGTCTCAATCCAGGGTCTCTTCCTCCTGGGGTCTGTTTTCTCTAGACTTTCTTATTTACCTTTCTGCATATTTTACATCCCTCACATATTTGGTTAGCAATTCTATATATTTCTCTACATCCATATTCTGTAAGAACTAAAAGACACGTTACTTGTACTCCCCAATGGCTGCCTTGGTGTAAGATAGCCATAATTTCTCGCATCATCATTTTGTTTAACATCCGGGAACATCCATTGCCCGTCTGCTGTTTTTCCCAGGCCAAAATCTTTCAATTCTGTTTTCTTCTCTTTCAGTAAATATAGGAGCTTGCCGGGGATCAGGGACAGTAGGTATTAGGGAATGAATCAGCACTCCTTGTGTGTCCAGGCCTACTTCCTTAGCCACTTCATCAGCTAATCTATTCCCCCTAACTTCTGGTTCATTTCCTTTCTGATGACCATTTATATGCACTGCCACTATTTCTCGGGGGAGTAATAGGGACTCCAAGACCCATTTAATCAACTCGTCATGTGCTAATTCCTTCCCCCGACTATTGATCAGTCCTCTTCTCTGCCATATCTTTCCAAAAGTGCGCACAACACCAAATGCATATTTAGAGTCACTGTATGCTGCTCCCTCTTTATTTTCTAAAGCCCTAAGGGCTCTTTCCAATGCGTAGAGGTCGCAGGTCTGAGCTGACCACCTATTCGGCAACCTTCCTGCCCCTACCACACTATCTTTCGTCCCATCTACAACTGCATCCTCATTATTTCTTTTCACTTCTGTCACCCGGGATGATCCGTCTATAAAAGGTCTAACCCCTGCATGAAGCGGAACAACTCTCAGGTCCATGCAGACCTTAGTTTGATATTCTATAATCTCAAGGCAGTCGTGCCCTGGATTCTGAGGAGCTTCTCCTTCCCCTTTCCAAAGAAAGGCAGCTGGATTTAAACAATTGTCCGTGACCAACACTAGATCATCCTTTTCTACTAATATTGCTTCATATTTTAGAACCCGCGAGTCTGTCAACCATCGCCCAGCTTTTTGGTTTATGATCGTTCTCACTTGGGGTGTGGTGCTCACTATTAGGGCTCCCCCAAATGTAAGATTTCTGCTTTCCTCCACCAACAGTGCAGTGGCAGCCACGGTCTGCACACACTCAGGCCAACCCCGGGATACTGTATCCAATAGCTTCGAAAAATATGGTCCTGGCTTTTTCATTCCACCCCACCTCTGGGTTAATACTCCCAAAGCCGCTCCCTTATGTGCGGTAGCAAAGAGGTGGAAAGGTTTATCGAGAGAAGGTAAAGCTTACATGGGGGCATGGATCAGATCTCTTTTGAATTCTTAAATAGTTCTTTTTCCTCTTCTTCCCAAATCAGACACTTTGCTTCTTCCTCTAATAGTTTGAGATATACTTTATTCAGCTTTTGAGCATAAGAATCAATCCACAATCTGCAATATCCCGTTAAACCAAAAAAATTACGTCATTCACATTTGGTCTTGGGCAGTGGAATCCCCAATATTCCCTCTAACCTTTCCAGGCTTATCTTTCGCTTTCCCTCACTAACTAAATGTCACAAGTATTTCACTTCTCGATCCACATATTGTAGTTTGTTTTTAGATACTCGCAGTCCCTGCTGACCCAGGAAATTCAATTTATTTTAGTGGCTTCTACTACTCTTTCTCTTCTCTTTCCTGTTACTAAAAGGTCGTCTACATCCTGCAACAGGGTAGTTCCCTTGGGGCTGTTAAATTTCTCCAATATTTGTACTAACATCTGTCCAAATAAATTCAGGGATTCCGTAAACCCCTGGGGGAGCACGGCCCACCAGTATTGCTGTTTCCGTCCTGTCTTGGGATCTTCCCATTCAAAGGCAAAAAATTCCTACTTTTCTCCGCGATGGGACAAGCCAATAGGCATCCTTTAAATGTATCACACTCAATCATTTGTGGTCATGAGGGATCTTACTTAATAACGTATTTGGCACCACTGGGTGCCTGATCTGTTCTATTCGATTTAATGTTCTGAAATCCTGCACCAATCGATAAGTTCCATCGGATTTACGCACTGGTAGAATTAGGATATTATAAGGAGACATACATGGCTCCAACAGACCATCTCTAGCCCCTCCAATACTGGCTGTAGTCTTCGTTTACCTTCTATGGAAATGGGATCTTGTCGCTCATAAACAACGTCCCCTTTCCTTTTTAAACTTTTTTCTATGGGACGGATCTGTATTTTTCCACGATTCCCTTCTCTAGCCCATATAATAGGGTTTATCTCCCTTTCCACATCTCCTGTCAACATTGCCATTTGTACAACTAATTCTTTTTCCTGAATTCAAATCTCCAGTCCTAAGAGGATAATTAAATCTCTCCCTCGTAAGTTACTTCCTATATCAGGGATATACAACAGTTCCCCTGTGACTGTATTCTTCGGAACTTCTATCATCATAGGTTCAAATACTAGAACAGTAAATCCTTTCCCTTTTATGCCGGAAACAGTAATTGACTGTGTTGACATTCCTACTTTCTTTGATGTAAAATTCAGCGATGGCCGTATTACCCCCGTATCTACTCGGAAGACGACCTCTTCCCCACAGTGTCCCATCTTCAAGTTGATTAAGGGTTCCTGGTGGCTCCCCGGGGGCAGGAACCCCTGACACCCCTATTCTTCATCAAAATTCCTAAGTGGAATTGCCCTTTCTTCCCTTCGAAGATCAGGACACTCCCGCTTAAAATGCCCAATTTTCTGCAATAATAGCATCCTGCCTGTGGAGACTTCCATCTCTGCCCCTGTCGCTCGAACCATCTATCAAATGTTTCCCCTTGTCCTCTCCCTCTCCCTCTCCCTCTTCCTCTCTTTCTAACATGTTGCCACCCACCGCTCCGGTTGCTCACTTTTGTTTCCATTCTTTTCCTAACTACATCATCAATCGTAGCTACCATCATTTTTGCCTTCTGTTTTTGTCTCTCATCCTCTGTCTTTGCAAACACTTTCTGTGCCTCTCTTAATAATTCATCTAATGGTGTTTCATTCCTCCTTTCTCTCTTCAGTATCTTTCTCTGTGTCTGGCAATGCCTTTGTCACAAAATATACTTTCAAAAGACCCTGTGCCGTTGGGTCCTCAGGGATCATTCCAGAGTATTCGCACATTGAATCTCTGAATCTTTGCAAGGAAGCTGAGAGTGTCTCATCTTTCTCCTCTTTAACTTCAAAGGCTTTAGTCAAATTCTGCGACTTCGGAACTGCCTCTGTTATTCCTTTTAGAATCAGGTCTTTCTATTCCATCATTTCTTCCCTATGCTCCGGGTTTTGATTTTCCCACTGGGTGTCTCTGAGGGGAAACTCCGTCTCTCCCTGTCCAGTATCCCCATCCCCATTGGGAAGTTCCCTGTCCCATATTTTAATGGCTGCTCCTGGTATAAGTCCCCTTTCTGCCCCAGTAAATAGGACATTCAAAATAGACATTAACTCAGCCCACGTATCCAGACTGGGCCCCATGAATTGATCAATTTGTTCAGACAACCCTACCGGATCCTCAACCAGGACCTTCATCTCCTTTTTAAATATTCTCACCTCCCTACTGGTGAAGAGGGCACTTACAAACCCAATCTCTTTGTCCCGTATTGGTACCTCCCGAAGGGGATAAGTCTTTATATTCTTCCCCTTCTTTGTTTTTGTTTTTGCCCCTTAGACTTTCGTTTCGATAATCCAGAGGCCTCCTCTACATCTACTTTATCATTCCTTTCTTTTGTTGCGGATTGATGGTCGGGAACAACAACACCCCCGTCCACCGCCCCTTCGTTCTCCTCTTGTGGATCATCCGTTCCCTGTCCCTGTCTGTCTGTCTGTCTCTCCTCCCTCATTTTCACCTAATCTGATTTTATGGTACGGGGGGCGGGAGTGCAAACAGGCAAAAGGATCCCAGGGACTGGGTGGGACAGAGGGGGAATCCTTTGTCTTTACTACCATCATTCCCAAACTGCCCTTCCAACAGGACGCATAGTCCACCTCTTCGTGATTAAAAGTTTGTTTTTTATTCACATAGAAATCTAAATACTGACATACCCAATCCTCGTCTGAACCATACTTTGGCCAGATGACATCTGGATAAGGATTGGTTCTTTGGCTGCTCCTGGTATAAGTCCCCTTTCTTCCCCAGTAAATAGGACATTCAAAATAGACATTAACTCAGCCCAACTCAGATTGGTCCAAACTAAACAACAATATTTAATCATTTTCTTTTTATCTTTATCCCTTGTACATTTTTTACTTATCCATTCCCTCAACATCCTCCCCAACTGACTTTCAGGAGAAATGTTACCAGGGACTTTTTCTTCCTTTACTCCGTGACAGTTCGACTTACTCTGCCTACCCCCCCATTTCTCGGGGCCCTCACCAGTCCCTCAGCGATTAAATACCCCTTTTCCCGGCCACCAAGTTAATACTTAAAAGTCAGTTTTCTGACGTTGGTCTGTGCACAGACTTGCCTGGCCCCTTTTTTTCCATATTTTTTATCGAACTTCTTTCACTGCCTGATTCAGATGTCTCTCTTGTGGGATTCATTCCAGTCGCCCAAGGGAGCGGACAAAACTGGGACAAGAAACAGTTCGTCAATTGTGAATGGGAGGCATCTTCCCAGTGTCCAGGGACAGCCACTCCCCCCGGCGATGGAAGAATATCCCGGACGATTCCCCAATTGTGAGAAACTAAGCCCACTCACTTCAATAATTTCAATGCGAGACAAGATCTGAAGAAATCAGTATATTTATTACACGATTGCAAGCGTGGTGCCTGAAATAGACTCGCAGAGTTTAGCAAGTACATAGGATTCACTACTCCAAACCAGGTGCCCATTACTATTGTTTTTCTCTTGCCTTACCCGGCCTTGTGCATAACAAAGTGCAGGTTTTACTTGGCCTTTTCACCACATCCTGGCTGTGGTGAACTGTTAGGTATATCCTCCTTCACTGCGATTTATTTCCCCCACTTGTGACATTTCCTCCCTTTCCACAACCATATTGAACCTTACTGCCTTTTAATTGGGGTTTGTTTTTAGTTTTTGCAAAAATGGGAAACAAATGCTGATAACTATTGCTTGCACAAGCATATCTGGCTTAACCTACACCCTCACAGCACCTTATCTATTTGTCTGTGCCATATGCCATTGTTTGCAGACACCTTTCATTCTTGTATGCACATTTTAGCTAGTATGAAAACAATTATATATTTCCTTCATATAGGTTTTATTCTTGTTGACTCAGCTCTTGGTTGAAACAATTGAACACTGGTGTGAGTTCATTTACCTCGCATAAGTAATTATGATTGCAGAAGAAACACTAATTCAACTGTAATCCACAATTGGTAGTGTAGAGAACAAAGAAGAACAAAGTATTCAGAAAATGTGCAGCCCAGGATCAAGCCCTTTGGACAGCCGAGCCTGAGCCGGTCCAAATCAACTATCTAAACATGTCGCCCAATTTCTAAGCATCCGTATCCCTCTGCTTCTCATTTACTCATGCATCTGTCCAGGCACACCTGAAATGAATCTACCATGCCTGCCTCTACTACCTCTGCTGGCAACGCATTCCAGCACCTACCACCCTCTGTGTAAAATACTTTCCATGTCTATCTCCCTTAAAAGTTTCACCTCTCTCATTGAACGCATTACCCCTCATTATTGAATCACTCATCTTGGGAAAAAGCTTATCTCTATCCACCCTGTCTGTAATCTTCATGATATTGTAGACCTCAATCAGGTCCCCTCAATCTCGTTTTTTTCTAATGAATGCAGAAGTAATCTACTCAACCACTCTTCAGAGCTTGCATCTTCCATATCAGGCAACATATGCGTAAACCTTCTCCGCATTCTCTCCTAAACGTCCACATAATTTTGGTAATTTGGCGACCAGAACTGTACAGAGTATTCTAAACGCGGCCGAAACAAAATCTTGTACAATTTTAGCAGGACTTGCCTGCTCTTATTCTTAATGCCCTATCCGGTGAAGGCAAGCATACCATATGATTTTTTGACCACTCTATCCACCTGTGCAGTCACCTTCATGGTACAAAGGACCTGAACTCCCAGATCTCTCTTCTCATCAAGTTTACCCGAGGCTCTTCCGTTTACTATATACTTGGCTCTGGAATTAGACTTCCCCAAATCATCACCTCACATTTGCTTGGATAGAACACCATTTGCAACTTCTCTGCTCAAGTCTTCTGTCTATATTCCCCTTCATTCTTTGACAGTCACCTATGTTTTCTGGTTACTCCACCAATCTTTGTGTCATCTGCAAATGTAGTGGTGAGATAGCAACCCTTGGAGATTGGAACATGGCAGTTGTTCTTCCCATGCAGCAAGGAACCATGTTTGGATGCTTTTTCCCAATGAAGTACCACTGTTTCCTGATGTAGATCAATAATTCAAACTTTTTTATTAGGAGTCATGATTTAGAAGTTTACTGATGATACATCGTCTTGTAGTTGACTCTGATGAATAATGTCAGGGACCGCAGGGATGTATCCTTCAGGTGGAAAGGTAAAATGGTGAATGGAATTGAATCCAGACCAATGAATGGTGGTGAATTTGGAGAGTTGTAACAATAACAGTGAGGATTCTGAGTGGTGAACAGGAACAAAGAGATCTTGGAATGGGCAGTCACAGATCCCTGAAGACAGGGAAAGGAAGATCAGTTGTTCGAGAGGTTTTTGTATATTTTCTATTGTTGACCACAGAGTGTGGATGATATTCGATCTTTAGCAACCGCCAGTTTAGGAAACAACTAAAGGAATGAGCACAAGTCTGGTCCATGCAATATTCTACATTTCTAAAAATTGAAAGATGAAAGATAGAGGGCTGAAGTATAAATCTTTGCCCATCAAACTACTTCACCACTCAATGAATTTACCACTGATTCCTCTCCAAGTCATGCTGGTATGTGCCTTGGACGATAATTTGCAAATGGTGAAGGTTCAGTGCATCTTCAACCTTGTCCTTATGGTCGGGACAGTTTTTGAGCTTTGAAGGTTCTGTCAACAAAGCCTGGATGACTTACTCCAGTGAATCTTCTATGTGGTGCACTCTGCTGCAATTGTGCCTTAGCAGTTAAGGGAATAAATATTCAGGTGTTGAACAATGTACAGTTAAGTGACTGCATTGTCGTGGAGGGTGCCCAGTTCCTTCAGTGGTACTGAAGCTGCACCCACCTCGGCAAATGGAGAGAGTTCTGTTACACATCTTACTTGTGCGTTGCGGACGATGTAGGCTTCACGAAGACAAGAGTTGAGTTAATAATCAAACAAAGTCGACCCACGGACAGGTTTTTGTCGTCAACTTCTTTATATGGATGGTCAGGTTCCATTTTTCCTAAGTACTAACTCCCAGGACGATAACACGGAGAAATTCAGTTACATTGAAGTCATTAAATGTCAATCGAATATGATTAGATTCTCATTTGTCAGAGTTATCTTCGCTGTATTTGGTCCTTCTGTGGGTCAATCCGATTCTAATCGCTTTCTGATTTCAAGTTCCAATTCCCATCTGTGCCTGAAATTTCAACCCGTTTCTGGTCGAAATTTCTCCACCTGTCTTAATAATATGTAAGGGACAGCACAGACTTACTAACATGTTGCTAACTCTGAATACAGTAGAACATCGTGAAATGATTGGTGAGGCTGGGATTATTCTCCTTCAAACAAAGGAGGAGGAAGGGAACTTTATAATCACATAATAACAATTATAAATGTTCAATATTCGTGGAATCTTGACAGGGTAGATACGGGCTGGTGGCTTGCCCTGTGCTCTGAGGAGAGCACCAGAGGACATAATCTCAGAATTAGATATTGCCCATTTAATTCAGAAATGAGGAGTAATTTCTTTGATCAGGAGTTAAAGAATCTGTGGCATTTTCCAATAACCGCTGTTGAGACTGTGTGGTTGGGTACTTTCAAACTGTGCCAGATAGTTAATCAGAAAGATGATGACACTTTATCGAGCTAAGTGAGCAGAAAGGAATTCAAGATTATCAGATCAACTATGTTAAAAATCACACAACACTAGGTTATATTCCAACAGGTTTAATTGTAAGCACATTAGCTTTCGGAGCGACGCTCCTTCATCAGGTGATAGTCAGGTGACTATCACCTGATGAAGGAGCATCGCTCAGAAAGCTAGTGCTTCCAAGTAAACCTGTTCGACTATAACCTGGTGTTGTGTGATTTTTAACCTAGTCCAACACTGGCATCTCCAAATCAGAACAACCATGAATGGTTGAGCAGACTCCTTGGGCTGAATAGCATATTTCCACTTGGTTAAAAAATTTCGTCTAAGGCCTTATTTTATTCATAGGTTCAGAATTGGGGGGGATGGGATGAAGTGACAGGAAAGGTTTATTAAACAGATCAGACAGATCAGGAACAAAGCTCATAAACACAGGAAAAAGAAATGTGCTGTGACCTGGGGGCAACAAATGACACTGGGCCCCAGCACAGGTGGCTGTGTACAGAAGCTAATGATTGCTGAAGGAAGTTGCTAGATCTTATACAGTTGGCAAGTCAGTGATCACGCTGGCCGATGGATCGTTGTATGATTCACACACAGCAGAAATTGGTGTAAGAATGAAAGGTTTGTTTCATTGGAGAAATGTTCTGTGGTTTCAATTCCGAGTGACTGTTTGAAATACTGATCAGATCATTGTGTGAAGTATTAGGTTAAAATACTCATGAACAAGCCCACTGGATAAACTTGTGCGCCCGATCTCTTGTTATTTTTTTCTCTTTGTTTCGATGTAAATTCATAGAAAGACAAGATGGAATGTAGGGCGGAAAGAAAAATGTGTTCCTTCTCATTACACCAATTTAATCTACAATTGAATAGAATGACTTCTCTCACTCTTCATTTCGACTTTAATGTGGTGTCGATTATTTGTGAATCTCCTGTGCAGTGATGGGCAAGAACAAGATTCTCGATCCAGTGTATAACAGAGTGTGAGGTGCAAAGGAAAACTGCTAGAGTGGTGCGTAAAGTTAGCAACCAGAGTGTGACTCGAACCCGTGAATGTGGAGCACAGCGGTGTAATAACCCACCAGCATAATCTCTCGGTCTCATCTGTACATTTTTTAGTGGGGTGACCTGTGATCTCATCAGGTTACATGTGGTGAAAGTCATGGATGAGAAAGTTCCAGAGCGGAATCGAATCCACACCATTGTGTTTCAGCTTTCACTAGAATTATAATAACAGCAAATTCCAATAAATAGCCAAGCTGGTCAGAATGAATAGCTGTCATTGATACATTCTGAGTCAGAATTGAGTCAGAATGAAACAGGACAAGAATTTTCCGTCATATTTACACCTACATTTGGCACATAATTTCTTCAGTCACTTTCTCTTTCACGTGAAGAAGCAGCAATGGCGAGTGAACTAAAGGCAATGTTGTTGCTCAATGGCCTTTCTCATATGGCTGAACCTGAATTGGATTCAACCGCCAGAAATGCTGATTTGTTCGTTTCATTTCAATTTTACTGAAACCTCACAAGTTTCATTGTAATAATCAGAAGTGAATTAGATATATCTCATTGGAATGATAAATGTTGTATTCAAATTTGCTCTGGCTTAATTTCAGCTTAAGGAAAATACTGCTTAGAAAAACAGAGGGTTAACATGCAAAAGAAAACACACCAGTTTTGTTGCTTGTTGCTTTGGCAGATTTCACCGAGTATTAAATGGACCAAATATCATGGTGTTTGTTCTCACATCCTTAACGCATGTGATGAAAGCAGGAAGTCGATTTCCAAGCAACTGGTCACTTCCTATTCATTATGTAATATCTTCCCTTCACAATTAATAAAAATCCACTCAGTTCCATTTACAATGCTTTGGGTGGAAAATTATGCCAAATCTTTCAAAATGCAGAGTTTTTGGAAGCGAATCTTATTCAGCTGCACACATTAAAGAAATTTCTTTACATGTAAATTCAACCAACTTAGACATTGTTTCCCGCAACTTCCGACTGACTACACCCCAACCCCACACCTTTACCTAGCCACACGCTGTCTCTCTCCTTGTGAAATTTATTCCTTGTATGTCACCAAATGTGCCTTTCCAAATATTTTGAAAAACAGATTCTTGGAGTGACAACGATTCTGTTCTCATCATTTCTTTGCCATTCCAAGGTTTTATCAAAGCTATTGAATGCCTGACATCCAGCTGTTTACTTACTTGAAAGAGGGAATTTTCCACCTATTTAGTTTGTTCAAACATTTCATAACCTGAAAAAACCCATTAAGTTTTCCTTGGTTCAAGGATAACTGTTCTCAATTTTCCAAGAAGACAAGTGAATAAAATCTCATCCTCAGTAAACCCCCATCAGCATCTTCTCTAAAGGCTTTACACCCCAGTAAACACCGTCATATCAATTCATAGAATCACGGAATCCTACAGTGCAGAAAGAGCATTTCAGTCAATCGAGCCGGTGTTGATTCTCTGAAGAGCATCTTACCCAGCTCCCCTCCCTATTTCCTTATATTTCACCTGAAGAAGGGGAATCCCTCCCCCATATGATTTCAAATAAACCTGTTGGAGTATAACCTGACGTCCTGTGACTTCTGACCTTATCCCCGCGTTACCCATGGCGAATTCACCTAATTTACTTAATTCACTCCCTGGACACGACAGAGCAATTTAATTTTGCCAATCAACTTAACCCTCCCTCTGAACAGCAATGCGAATTACTGAGACAATGTTCCATCTTACTGAGAAAATGCTGTATACATTTTTAATGGTTTTCTACCCTGGTAACAGCCTCATCAAAACAAATGAACCCAAATTCAATGAATCGAAACGCTACTCTGTCCTTTACAATTTCATTCGTGCTGCGGGTCGGTTCCTGAAGATTGGAGGGCGGCTAATGTTGTGCCACTTTTTAAGAAGGGTGGGCGGGAGAAAGCGGGAAATTATAGACCAGTTAGTCTGACCTCAGTGGTGGGAAAGATGCTGGAGTCTATTATAAAGGATGAAATTACGGCACATCTGGATAATAGTAACAGGATAGGACAGAGTCAGCATGGATTTATGAAGGGGAAATCATGCTTGACTAATCTTCTTGAATTTTTTGAGGATGTAACTCGGAAGATGGACGAGGGAGATCCAGTGGATGTAGTGTACCTGGACTTTCAGAAAGCTTTTGATAAAGTCCCACACAAGAGGTTAGTGAGTAAAATTAGGGCGCACGGGATTGGGGGCAAAGTACTAGATTGGATAGAGAATTGGTTGGCTAATAGGAAACAAAGGGTAGTGATTAACGGCTCCATTTCGAAATGGCAGGCAGTGACCAGTGGGGTACCGCAGGGATCCGTGCTGGGACCGCAGCTTTTTACAATATATGTAAATGATATAGAAGATGGTATCAGCAATAACATTAGCAAATTTGCTGATGACACAAAGCTAGGTGGTAGGGTGAAATGTGATGAGGATGTTCGGGGATTACAGGGTGACCTGGACAAGTTAGGTGAGTGGGCAGATGCATGGCAGATGCAGTTTAATGTGGATAAATGTCTGGTTATCCACTTTGGTGGCAAGAACAGGAAGGCAGATTACTACCTCAATGGTATCAAATTAGGTAAAGGGGCTGTTCAGAGAGATCTGGGTGTTCTTGTCCACCAGTCAATGAAGGCAAGCATGCAAGTACAGCAGGTCGTGAAGAAGGCTAATAGCATGCTGGCCTTCATAACAAGAGGGATTGAGTATAGAAGCAAAGAGGTGCTTCTGCAGCTGTACAGGGCCCTGGTGAGACCACACCTGGAGTACTGTGTGCAGTTCTGGTCTCCAAATTTGAGGAAAGACATTCTGGCTATTGAGGGAGTGCAGCGTAGGTTCACGAGGTCAATTCCTGGAATGGCAGGATTGCCTTACACGGAAAGACTGAAGCGACTGGGCTTGTATACCCTTGAGTTTAGAAGACTGAGAGGGGATCTGATTGAAACGTATAGGATTATGAAAGGACTGGACACTCTGGCAGGAGGGAACATATTTCCGTTGATGGGGGAGTGCCGAACCAGAGAACACAACTTAAAAATACGGGGTAGACCATTTAGGACAGAGATGAGGAGAAACTACTTCACCCAGAGAGTGGTGGCTGTGTGGAATGCTCTGCCCCAGAGGGCAGCGGAGGCCCAGTCTCTGGATTCTTTTAAGAAAGAATTGGATAGAGCTCTTAAAGATAGTGGAGTCAAGGGTTATGGAGATAAGGCTGGAACAGGATACGGATTAGAAATGATCAGCCATGATCATATTGAATGGCGGTGCAGGCTCGAAGGGCAGAATGGCCTACTCCTGCATCTATTGTCTATTGTCTATAAATGTTTCTGCACTCATATTTGAATACGTTTATGTTGTTTCTTCCTCAGCTTCCTGCTTCTAGTAAACACTTCAATCCGGAACAAGTCTGTCAAATGCTTTTAATTCCAACACAGGCACAAGGTGAAGTTTGCAGAAGTCACGTGTTTGGCCGTTCACTGACACTCTGCCTCCCTGAGAGTTGCAGTCCTTCCCCATCTTTAAGGAGAAAGGGAGGACTGTAGATGCTGGAGACCAGAGCTGAAAATGTGTTACTGGAAAAGCGCAGCAGGTCAGGCAGCATCCAAGGAGCAGGAGAATCGACGTTTCTGGCATAAGCCCGTGTTCAGGAATCAGGATTCCTGAAGAAGGGCTTATACCCGAAACGGCGATTCCCCTGTTCCTTGGATGCTGCCTGACCTGCTGCGCTTTTCCAGCAACACATTTTCAGCTTCCCCACCTTTATTCAGGCAGCACTCCCTTCCTGTGACATGCCCCATCGAGAATGGATGGACAGGTATCAATACCCGCACTTGGGAATGGAGTGACAGTTTTAAAATGTTTACACTGTCCCCAGCGGAAAATTGATCCCTGTGACAGGCGCGGACACTAACCATTATACTACCGAGGACAAGAATGTCAAAGAAGGGCCTTCAACTAAATGTGGCCACACTTGTCAAAAACAACTGCCTAATGAACTGAATCCCATTTCACAATGCTCACCCCACAGCCTTATAGGTCTTGGTATCAAAAGTTCGCATCTGAATATTTATTCATGTTATATAGGTTTCTGCCGCTCTGAACAATGCAGGCAGTGTATTCCAAATTCCTACCACCCACTGGCTGATAAAGCTTTTTCGCACATCTTCTCAAACCTTTCTGTCTTTCTCCTGAAGTCTCTGGCCCCTGCTGGTCGATCCCTCCATCAATGGGAAACTCGTTCAGTCAACCCTGTCCATACCTGAACTCAATCATGTCTTGTCTCCATCTCCTTTACACTGCGACAAACACTCCACTCTGTCCTGTCTTTCTTCACAACTGAAACTCTTCAGCCCAAACAGTATCCTGGTAAATATCTCCTGCAATTTTCTCAATGTGATCACATCCACGCTATAAAGTGACTTGCAAAACTGGACACAATGCTCTTGCTTGATCCTAATGAGCTTTTGTTTTAAAATTTCTAGATTAGTATGAGGGCGATTCTGGCTAAGCAGAATTTATTATCCATTTCGATTTGCCCAGATGGCAGTTGAGACCCAACCATATTGCTATGAGTCTGAAGTCACATGCAGGCCGCACCAAGTAAGGATAGCAGATTCCATCCTGAAATGACATCAGTGAAACAGATTTTTTTTCAACAATTGTCAATGGATCAATAGTAGTCATTAGATTCTTCCTTGCAGATATTTTTTGGATCCAAATTTGACAATCATGGCATTGTGGGATTCAAGCCTGAGTACCCAGACTATTACCTCGGTCTCTGGATTATCAGTCCTATGAAATTACCACAAGACCAACGCAGAAAGCCATAAAAGCGGATCTTTAACAATAAAATGTCTTTTCACCAGAACTGCCCTGAGTATTTTCCATGAGCCTGACGCTACAATTGTCTCTGGTCAGTAAAAGCTGCTACATGGGGATTGAATTCACAATCACGGTATCCAAATGGATCGATTTATTTGAAGGTCCCAATGGTGGGATTGGGGCACGTTCACCCAACAACAGGAACCGGAGCAGCAGCACAGACAGAACAGTATGAATGTGAAAGAGAGTGATAGATTGTGCATTGCCTCAGAGAAATGGGGGGACGGACGGAAAGGAGGTTTAATGATTGTGGGAAGGACTGGAATCTCTGACAACGGGTGTGTTTGAATTCGGATATATGAAACGCAGAGATGCGGGAGGGCGGAACTTGAAGGTAAAACAATTAATTTATTAACGTGTATTTCAAAAAAGACAACGGAGAGAACACTTAGTGCCGTGATTTGGTTTCAAATCGAGGTTGCTGTGGTCACAATGCAAAATACCGACAACCACGATCACAGTAACCACAGAACAGGATGACTGCAAGCAGCAATAAGTATACTAGCCGAGGAAATGTTCGGAAGAACAGCAAATGTATAATATCAGTACTCAGCGAACAATGACAGATATGTGGGAACTCAGAATGAGCTGAATCTTTCAGTTCGATGTCCTCAGAGGCTGTGGAGATCCCTTGAATGAGAATGTTGAAAAATGAGATTGATAAATTTCGATAAAACATCAAAGACTCGGGGGACAGGACAGGATATTGTTGAAATGTATGCTTCAATCGCATTTTAAATTAACATCGGCACAGCCACCCAGATCCAACCGGAAATGGGGATGGGAAAGAGTGCGCAGAGTTACTCTCAGGCACCAGTGATGCAATCGGCGAGTGTGCTGTCCTTCCGTGATGGTACAGAGGCACAGGAAATTCCGAGATTGAGTGTGCTCCTGCTCAAGGGAATGCTTGTCCCCGTTTATACTATCATAGTGATTTACACTGCATCGTTCGAGGACAGCTGAGTGGCACAATTGGAGCGTGTTGAGCCCTTAACTTGCTGACTCCAAAGAAACTGCGTCGTTCGGGAGCAGAAAGAACCCCACTGACAGATTACAATTCAAATGCATTTAACATAAGGTTTGTAGCAGTTTGTAAGCAGCACATAACCCTGATTCCAAAGGTCTGTGAGTATCCAGAAGAACAGTGAGCGATCGTTGAAGGTACGTTTCTCCAGACGAAATTTGTCAACGTGACAAGCTGCAGCTGAGCTGGTGGCGTTGCGATTGAAATTGCATGCGTCCGGACATTGTGCTGAATTTTAGATATCAGAGCAAATGGTTAACTCGAGTATGCGCGTTCGGAAAAGTATGATGCTTTTTTTGTTGAAAAGCTTTGCAACGAAAGTAAATACTTCCGACTATCGTGCGATCGATAAGAAGCAGAAAATGCACAGCCGCCGTGGTTGTGAGCATCGGCAATATCGGCATTTGCTTTCGGCCACCCGCATGCATTGGTCGGTTAGTTCAGCTGGTTAGAGTGTGGTACGAAAAACGCCAAGGTTGTGGGTTCAATCCCCACACTGACCACGTGCAGCGCTTGTGTGGTTAGCAACGCGGTGTCAGGTTTCACTGTCTGTAAGATCTTGTCCCATGACCGGTTGAGATGCGTATTCAATCGGAAGCCGGCCATCGCTGTTATGGAGCATCAACTCGCTGCTCCCATGTCGGATCTTAGCTGCATTGTTTTATTTCCAAACAACGTGCTCCACGAAGCAGGAATCCTCACCTGCGCAATAAAACATTTGACACGGATAGACGCACGACTTGATCGCCGTACCCGTGATGACTGGTGGATGTTGTCTGCAGCAAAAGAACCAGTCTCAATTTTTTTCACAAACAAATGCAAAACATGAAATATATGCAGTATTAGGCAGACCTGGCACAGTCTCGGAGGAGAACCAGAGTTCAGTCTTCAATTCAAATTAATGATTCGTTCATGTTATTTTCCTGGATCTCTGTTAATACTTGTTTCACGACTTCCAGAGGGAATTCGTTCGCTTGCTCACCTCTCATGCATCGACACTGGAGTTATCATATCACCAGCAATATCATAGAGCCATTAATAAAAGCAAATTACTGCGGGAGCTGGAATCTGAAACCAAAAGAGAAAATGCTAGAAAATTCTCAGCAGCTCTGGCACCATCTGCAAGGAGAGAAAAGAGCTGACGTTTCGAGTCTAACTGATTAAAGATAAAGATAAAAACAAAGGGGGAGTATTATAGAGCTATTTATACCACGCTGAGAGAAGGTGAGTCAAGGCTCCAGATGCAAAGGTGATAATGACAGTGCATGGAGACATTAAAGGGAGATTAAGAGACGTGAATGACCCAGGCTGAAGCCAGCGCTATGTGACAAAATATGTGAGGGATGGGTGAAGCAGAGACAAAATGTAAAACAGGGGAGAAGGGTAGCAAAGCGGGAAGAGGAGAGGAATAAGGTATTGAGAGAGTGGGGAGCGAGAGAAAGAGAGACAAGCAAGAAATAAGGTACAGAACAGTGAAAAAAAAACACAAATACAAAAGATGAATAAAATAATTGAAATAAAATTACCTGAAGTTGTTTGAATTCAACAACTTCAGACAATTTTACTTCATTTTTTAAAATTTATCTTTTTTATCATTCCACCTGCACTATCATAGAGCCATTACAAATGGACAACACTGAAAACACAGTCTTCGGTCGAACTAGTCCATTCCGAACAGCTATCCTCAAATGAGCCAGCCGCGATTGCATGCACTTGACCCATGTCTCTGTAAACCCTTCCTATTCAAGTACACGTCCAGATTCCTTAACAGTATTAGAATTATACCATCCATCACCAGCTCGTCTGGCAACTTATTCCAGAAACGCACCACCCTCTGCGTGCAGCCGTTGCCCCTCACTGCCTTTCGAATTCTCACCCTCCCACACCAGATTTATACCCTCTAGTTCTGAACTGCCCCACCTGAGCGAAAGGAAC
Organism: Chiloscyllium punctatum; assembly: GCF_047496795.1. Classification (NCBI taxonomy): domain Eukaryota; kingdom Metazoa; phylum Chordata; class Chondrichthyes; order Orectolobiformes; family Hemiscylliidae; genus Chiloscyllium; species Chiloscyllium punctatum. The sequence goes on along the minus strand of NC_092752.1, from coordinate 84,540,887 downwards.
TTGTCTATTTACCCGATTCATTCCCCTCATGATTGACAAACCACCATAAGATCAGCTCCCAGTCTCTGACGCGCCAGGCGAAATAGTGAGTGAGTGTTCAGCCTGTAAACGTTTGCACCTTTTCCATTTTCAAACGTAAGATGTAGCATGCTGTCTGAAGCAATCATTTTAGCAGCTGACCTGTCGCTAACAAACGCTGTCGGAAGGCCTGATAACTTGCTCAATATGCTGTCAAACGAAGATTGCATAAGCAACATGAGTCATTGAGCAAAACGTGCAATTGACTTCTGAGCTGTTGCTGACACCAAAGCAACTGCGTCGTTTGGGAGCAGAAAGAATTCCACTGATAGATTACAATTCACATGCATTTGGCATAAGGTTCGTAGCAGTTTATAAGCAGCACATAACCCTGATTCCATAGGTCTGTGAGTATCCAGAAGAACAGTGAGCGATCGTTGAAGGTACGTTTCTCCAGACGAAATTTGTCAACGTGACAAGCTGCAGCTGAGCTGGTGGCGTTGCGATTGAAATTGCATGCGTCCGGACATTGTGCTGAATTTTAGATATCAGAGCAAATGGTTAACTCGAGTATGCGTTTTCGAAAAAATAAATGCTTTTTTTTTGAAAAGCTTTGCTACGAAAGGAAATACTTCATACGATCGATAAGAAGCAGAAAATGCACAGCCGCCGTGGTTGTGAGCACCGACAATATAGGCATTCGCTTTCGCCGCGCCAGCATTTTAGTTCAGCCCTAACCAGCGGACAAGCACTGCATAAGATCAGTGGAGGAATTGAACCCACGATCTTGGTGTTTTTGGCACCACGTGCTAACCAGCTGAGCTATCCAACCAATGATTGCCATCTTCTGAGAGCAAATGCCTATATTGCCGATGCTCACAATCATGGTCTCAGGGTTTCCTGCCCTCGGGGAGCCCCCAGGAACTCTTGATAAACTTGAAGGTGAGACCATGTGGGGAAGAGGTAGTCTTCCTAGAAGATCCGGGGGCAGCACAGTCATTGCTGAATTTTACACCAAAGAAAGTAGGAATGTCAACACAGTCAATTACTGTTTCCGGGGTTAAAGGGAAGGATTTACTGTTCCAGTATTTGAACCGAAGATGATAGAAGGTCCGAAGGATACAGTTACAGGAGAACTGTTGTATATCCCTGATATAGGAAGTAACTTATTCGGGAAACATTTAATTATCCTCTTAGGACTTGAGATTTGAATTCAGGTAAAACGAATTATTTGTACAAATGGCAATGTTGACAGAAGATGTGGAGAGAGGGGTAGACCCTATTATATGGGCTAGAGTAGGGAATCGTGGAAAAATACAGATCCGTCCCATAGAAAAAAGTTTAAAAAGGAAGGGGGATGTTGTTTATGAGCGACAATACCCCATTTCCATAGAAGGTAAACGAGGACTGCAGCCAGTAATTGAGGGGCTAGAGGTGGACTGTTGGAGCTAAGTATGTCTCCTTATAATATCCTAATTCTACCAGTGCGTAAATCCGATCGAACTTATCGATTGGTGCAGGATTTGAGAATATTGAATTGTACGTTATTACGATCCCTCATGACAACAAATGGTTTAGTGTGATAGATTTAAAGGGTGCCTTTTGTGAGGAAAGTAGGAATTTTTTGCCTTTGAATTGGAAGATACCAGAAAAGAACAGAAACAGCAATACTGGAGGACCGTGCTCCCCCAGGGGTTTCTGCAATCCCCAAATTTACTTGGACAGATGTTAGAACAAATATTGGAGAAACTTAGCAGCCCCAAGGGAACTACCCTGTTGCATTATGTAGACGACCTCTTAGTAACAGGAAAGAGAAGAGAAAGAGTAGTAGAAGCCACGAAAAAAAATTGAATTTCCTGGGTCAGCAGGGACCGCGGGTATCTAAAAACAAATTACAATATGTGGAGCAAGAAGTGAAATACTTGGGACATTTAGTTCGTGAGGGAAGCGAAAGGGAAGCCTGGAGTAGTTAAAGGGAATACTGGGGATTCTGCTGCCCAGGAATAAACGGGAATATCATAATTTTTGGGATTTAACGGGATATTGCAGATTGTGGATTGATTCTTATGCTCAAAAGACGATAAACTATTGGAGGAGGAACCAAAATATCTGAGTTGGGAAGAAGAAGAAAAAGACCTATTTAAGAATTCAAAAGAGATCCGATCCATGCCCCATGTAAACCTTACCTTCTCTAGATAACTCTTACCAGCTCTTTGCTACCGTAGATAAGAGAGTGGCTTTGGGAGTATTAACCCAGAGGTGGGGAGGAATGAAACAGCCAGTAGCCTATCTTTCGAAGCTATTGGATCCAGTATCCCGGGGGTGGCCTGAGCGTGTGCAGGCCGTGGCTGCCACTGCACTGTTGGTGGGGGAAAGCAGGAAGCTTACATTTGGGGGACCCCTAAGAGTAAGCACCCCACACCAAGTGAGAACGATTCTAAACCAAAAAGCTGGGTGATGGTTGACAGACTCGCGGGTTCTGAAATATGAGGCAATATTAGTAGAAAAGGATGATCGAGTGTTGGTCACGGACAATTGTTTAAATCCAGCTGCCTTTCTTTGGAAAGGGGAAGGAGAATCTCCTTATAATCCAGAGCACAACTGCCTTGACATTATAGAATACCAAACTAAGGTCTGCATGGACCTGAGAAATGTTCCGCTTCATGCAGGAGCCTGACTTTTTATAGGCTGATCATCCCGGGTGACTGAAGGGAAAAGACATAATGGGTATGCAGTTGTAGACGGGATGGAAGGTAGTGTGGTAGAGGCAGGAAGGTTGCCAAATGGGTGGTCAGCTCAGACCTGCGAACGTTATGCATTGGAAAGTGTCCTTAGGGCGTTAGAAAATAAAGGGGGAACAATATTCACTGACTTTAAATATGTATTTGGTGTTGGCACGTTCGGAAAGATATGGCAGGAAAGAGGACTGATCAATAGCCGGGGGAAGGAATGAGCACACGAGGAGTTGATTAAACGGGCCTTGGAGTCCCTATTACACCCACGAGAAATCGCGGTAGTGCACGTAAATGGTCATCAGAAAGGAAATGAACCAGATGTTATTGGGGAATAGATTAGCCGATTAAGTGGCTAAGGAAGCAGGCCTGGGCACACAAGGAGTGCTGATTCATTCCCTAATACCTACTGTCCCTGATCTCCGGAGACCTTCATATTTACTGAAAGAATTGAAAGTTTTTGGGGCTGAAAAAAAACAGCAGACGGGCAATGGATGTTTCCTGATGGAAGGGAAATGTTAAACAAAATGATGATGCGAGAAATTATGGCTGTCCTACATCAAGTCAGCCATTGGGGAGTACAAGCAACGTATCTTTTAGTTCTTAGGGAATATGGATGTAAAGGAATATATACAATTGCGAAACACATATGTGAGGGATGTATCATGTGCAGAAAGGCAAATAAGAAAGCCTTGAGAAAACAGACCCCGGGAGGAAGAGACCCGGGATTGAGACTCTTCCAGAGTATACAAGAAGATTATACTGAACTACCCAGAGAAGGAAGACTAAAATATTTACTGGTCATAGTAGATCATCTGTCTGGTTGTGTTTAGGCATACCCCGAGCTACTGCCACTGCGAGTGTGGTGTGTAAACCAATATTAGAGCACATAATTCCCCGATATGGGCGAGTGAACCACATAGATTCCGACCAAGGAGCTCATTTTACCTCTAAAGTGTGACAGGAGATAAGGTTGGGAATTTCCTGGGAGTTCCATACTCCATGGCACCCGCCATCATCAGGAAGGGTTGAGAGAATGAACCAAACACTCAAACGACAGCTCTCTAAATTGATAATAGAAACCAGACTCCCTTGGACCAAATGTTTACCTATAGCTCTCTTGCGAGTACAAACAGCCCCAAGGAAAAGTTTGGGACTATCCCCTATGAAATCATATTTGGATTACCTTACCTGGGAATGAACGGAGAATTGGCATTTCCCGAAACTAAAAACTTATTCTAAAGAAATATATACTGGGCTTGTCCGGCTCTTTGTATCTCCTCAGGAAACAGAGTTTATTGGCACAGACTCCACTCCTTGAATTCACCGTTCATCCCATCCGGCCGGGAGATTGGGCCTTAGTAAAATCATGGGCAGAAACTAAATTGCAGCCGGACTGGGAAGGACCATATCAGGATCCTTTGATTACCGAGACGGCCATAAGGACAGCGGAGAAAGGCTGGACTCACTACACTCGGATCAAAGGGCTAGTGGAATCTCCAGTTGAGGAAGAAGTCTGGACAGCCGAATCAACGGAAGACCGGCTGAAAATCAGGCTAAAGAGACTTAGAGTAACTGATTATACAGTGGTGACGCGAGTGCGGGATTATTTCCGTAGGATTGTGTATTAAGTTTTTTTGTGCTTCAGCAGAATTTTTAGAATGCTGAGGATGCTTAGAGTTATGATGCTAGCTCTCTTAGTATTGGGATTTTGTCAAATATAATGTCATATGTATTATTAATGGTCCCTGAGTCTGATAATCTGCAAGAAATAGACGCTGATGCATGCAGTTTAGTAAATTGTGGGGATGTAGATAATCAGAGATAGTACCGCAGCTCAAAGATACATCTTAAGTCCATTGGGGATGGAACTTGGTATAATGGTCTTGTAACAATACACAGGGCCACCTTCCGGTTTTCTCCCACAATCCAAAGATATGAAGGTTAGGTAAATTGGCCATGCTAAGCTGCATGTTCTGTTCAGGGATGTGTAGGTTATATGCATTAGTCAGGGGTAAATGTCCAGTAATCTGAGAGCAGAAAGGTGCTGAGTGGATTATTCGTTGGAACGTCAGTGTCGACTTGTTGGGCCAAATGGCCTGTTTCCACACAGTAGTGATTCCATAAACTTAGAATTGTGTTTCGCTAAATAAAACTGACAAGATTTTTTAACTGTTGCATTTAAAACTTACCTTTAACTGTCAATTATCAATATGTAAAATATCTCAATGTTACTGAAATCAATGTTCTAACAAAACACTGCACATAAAGCCGCACAAAGATCTTCATTACCATTTAATTACTGTTCAGTGGAATAATCACAGTAAAAATTTCTTGTTTCTGAGATCAATCCCCACGATCACAGTAAGGATCTGGTTATCATTCCCTTCAATAAATGCAATCGTTGTCCTCTGGTATTTCAGTTCAGTCGTTATACACCACACTGGTTGTGCAAAGCATGGTTATTCTTTATTATGAAGGGCCAAGGGTTCGAACTGCAAGAGATGTTGTTCGATCTGATTTGATGCATGTTCTCAAACAAGTTTTCACTATAAATATTGCAAAAAAATGTATTTATTTGGTCTTGTTCAACTGCTGATGCTAACATTTTAAGTTCATGTTCATTAAGCAAATATGGAGAAAGTAAGGAAAGCTGTGGTGTTGCAAAAGTGCAGGCACATTCAAAGAGCAGGAGTATCGAAAGGATTCCTGATGAAGGGCTTATGCCCAAAACGTCGATTCTGCTTCTCTTTGAATGCTGCTTGACCGGCTGTGATTTACAGGCACAATGCTCTTGCCACTAGAAATATTTGACTAAATATTCAGAGACAATACTAAAAGTTACCTCTGTCAATTAAATTTACTGTCCTTTCTATTCACTGAACTTTTCATGTTAATTGCTCCTCTTTTTCTTCTTAAATCTGATAAAAATTTCAAAATATAGAACGCATTAAAATTCACATGAATTATAAATTTACATTCTCGACAAGAAAACCAATGGAAGGAGATATAGAATTCTTGAACAGTCTACACATTTGAATGAAAAAGTAATTTCTTCTAAAAAATGTTTCCACGTCTGTATCTTTTTCTCAATTCAATAATCCTGCAAGTTTATCATTGTCAGTTGATCTCTCTGAATGAGTACCTAATCAATGTCAATGTAACAGCTGAAACATTAACAACAGATTGATAACTAGGTGTGAAAGATCTTATTTGAAGCCAACAAATGTTTGGTATTTACTAGAATTCCACCAGAAAACATTCTTGAATCATAATACAAGAAGTGAGATATGTGAGAGATGTGCAAAACTTATTTTTAAATGAACAAACTCCAATATTTCCAAAGCATTTCAATCTTACGGTCAAAATGAACAGGTGAATGGAAAAATAAAAACAAGTTTCTGACAATTTATAAACTGAACAACAATTACAAATTCATTTTGATCAAACGACAGAGTAATATATAGATGAATCACAACATTTAGTTACAAAGTAGGTAATTAGCTGACCGACAAGCAATAGGTGGTAGCATTTGTTAGTTTACTGAAGAAGATATCTAGGGGCGTGAAGAAGGCTAGGGGCGGTGTGGGGACGTCGGTGAGGGTCAGGCTGGAGACGGTATGTGGACCGAGTGGAGAGTCAGGCTGGGTGTTTTGTGTGGATGCCGGTTAGGATCAGGCTGGGGGCAGTGTGTGGACAGCGGTGAGGGTCAGGTTGGGCAGGGAGTGTAGACTGCGGTGAGGGTCAGGCTGGGGGCAGTGAGTGGATGGCGTAAAGGATCAGACTGGAGACGGTGTTTGTGTGGTGGTGAGGGTCAGACTGGGGACCGTGTGGAGACAGTGGTGAGGGTCAAGCTGGGGACAGTGTGTGGATGGTGGTGAGGGTCAGGCTGGGGGCAGTGTGTGGGTGGAAGCGGGGTAAGGCTGGGGGTGGTGTGTGGACGGCAGTGAGGGTCAGGCTGGGGTGGTGTTGAACGGCGGTGAGGGTCAGGCTTGTGGCAATGTTGGACAGCGGTGAGGGTCAGGCTGGGAGCGGTAAGGTCAGGCTGGGTGCGGTGAGGGTCCGGCTGGGGGGCAGTGCGTCCGGGGCGGTGAGGGTCAGGCTCGGGTGTGGTGTGTGGCGGAGCAGTGAGGGTCTGGCTGGTGGCGGTGTGTGGACGATGGTGAGGGTTAGTTTGGAGATGGTGTGTGGGCGGCCGTGAGGGCCAGTCTTGGGGTGGTGTGTGGATGGTGGTGAGGATCAAACTGGGGACGGACTCTGGGCAGCAGTGAGGATCAGGCTGGGGGCGGCGCGTGAATGGCATTGAGGGTCAGTTTTGGGGTGGTGTGTGGGTGGCAGTGAGGGTCAGGCTGGGGACAGTGTGTGGACGGTGTTGAGGGTCAGGCTCGGGGCGGTGCATGGATGCTGGTGAGGGTCAGGCTGGTGGCGGTGACTGGTCGGTGTTGAGTGTCAGGCTGGGGCAGTGTGTGGGTGATATTCAAGGTCAGGTTGGGAGCGGTGTTGGATGATGGTGAAGGTCAGGCTGGGGTGGTGTGTGGGTGGCAGTGAGGGTCAGGCTGGGGGTGGTGTTGACCAGCAGTGAAGGTCAGGCTGGGGGCAATGTTGGACGGAGGTGAGGGTCAGGCTGGGGGGTTGGTGTGTGGACGGCAGTGAGGGTCTGGCTGGGGTCGGTGTTGGACGTTGGTGAGGGTAAGGCTAAGGGCGGTGTGTGGACGGCAGTGAGGGACAAGCTGGGAGCGGTCTGTGGGCGGCAGTGAGGGTCTGGCTGGGGGCAGTGTTGGATGGCGATGAGGGTCAGGCTGGGGGCGGCAGTGAGGGTCAGGCTGGGGGTGGTGTTGACCAGCAGTGAAGGTCAGGCTGGGGGCAATGTTGGACGGCGGTGAGGGTCAGGCTGGGGGGTTGGTGTGTGGACGGCAGTGAGGGTCTGGCTGGGGTTGGTGTTGGACGTTGGTGAGGGTAAGGCTAAGGGCGGTGTGTGGACGGCAGTGAGGGACAAGCTGGGAGCGGTCTGTGGGCGGCAGTGAGGGTCTGGCTGGGGTCGGTGTTGGATGTTGGTGAGGGTCAGGCTAAGGGCGGTGTGTGGATGGCAGTGCGGGACAAGCTGGGGGTGGTGTGTGGACAGCGGTGAGGGGCAGGCTGGGGGCGGTGTGTGGATGATGGTGAGGGTTAGTTCGGGGGCGGTGTGTGGGCAGCAGTGAGGGCCAGGCTGGGGGCGGTGTGTAAATGATTAGATTTTACTTAGATTAGATTACATTACATTACAGTGTGGAAACAGGCCCTTCGGCCCAACAAGTTCACACCTACCCGCCGAAGCACAACCCACCCATACCCCTACATTTAGACAATAGACAATAGACAATAGACAATAGATGCAGGAGTAGGCCATTCAGCCCTTCGAGCCTGCACCGCCATTCAATATGATCATGGCTGATCATTCCTAATCAGTATCCTGTTCCAGCCTTATCTCCATACCCCTTGACTCCACTATCTTTAAGAGCTCTATCCAATTCTTTCTTAAAAGAATCCAGAGACTGGGCCTCTACTGCCCTCTGGGGCAGAGTATTTCACACAGCAACCACTCTCTGGGTGAAGTAGTTTCTCATCATCTCTGTCCTAAATGGTCTACCCCGTATTTTTAAGTTGTGTTCTCTGGTTCGGCACTCCCCCATCAACGGAAATATGTTCCCTCCTGCCAGAGTGTCCAGTCCTTTCATAATCCTATACGTTTCAATCAGATCCCCTCTCAGTCTTCTAAACTCAAGGGTATACAAGCCCAGTCGCTTCAGTCTTTCCGTGTAAGGCAATCCTGCCATTCCAGGAATTGACCTCGTTAACCTACGCTGCACTCCCTCAATAGCCAGAATGTCTTTCCTCAAATTCGGAGACCAGAACTGTACACAGTACTCCAGGTGTGGTCTCACCAGGGCCCTGTACAGCTGCAGAAGCACCTCTTTGCTTCTATACTCAATCCCTCTTGTTATGAAGGCCAGCATGCTATTAGCCTTTTTCACGACCTGCTGTACCTGCATGCTTGCCTTCATTGACTGGTGGACAAGAACACCCAGATCTCTCTGAACAGCCCCTTTACCTAATTTGATACCATTGAGGTAGTAATCTGCCTTCCTGTTCTTGCCAGCAAAGTGCATAACCAGACATTTATCCACATTAAACTGCATCTGCCATGCATCTGCCCACTCACCTAACTTGTCCAGGTCACCCTGTAATCTCCTCACATCCTCATCACATTTCACCCTACCACCCAGCTTTGTGTCATCAGCAAATTTGCAAATGTTTTTGCTGATACCATCTTCTATATCATTTACATATATTGTAAAAAGCTGCGGTCCCAGCACGGATCCCTGCGGTACCCCACTGGTCACTGCCTGCCATTCCGAAATGGAGCTGTTAATCACTACCCTTTGTTTCCTATTAGCCAACCAATTCTCTATTCAATCTCGCACTTTGCCCCCAATCCCGTGCGCCCTAATTTTACTCACTAACCTCTTGTGTGGGACTTTATCAAAAGCTTTCTGAAAGTCCAGGTACACTACATCCACTGGATCTCCCTCGTCCATCTTCCGAGTTACATCCTCAAAAAATTCAAGAAGATTAGTCAAGCATGATTTCCCCTTCATAAATCCATGCTGACTCTGTCCTATCCTGTTACTATTATCCAGATGTGCCGTAATTTCATCCTTTATAATAGACTCCAGCATCTTTCCCACCACTGATTTCAGACTAACTGGTCTATAATTTCCTGCTTTCTCCCGCCCACCCTTCTTAAAAAGTGGCACAACATTAGCCGCCCTCCAATCCTCAGGAACCGAGCCCGATTCTATTGAACTCTGGAAAATAATCACCAGCGCATCCACGATTTCCCGAGCCACCTCCTTCAGTACCCTGGGATGCAGGCCATCAGGTCCCGGAGACTTATCAACCTCCAGACCTAACAGTCTCTCCAACACCAAATCCTGGCAAATATAAACTCCCTTAAGTTCAGGTCCTTCAGCCACTGTTACCTCAGGGAGATTGCTTGTGTCTTCCCCAGTGAACACAGATCTGAAGTACCCATTTAATTCCTCTGCCATTTCTTCGTTCCCAGCAATATATTCCCCTGCTTCTGTCTTCAAGGGCCCAATGTTTGTCCTAACCATTTTTTTTACCTTGGACATACCTAAAAAAGCTTTTACTATCCTCCTTTATATTCTTGGCCAGTTTACCTTCGTACCTCATTTTTTCTCTGCGTATTTCCTTCTTACTAATCCTCTGTTGTTCTTTAAAAGCTTCCCAGTCCTCAGTTTTCCCACTTATCTTCGCTATGTTATACTTTTTCTCTTTTAACCTTATATGTTTCTTTACTTCCCTCGTCAGCCACGGCCGCCCATGTCTCCTCCTGGGATCTTTCTTCCTTTTAGGAATGAACTGATCCTGCAACTTCTGCATTATACACAGAAATATCCGCCGTTGTTCCTCCACGGTCTTCCCTGTTAAGGTATTGAACCATTGAACTTTGGCCAGTTGCTCCCTCATAGCTCCATATTTCCCTTTATTCAACTGAAATATTGTCACTTCAGATTGTACCCACTCCCTCTCAAATTGCAGATTGAAGCTTATTGTATTATGGTCACTAATTCCCAATGGCTCCTTCACTTCGAGGTCACTGACCAATTCTGGTTCGTTACACAATACCAGATCCAGAATCGCCTTATCCCTGGTCGGCTCCAGCACCAGCTGCTCTAAAAATCCATCTCTGAGGCACTCCACAATGTCTCTTTCTTGAGGCCCGATACCATCCTGATTCTCCCAGTCTACCTGCATGTTAAAATCCCCCATAACAAGTGTAGTAACATCTTTGCGACAAGCCAATTTCAGCTCCTGATTCAACTTACATCCGACATCCAGACTACTGTTTGGGGGCCTGTAGATGACTCCCATGAGGGTCTTTTTACCCTTCGTGTTTCGAAGCTCTATCCACACTGACTCTACATCCCCTGACTCTAGGTCCCCCCGCGCAAGGGACTGAATATCCTCCCTTACCATGAAGGCCACCCCTTACCTAACATTATGGACAATTTCCCATGGCCAATTCACCTGGCCTGCACATCTTTGGACTGTGGGAGGAAACCAGAGCACCCGGAGGAAACCCACGCAGACACGGGGAGAATGTGCAAACTCCACACAGTCAGTCGCCTGAGGCGGGAATTGTCGCCCGGGTCTCAGGCGCTGTGAGGCAACAGTGCTAATGGCGGTGAGGGTCAAACTGGGCACGGTGTGTAGACAGCGGTGAGGGTCAGGCTGGGGTCTGTGTGTGAATGGTGGTGAGGGTTAGTCTGGGGGCGGTGTGTGGGTGGCAGTGAGGGTCAGGCAGGGGACAGTTTCTGGACAGTGGTGTGGTTTAGGCGGGGACGGTGTGTGGACGGCAGTGAGGGTCAGACTGGGGGCGGCGTGTCGGTGGTGGTGAGTGTCAGATTGGGGGCAGTGTGTGGACGGTGGTGAGGGTCAGGCTGGGGGCAGTGTGTGGACAGTGGTGAGTGTCAGGCTGGGGGCAGTGTGTGGACGGTGGTGAGGGTCAGGCTGGGGGCAGTGTGTGGACAGTGGTAAGTGTCAGGCTGGGGGCAGTGTGTGGATGGTGCTGAGGGCCAGGATGTTGGCGGTGTGTGGATGGCGCTTTGGGTCATGGCTGGGGTGGTGTGTGGGTGGCAGTGAGGGTCAGGCTGGGGGCAGTGTTGGACTGTGGTGAGGGCCAGGATGGGGTGGTTTGTGTGCAACAGTAAGGGTCAGGCTGAGGACGGTGTGTGGGCATCAGTGAGGGTCAGGCTGGGGGCGGTGTGTGTATGGCGCTGAGGGTCAGTTTGGTGGCGTTGTGTGGGTGGCAGTAAGGGTAAGGCTGGGTCGGTGTGTGGATGGCAGTGAGGGTCAGGCTGGGGGTGGTATGTGAATGTCGGTGAAGGTCAGGATGGGGGCGGTGTGTGGACGGCGGTGAAGGTCAGTCTGGGGACGGTGTGTGGACGGCAGTGAGGGCCAGGCTGGGGACGGTGTGTGGACGGCAGTGAGGTTCAGGCTGGGGACGGTGTGTGGACGGCAGTGAGGGTCAGGCTGGAGACGGTGTGTGCGCGGTCGGTCGTGCTGTGTGCTGCTGCAATCTCCTGAATGGGGAGCAGACTTTGAAAACTCCGAGCCCCAGCGGTAAGGCATTTAAGCAATTCACCGAATCATTGATTATCCAAATGAATTAGTGCCCACCCAACTCGTTCACATAATCGAGGTTCCTCTGTCGGTGGGAACATGAATAGGAAGGGTTTAGAGGGATATGGGCCAGGTGCTGGCAGGTGGGACTAGAATGGGTTGGGATACCTGGTCAGCATCGACGGGTTGGACGGAAGGGTGAGTTTCCATGTTGTTCATCTCAATGACTCTGTCTATAAATGGCCAGTTTCCACAGTGATTCTACGAGAAACTCATTTGGACAGGTACGTAATAGGGAATGTTTGGATACATGTGGACCAAGGGGAGGCAGGTGACATTAACTCAGTTTGGAATTATGTTTGACATGGATTGATTGGATCACAGGGTCTTTTTCCATGCTACATAACATTACGACTCTAATTCTTGCTATCTCTGCATTCCTCCCACTTCACATCTCTCCCTATCTCTGTCACCTCACCCAGCCTCACAACTCTTCCTTATCTTCAAAGTTTGTGAGAAGATTTGTAGCTCGGGTACTCGTTGTTGTGGTTCTGTTCGCCGAGCTGGGAATTTGTGTTGCAGACGATTCGTCCCCTGTCTAGGTGACATCCTCAGTGCTTGGAAGCCTCCTGTGAAACACTTCTGTGATGTTTCCTCAGGCATTTATACTGATTTGTATCTGCTGCTTCCGGTTGTCAGTTCCAGCTGCAGTGGACAGCTGGAACTGACAACCGGAAGCAGCAGATGCAAACCACTATAAATGCCGGAGGAAACATCACAGAAGCGCTTCACAGGAGGCTTCCAAGCACTGAAGATGTCACCTAGACAGGGGACGAATCGTCTGCAACACAAATTCCCAGCTCGGCGAACATCTTCATTATCTCTAATAATTCCTCTCCAGCCTCAGACCCCTCCCTAACTCTAATCACCTCCAGTCTCTCAAAGCTGTGCTATATGTGCCTTTCTTTGATTCCAGCCTTGAGGATTCCCCATTTTTATTTCTCACTTGATGACGGTCCTTTCAGATTCCTGCATCGAGCTCCAGAATTTCCTCCTAAACCTCTCCATCTCACTTTCCTCCCAAACACATTGACCAATCATGTGTCATCTATTCTACTGTCATTTTTTCTGACCTGTTTTCAATGGTGGCCTGTCATATTTTTATATTAAGTGTCTTGAGGTTTACAACACAGAAAAAGGCTCTGTGGGCCATTGAGTCTGTGCCAGTAAAGAAAACTATCACCAAACTATCCTGATCCATTTTCCAATACACAGTCATTCGCCCCATCTGTCTTGGTATCACAAGTGTGCACCTAAATATATCTTACATGCTATTGGGAATTCTGTGACTCCCACCCTTCCAGACAGTGAGGTTTAGTACAACTAATGCTCGAAAATGACATCACCCACAGGAACACAGAGCAGCGGGGTCTGTGCAAACCAGAGATCGCCCATACATTGGGAAGGATGGCAGGGTCCCTGAGAGGGGCACAGGAAATTTACCAGGATGGTGCAAAGAATGGCGAATTGTAGTAGCATGTTTTGGATATTCTTTTACATTATTCATTGTTATGATATAGTTGTTGCTGATACATTGGGTAGATAATATCGATCTACAATAGATGGACTCTCCTTCTCAACCTCTCCCCTTGCCGGGCTGGCATAACCTTCAGGGTAAACCATGACCAGTCATCTCTCCCTAATGAGAGAGCAACCCAATGGTCTGGTCGGACAATACTGACTTTGCCTCTTACACAGTGATGTCACTGTACCTCAGGGATGGAGAGTGGGAATGCTGAGCGTGGTGGATGGGACCCCACTCAGGCACAGCGCTTTGTCCTGGAGGATGTTCATGTTCTTTAACATTGCCGGGAGCTGTACTGATGCAGGCATGTGGACACTGTTCTAACACATTCCTGATGTGTACCTTATAGAGAGCAAACAGACATTGGGGAATCAGGGATTTGCGGAAACCGAGATTGTTCTCCTTGTAGCAAAGGAAATTGAGGGGAGCTGTGACAGAGGGGTTTACAAAAGTTACCCGTTATAATAATAAACCTTATACCCATCACCTCATTATACAAGGATTACAGGACACATTGAAGGTGTGAGGAGAACTATTGAGAGAATGGGATGATTTAAAGCAGAACTTTTATGCAGTAAATGGGATTGAGCTGGAACACAATACTAACGCACAATGTGAATATCCAGGTCCTGATTAATTGAGTAATGCTGTCAGAGTTTGGCATTACAGTTACTGAGATTACCATCTGAATGTCCACCTGTAGTATCCTCGAATATAAGTTATAAAATCTGTCTCTGTCAGTTCAGGTTAGAAACTCACACCATCCCCTCCTCCTGGGCCTGGATGACTGTACACATTACTCCTTGTGGACATCAGCAGTTAGTTCAGGGGGAAATCTATGTGGGTTTCTATGAGTTTCTACCTTGGGACTTCATGTGACTGAACAGGGCAGATCTTTCATAGATGGGACAGAATGATCTAAAAGGCAGTGAGATGTGGAGAGCAGGATTTCCTTCCTTTTCTTTCCTTCCGTGTTGCCGCTGTGCCTCATCAGTAAGACATGGGGAGTGAAAGGCTCATGCAGCTTGATGGGCAAGTTGTCTCCATTCTGACCAAAGGGCAGCAAGCTCCTCCCAGTAATCCCATAGAGTCTCACGATAAACAGAGCAACACTGCACACTTCCTACTGTCCAGGATTCCCAGTAAACGTTTCGAAGAATTGGGGGTGGGGGGGTGGGAATCTATCAGAAAAGGCATAACTGTAAAGTTCTAAGAGGATTGTGAAGACAGAGAGATGCACAGGAGAAGGGGGTAACAATTTGCCAGATGGAAATAATTTGGGAAAATGGGATGTTGGTCATTTTAGAGGAGATAATAAAAGAACAGAGTGTTATTTAAATGGTGGAAACTGTAGAAAGCTGCATCACAAAGGGACCGGGGTAATTGTGCAGGAATCACAGAAAGCTAGCAGATTCTGGGTCAGTCACGGAATCAAGGGTTCTGCTTCAGATTCGTCAAGTTTAAGGCAACACTGACACGGGTAAGGGGTTTCAGTAACAATGGAGCTGGGGCGAGGAGGAGACAAGCAACATTTTAGAGAATGGAATTCCTGGTGTTTGTGATTGTGTGGATGTCTGATCATTAGGTCACCTTGGGGTCAGATATAACAGCAATATTGTAAAGAATGTAGTTCTACTTCAGATATTTCCCAGTCAGAGGGAGGGGCTCAGCAGTAAGGGAAAGTAATTTGTAATAACAACTGAAGGCAATGGTTTTAACCATGACAATGTTTCATTGGAGAAAATTGCAGCTAATTGAGTAGTGGGAGTGTGGTAAGCAGTTTGATAACTGAGTAACAGTGGAGTAATGGAGAGGGATGATGGGGAGGGAGAGCTGGGCATTGTCAGTGTACATGTGAAACCTAACACAGTGCTTTTGGACAATGTCACCTCCTGGCAGGATGTAGGTGAGAAAAAGGAGGGTGCAAGGATAGATGCTTAGATGCCCTACAGTGTGGAAACAGGCCCTTCGGTCTAACAAGTCCACACCGACCCTCCGAAGAGGAACCCATCCAGACCCATTCTCCTACGTTCACCACTGATTAATGCATATAACACTACAGGCAATTTAACATGGCCATTTCACCGAATCTGCAAATCTTTAGATTGTGGGAAGAAACCGGAGCACACACAGGAAACCCACGCAGAATGTGCAAACTCCACACAGCCAGTCGCCCGAGGCTGGAATCGAACCTGGGTCTCTGGTGCTGTGAGGCAGCAGTGTTCAACACTGAGCCACCGTGGTGCCCAACCCTTGAGGGATACCACATACAATGAATTCAGTAAAGAAATCAGAGAGGGTATCATAGCTACAGAAGTTACCATCGTCGAGGAGGGTCTGCCTACTGAGTCAGTATGGGTGGAAATTAGGAACAGTAAGGGAGCAGTTATCTCATTAGGAGTTTACTACAGGCCCCCCAATAGCAGCAGGGAGATTGAAGAAAGCATAGGTCGGCAGATTTTGGTAAAGTGTGAATGTAATCGGGTTGTTGTAATGGGTGACTTTAACTTTCCCAATATTGATTGGAACCTCCTTCGAGCAGATGGTTTGGAAGTAGTTATTTTTGTAAGCTGTGTTCATGAGGGTTTCCTATCTCAGCACATTGAAGTGGCCGACGAGGGGAGAGGAGATCTTGCGATGGGAGAGCATTTTGGTGATAGTCACCACAACTGTTTCACATTCTACATAGCTATGGAGAAAGAGAGAAGCAGGCACAATGGGAAGATATTTAATTGGGGAAAAGGAAACTATGATACTATCAGACGTGAGTTGGGAACCATGGACTGGGAGCAATTGCTCCATGAAAAGGCCACTATACACATGTGGAGACGGTTTAAGGAACAGTTGTTGTGAGTGATGCATAAATGTGTTCCTCTGAGACAGGCAAGAAAGGGTAAGATAAAGGAACCTTGGATGATGAGAGAAGAGGAGCTTCTTTTTAAAAGAAAGAATGCAGCTTAAGTAAGGTGGAGGAATCAAGGTTCTTGCTCAGCTCTAGAGGATTATAGGCAGGCGAGGAAGGAGCTCAATAATGGCCTGAGGAGAGCCAGGAGTGAGCACGAAAAAGGTTTGGCAGGAAGGATTAGGGAGAATACAAAGGCATTTTACACTGAGGTGAGGAATAAGACAATGATTAAAGAAAGAGTAGGGCCGATCAGGGATAGCATAGGGAACTTCTGTGTAGAGCCTGAGGAGGTAGGGGAAGCCCGAAATGAGTTTCTTGCTTCTGTCTTTACTAAAGAAAAGGACCTTGTCGTGAATGAAACCATTGAGCAGCAGGTAAGCATGCTGGAACGGATAGAGATTGAGGAAGTTGATGTGCTGAACATTTTGACAAATATTAAGATTGACCAGGGCCAGACCAGATTTGTCCTCGGCTGCTTTGGGAAGTGAGAAATGTGATTGCGTCGCTGCTTGCGAAGATCCTTAAATCCTTGCTCTACAGTGGAGTCGCACCTGAGGACTGGAGGGCGGCAAATGCAATTCCTGTCTTCAAGAAAGGAAATAGGGAAATCTGCGGCAAATACAGACCAGACACACTCACGTCTGTCGTCTGTAAGGAGTTAGAAAGAATTCTGAGGGATAGGATTTATGACCATCTGGAATAGTATGGCTTGATTAAATGCAGTCAACACGGCTTTGTGAGGGGCAGGTCATGCCTCACAAATCTTATTGAGTTCTTTGAGGATGTTACTCGGCAAGTTGATGAGGGTCGAGCAGCGGATGTGGTGTAAGTGGACTTCAGTAAGGCATTTGATAAGGTTCCCCATGGTAGGCTTGTTCAGAAGGTCAGGAGGAATGGGATACAGGGAAACTTAGCTGTCTGGATACAGAATTGGCTGGTCAACAGAAGACAGAGAGTGGTAGGAGAAGGAAAATATTCTGCCTGGAAGTCAGTGGTGAGTGGTGTTCCACAGGGCTCTGTCCTTGGGCCTCTACTGTTTGTAATTTTTATTAAAGACTTGGATGAGGGGATTGAAGGATGGGTCAGCAAGTTTGCAGACAAGACAAAGGTTGGAGGTATCGTTGGCAGCATAGAGGGCTCTTGAAGGCTGTAGCGGGACATTGACAGGATGCAGGGATGGGCCGAGAGTGGCAGATTGACTTCAACCTGGATAAATGCGAGGTGATGCATTTTGGAAGGTCAAATTTAAAAGCTGAGTACAGGATTAAAGACAGGATTCTTAGCAATGTGGAGAAACAGAGAGATTTTGTTGTGCAGGTACACAGATCCCATAAAATGGCTACCCAAGTGGACAGGGTTGTTAAGAAAGCAAATGTTGTTTTGGCTTTCATTAACAGGGGGATTGTGTTTAAGAGTCGTGAGATCTTGATGCAGCTCTATAAAACTTTGGGTAGAACGCACTTAGAATACTGCGTCCAGTTCTGGTCGCCCTATTATAGGAAAAATGTGGATGCTTTGGAGAGGTATCAGAGGAGGTTTACGAGGATGCTGCCTGGAATGGAGGGCTTATCTAACAAAGAGAGGTTGACTGAGCTCGTACTTCTTTAAGTGGAAAAAAGAAGGAAGACAGGGGACCTAATTGAGGTGTACAAGATAATGAGAGGCATAGATAGAGTTGAAAGCCAGAGACTTTTTTTTCCAGGGCAGAAATTGTTAACACGTGGGTTCATAGTTTTAAGCATTTTGGTGGAAAGTATAGAGGGTATGTCAGAGGCAGGTTCTTTACGCAGAGAGTTGCGAGAGCATGGAATGCATTGCAAGCAGCAGTTGTGGAAGCGAGGTCACTGGGGATATTAAGAGGCTGCTGGACATGCGTATGGTCATTGAAATTTAAGGGTTCATACATTAGGTTTAGCTTACATGAAGATCAATGGTCGGCACAACATCGTGGGCTGAAGTGCCTGTTCTGTGCTGTACTATTCTATGTCCTATGTTCTATGGAATGTATCTGTATCTTTCGGTCCTGTACTGACAGATAGTGCTCCCTCAATAACTTAGAAACCATCCCCTCAGTATGGTTATCCCCCAAAGCACCTCGACAGAACATTCATGCCCTCAACACCTCAGAAAGCAAACCAGTTGCCCCCTTGGACAGTGTTCATTCCCAAACCTGTTCTCACTGTGATGACCCACTGCCACCCCCAAGATTGGAGCCCAGGGCCCAGAACATTATTTGAGTCTCTGGATTGATCATAGATTCCCTCAGATGTGGAAGCAGGCCGTTCGGCCTATTGGGTTTACACTGACCCTCGGGAGAGCATCCCATCCAACCCCCCCCCCCCCCACCCAGCATCACCCCCATCCCTGGATCCCTTCATTTACTCTGGCTAACCCACCTAGCCTGCACATCCTTGGACAGTGTGAGGGAACTGGAGCACACGGAGGCTGACACGGGGAGAATGTGCCAACTCCACACAGACAGTCGCCCGAGGCTGGAATCGAACCCGGGTGGGGTGAGGCAACACTAAGCCGCCGTGACAATCCCACCATCTCCTCCCCGTTGATGACCTTTTGATGTCTATACCCAGGGAGTATCTAACTTGTCTAGCGTTTATTTAAGAAAGATTAGGGAAAAGGTTAATGCCTCAACAAGCTCAAGATGCTTGATCCCCCTGGAAAAAATATTTATATCAATCAAAAACAGACTTTATTCACAAAAAAACCTTTACGTACAAACATAGACACGAAAGTTCGGTTCTGTACAGTCTTTACAACATGTCTTTGCCATGACATATAAACTCCTCTTGGCTGATGAACTGAAATGTTAGGTCTGAGCTGTTCCTTCTGAATTAACATCACAAAGTTAAATTGAGAAGGATCTTTGTGAAGTGCCTGTGTTCTGTATCTGTTCCCCCTTGTAGGTAAAAACAATAACTGCAGATGCTGGAAACCAGATTCTGGATTAGTGGTGCTGGAAAAGCACTGCAGTTCAGTCAGCATCCAACGATCAGCGAAATCGACGTTTCGGGCAAAAGCCCTTCATCATGAATCCTGATGAAGGGCTTTTGCCCGATACGTCGATTTTGCTGCTCGTTCGATGCTGCCTGAACTGCTGTGCTATTCCCCCTTGTACCCCACCCTCCAATACAATACCTTACACAGCCTTAAACCTGTTTGTTAACTTTCAGCAGAAGCAGCCTCAGGGCATTGAACACAGACTGAATTACTCAGTGACGCTTGGATCAGGTCAAATTCTCAAGCAAACAGATGGCTGGGGAAATTCAGCAGGTAGCAACAGTGAAGAGAGAGAGGAACAATTCGCATTTCCAGTGACCCTTCCTCAAAACGGTCTGTTCTGAAGGAACGTTCCCGCAGAAATCACTGGATTGAAAGGTGAACTCTCTGTCTCTTTCTCCCTCTCCCTTCAGAGATGCTGCCGGACATGCTTAGCTTCTTCAGCAATCTCTGTATTGATGTTTCAGGTCTCTAGCGCGCCCGTACAGATTGATTTTAGTGTTGAATTCTCCAGCTTGCTCTATTAAAGAGATTGAATTCCTCCGCCATAAAGGGGGTCAGTTATCACAGCTAACAGGTTCGTGATGCCAACGTTGTTGGCTCAATCTCTATCATGTCTGAAATTACCATGAAGGCCCCAGCTTCTTAACCAAACCCCTCATCTGAGGTGTGTGACCCACCAGGCCTCTCTCTCTGACAAGACAGCAGCTCTCGGGTCCTCCTGGTCTATATTAACTTCCCAACTTTAAAAAGGCACTCCAGTAAGAGATCTCTTTACATGGCTCAGGTCACAATCCTTGAGCTCCCTCCCTAACATCACTATGGGACACCCAAGGACTGCCGCAGGAGAGTACACCCCACCCCCACCTTCAGGGAACTATTAGAGGGTGTGGGAATCACATGCAAGCCACATTTGAAAATAAGTTTTATAACAGGGTCACGGTGGATGGTCACTAACTCTGTTTCTTTACCTGTGTTGAAATCAGCGTAATGAAGAAGCTCAGGGTCGGTTGAAAATGACAATGATAGCCTTTTGTAGGTTGGTGTTTATTAGAGTTTGTATCGACAGTATGAATGTTTGAGCACCTATTCAAGGGCATGCAGGTAGCTGCCAGAGGAAGTGATGGGGGCTGGTATAATTCCGACATTTAAAAGGCTTCAGGATGAGTATGTGAATAGGAAGGGTTTAGAGGGATATCAGCCAAGTGCTAGCAAATGGAACGAAAGAAGATGAGAATATCTGGTTGGTATGGACGGGTTGGACAGGAACGTCTGTTTCCAAGCTGTGCATCTCAGTGACTCTGCCTCAGAATAGTTGATTACAGAGAGTTTCAGACAGAGCTTGGTTTGTATGTCTCTCTCATGCTTCCTCAGAATCTGAAAAACGCTATGACCCTAATTTCCCAAGAAATAAAGAAGGTCAGTACTGAGGGAGTGCCGCACTGTCAGAGGATCAGCACTGAGGTAGTGCTGCACTGTCGGAAGGTCAGTACTGAGGGAGTGCTGCAATGTCAGAATGTCAGTACTGAGGGAGTGCTGCACTGCCAATGGATCGGTACTGAGGGAGTGCTGCAGTGAGTGTGTCAGCAGTGAGGGAGTGCTGCACTGTCAGAGTGTCAGGTCTGAGGGAGTGCCACACTGTCAGAGGGTCAGTCATGAGGGAGTTCTGCACTGTCAAAGGGTAATTACTGAGGGAGTCCTGCAATGTCAGAGGGTTAGTCTTGCGGGAGTGTAACACTGTCAGATGGTATGTACTGAGGGAGAGCCACACTGTCTGTCGGTCAGTACTGAGGGAGTGCTGCACTGTCAGTGTTTGAGTACTGAGGGAGTGTTGCACGGTCAGAGAGTCGGTACTGAGGGAGAGCCACACTGTCAGAGGGTCAGTACTGAGGCAGTTCCACACTGTTGGAGGGTCAGTACTGAGGGAGTGCCACACTGTCTGTCGGTCAGTACTGAGGGAGTGCTGCACTGTCAGAGGGTCAGTACTGAGGGTGAGCCACACTGTCAGAGGGTCAGTATAGATGGAGTGCTGCACTGTCAGAGGGTCAGTATTGAGGGAGTGCCACCCTGTCAGAGGGTTAGTCCAGAGTGAGTGCTACACTGTCAGAGGGTCAGTCATGAGGGAGTTCTGCACTGTCAAAGGGTTATTACTGAGGGAGTCCTGCATTGTCAGAGGGTTAGTCTTGCGGGAGTGTAACACTGTCAGATGGTAAGTACTGAGGGAGAGCCACACTGTCTGTCGGTCAGTACTGAGGAGGTGCTGCACTGTCAGTGTTTGAGTACTGAGGGAGTGTTGCACGGTCAGAGAGTCAGTACTGAGGGAGAGCCACACTGTCAGACGGTCAGTACTGAGGCAGTTCCACACTGTCGGAGGGTCAGTACTGAGGGAGTGCCACACTGTCTGGGGGTCAGTACTGAGGGAGTGCTGCACTGTCAGAGGGTCAGTACTGAGGGTGAGCCACACTGTCAGAGGGTTAATCCAGAGTGAGTGCTACACTGTCAGAGGGTCAGTCATGAGGGAGTTCTGCACTGTCAAAGGGTTAGTCCAGAGTGAGTGCTACACTGTCAGAGGGTCAGTCATGAGGGAGTTCTGCACTGTCAAAGGGTTATTACTGAGGGAGTCCTGCAATGTTAGAGGGTTAGTCTTGCGGGAGTGTAACACTGTCAGATGTTAAGTACTGAGGGAGAGCCACACTGTCTGTCGGTCAGTATGAGGGAGTGCTGCACTGTCAGTGTTTGAGTACTGAGGGAGTGTTTCACAGTCAGAGAGTCAGTACTGAGGGAGAGCCACACTGTCAGAGGGTCAGTACTGAGGCAGTTCCACACTGTCGGAGGGTCAGTACTGAGGGAGTGCCACACTGTCTGTCGGTCAGTACTGAGGGAGTGCTGCACTGTCAGAGGGTCAGTACTGAGGGTGAGCCACACTGTCAGAGGGTCAGTATAGACGGAGTGCTGCACTGTCAGAGGGTCAGTATTGAGGAAGTGCTACACTGTCAGAGGGTCAGTACTGAGGGAGTGCTGCACTGTCAGTGTGTCAGTACCAAGAGAGTGCTGCACTGTCAGTGGGTCAGTACTGAGGGAGTGCCACCCTGTCAGAGGGTTAGTCCAGAGTGAGTGCTACACTGTCAGAGCGTTCAGTATTGAGGGGGTGTTGCAATGTCAGAGGGTCAGCAATGAGGGAGTGCTGCAATGTCAGAGGGTCAGTCCTGCAGGAGTGCTGCGCTGTCAGAGGGTCAGTACTGAGGGTGTGCTGCCATGTCAGAGAGTAGGTACTGAGGAAGTGTCACACTGTCAGAGGGTCAGTATTGAGGAAGTGCTACACTGTCAGAGGGTCAGTACTGAGGGAGTGCTGCACTGTCAGTGTGTCAGTACCAAGAGAGTGCTGCACTGTCAGTGGGTCAGTACTGAGGGAGTGCCACCCTGTCAGAGGGTTAGTCCAGAGTGAGTGCTACACTGTCAGAGCGATCAGTATTGAGGGGGTGTTGCAATGTCAGAGGGTCAGCACTGAGGGAGTGCTGCAATGTCAGAGAGTAGGTACTGAGGAAGTGTCACACTGTCAGAGGGTCAGTACTGAGGGAGTGCTGCACTGTCAGAGGGTCAGTACTGAGGGAGTGCTGCACTGTCAGTGTGTCAGTACCAAGAGAGTGCTGCACTGTCAGTGGGTCAGTACTGAGGGAGTGCCACCCTGTCAGAGGGTTAGTCCAGAGTGAGTGCTACACTGTCAGAGCGATCAGTATTGAGGGGGTGTTGCAATGTCAGAGGGTCAGCACTGAGGGAGTGCTGCAATGTCAGAGGGCCAGTCCTGCAGGAGT
Organism: Chiloscyllium punctatum; assembly: GCF_047496795.1. Classification (NCBI taxonomy): domain Eukaryota; kingdom Metazoa; phylum Chordata; class Chondrichthyes; order Orectolobiformes; family Hemiscylliidae; genus Chiloscyllium; species Chiloscyllium punctatum. Next base: position 84,517,634 of record NC_092752.1, on the reverse strand, counting down.
GCTGCGCTGTCAGAGGGTCAGTACTGAGGGTGTGCTGCCATGTCAGAGAGTAGGTACTGAGGAAGTGTCACACTGTCAGAGGGTCAGTACTGAGGGAGTGCTGCACTGTCAGAGTGATAGTACTGAGGGAGTGCTGCACTGTCAGAGGGTCAGTACTGAGGGAATGCAGCACTGTCAGAGCAGTCAGTACTGAAGGGGTCCTGCAATGTCAGAGGGTCAGTCTGAGGGAGTGCCACACTGTCAGAGGGTCAGTACTGAGGGATTGCCACACTGTCAAAGAGTCTGTACTGAGGGAGTGCTGCACTGTCAGAGCAGTCAGTACTGAGGGAGTGCCACACTGTCAGAGGGTCTGTACTGAGGGAGTGCCACACTGTCAGAGGGTCAGTACTGAGGGTGTGCTGCCATGTCAGAGAGTAGGTACTGAGGAAGTGTCACACTGTCAGAGGGTCAGTACTGAGGGAGTGCTGCACTGTCAGAGTGACAGTACTGAGGGAGTGCTGCACTGTCAGAGGGTCAGTACTGAGGGAGTGCTGCACTGTTAGAGGGTCAGTACTGAGGGAATGCAGCACTGTCAGAGCAGTCAGTACTGAAGGGGTCCTGCAATGTCAGAGGGTCAGTCTGAGGGAGTGCCACACTGTCAGAGGGTCAGTACTGAGGGATTGCCACACTGTCAAAGAGTCTGTACAGAGGGAGTGCTGCACTGTCAGAGCAGTCAGTACTGAGGGAGTGCCACACTGTCAGAGGGTCTGTACTGAGGGAGTGCCACACTGTCAGAGGGTCAGTACTGAGGTTGTGCTGCCATGTCAGAGAGTAGGTACTGAGGAAGTGTCACACTGTCAGAGGGTCAGTACTGAGGGAGTGCTGCACTGTCAGAGGGTCAGTACTGAGGGAGTCCTGCACTGTTAGAGCGTCAGTACTGAGGGAATGCAGCACTGTCAGAGCAGTCAGTACTGAAGGGGTCCTGCAATGTCAGAGGGTCAGTACTGAGGGAGTGCCACACTGTCAGAGGGTCAGTACTGAGGGAGTGCTGCACTGTCAGAGGGTCAGTACTGAGGGATTGCCACACTGTCAAAGAGTCTGTACTGAGGGAGTGGTGCACTGTCAGAGTGTCAGTACTGACGGGGTCCTGCAATGTCAGAGGGTCAGTACTGAGGGAGTGCCACACTGTCAGAGGGTCAGTACTGAGGGATTGCCACACTGTCAAAGATTCTGTACTGAGGGAGTGCTGCACTGTCAGAGCAGTCAGTACTGAGGGAGTTACTCTATCACGGTAATGCTGCATTTCCCATGGCAACTTTGGGCAGTGGGAGGAAACTGGATCACCCAGAGAGAACCCACACAGATACAGAGTGAATGTGTAAACTCCACACAGACAGTCACCGGGAGTTAGAATGAAACCACTAAAGCACCGTGCTGTCCTCTCTCCTTGGATGCCATCACATCTAACCTTTTACTAAGCAGTCTCCCATGTGAAACCTTCTCATCTGTCTCCTTGTTCATCCCTTCAAAAGCTCTATCAAGTTGGACACAGCATTTCCACAAACAAAGCCAAGTTGATCATCCCTAATCAATTCTTGCTTTTCCAAATGCATATAAATTGTCTCTCAGAATGCCCTCCAACAGCTTACCCACCACTGCCATCAGGCTCCATAGTTCACTCGCTGTTCCTTGTAGCATTACTTCAATAATGGCCCATCATTAATCACCCTCCAGTCTTCAGGCATCTCACCCGTTGCCACTGATTGGTCCATCTGACAAGGCCATCGACATCCTTCTGTAACCTAAGGCTATCATCCTCATTAATAATCACCCCACCAAACTTCATATCATTCATGAACCCACTGATTCACCCTCCACCATTCAAATCTAAATCTTTTCTATCAGCCACATCAGCAAGACCCCAACAGTGAGACATGAACGGACAGAGATTTCTAATTGTGCCATCACTGTCTGCTTCCTGCCACTCAGCATTCTGCGCCAAATTCCTTGGATCTTGAGTGTTTTATGTTCACTATCAGTTTCCAGTATGGGTCCTGATAAAAGCTTTACTGACCACCAAGCAGGCGACAGGAAAGCATTGCACTTATTTACACACCTGGTCACCTCTTTAAAAAGTGCAATCCCATTGGTCAGACCCGAGGTCCCCTTAACAGAACCATTCTGACTGTTCTTCATGAACTCCATTCTCTTTAAATGCTGATTAATTCTGTCTCCCAAAATTGCTTCCAACAGACGTCCCACCCACGATATGAGCCTGACTGGCCTGTAGCTGCCTGGTATATCTCATGCTCCTTCTTGAATAACAGTACCACATGATCAGTCCGACGACACCACTCCTGTGGCCAGAGGGGATTTGAAAATGTTTGCAAGTGTACCTGCTACTTCCTCCATCACCTCATTCGGTAAACTGAGATACATTTCCACCGTCTTTGGAGATTTATTGGGTTGTAAGAAGGTCAGACCACTCAGAACCATCTCTCTCTCCATATATGCTCATTCATTTAATTGTATCACAGAGCATCTTCACGATTTCATAACAACCCTGTCCCAATGAGCATTGACAAAATGCATCCATTCACTGTAGCCTCTGGGTCCATGCACAAATTCTCACTGTGTTTCTCTCATTAACAATTCACCCTTAGCGTCACTGTAAGGTACATTCAAAATTCTAATTCCTCTCTTAGCATTCCTCTCTCCCAGGCAATTAGCCTGCGATACGATTTGGAGGAGTGTGGGATGTCAGTCTGGATATGGATTAGCATTGGGAAGCTCAGAAATAAGGAACACACGACTGTGCTGAGTGAGGCGCAGTGGGATTCATTTGGGATGAGCAGACGGAAGCTGAGGAATAAAACAAAAACTCGATCCCTGTGAAAAGAGGGTGGGACCTCTTCAGGTTCAATAACCAAATGAAGATTGTCAGTTTGAACACAGTCTCTGGAATCTAGACGTGGGAAACATTGCTGAGCAGGGTATGAAGGACACAGAGGCAGAAATGTACTGAACAATTTCAGACATTCCTCTTAGACCACAACACATGGGAGACGGAACTAGGCCATTCAGCCCATCTGACAGTGTGGCACTCACTCAGTCCTGACCCGCTGACAGTCCAGCACTCCCTCAGTACGGACCCTCTGACAGTGCAGCACTCCCTCAGTACTGACCCTCTGACAGTGCAGCACTCCCTCAGCACTGACCCTCTGACAGTGCAGCGCTCCCTCTGTACTCACCCTCCGACAGTGCAGCACTCCCTCAGTACTGACCCTCTGACAGTGCAGCACTCCCTCAGTACTGACCCTCCGACAGTGCAGCACTCCCTCAGTACTGAACCTCTGAAAGTGCAGCACTCCCTCAGTACTGACACTCTGACAGTGCAGCACTCCCTCAGTACTGACCCTCTGACAGTGCAGCATTCCCTCAGTACTAAACCATTGCCAGTGTAGCGCTCCTCAGCACAGATATCCTGGCAATGCAACAGACCCTGAATACTGACTGACCAACAGTGAGGTGATCCCTCAGCACTGACCCTCTGAAAGGGCAGCACTCCATCAGTATTGACACTCTGACAGTGCAGCACTCCCTCAGCACTGACCCTCTGATAGAGCAGCACTCCCTCAGTACTGACCCTCTGACAGTGTGGCACTCCCTCAGTAGTGAGGTAAAAAAAAATGACTGCAGATGCTGGAAACCAGATTCTGGATTAGTGGTGCTGGAAGAGAACAGCAGTTCAGGAAGCATCCAAGGAGCTTTGAAATCGACGTTTCGAGCAAAAGCCCTTCATCAGGAATTGACTCACTCACATTGCAGCACTCCCTCATCACTGTCACTCTGACAGTGTGGCACTCCCTTAGTACTGACCCTCTGACATTGCAGGACCCCTTCAGTACTGACCGCTCTGACAGCGCAGCACTCCCTCAGTACAGACCCTCTGCCAGGGTGGCACTCCCTCAGTTCTGACCCTCTGACAGTGTGGCACTCCCTCAGTACAGACCCTCTGACAGTGTGGCATTCCCTCAGTACTGACTGCTCTGACAGTGCAGCACTCCCTCAGTACAGACTCTCTGATAGCTGTTGGCCCTCAGGGAGGGCTGAATGGCCTGCTGGACGAAGGCACATGGCAATTCATTTGGTTTGCTCCTCAGCGTCCACTCCGTGTATGACAGACTGTCAGTCAGAATCTGTGCCAGAGACGGGATCTTTTTGGTGCTGCCCACCATCTGGGTGCCTGGAATGGCTGTTGTGTAAGGAGTGAGACCATAAGCTGCTTTACACTGGGTAACCACATGATTCATGGAATCTGAGTTTGGTTGTGGCTCAGGGCTTGGGGCAAAAGGTGCAGTTACCTGGGAGACAGGCAGTGGGAGTCCCCATCTGTGAGCGGGTGTGGATGTGTCAGTGTGGAGCCTGTCATTACCTCCCTGGGGAGGTAGAACCCCAAAGGCACACATTATCCCATTCTGGGAGGAGTCCACTTCCTTAGGGATTGTATTTGCTCCTGGAACCTCCTACTAGGGCCTAATGTGTGTTGCTCCATGTTGCAGGTGTAGAGGACCCATGAAGCTGATTGGAGCTCATACAGTGTCCTTCCAGATTGTCAATGTATCCTGAGGCTGCCTCCCCATCCCCAGAGACCCTCCTTTCACTGGTTTGGTCTCTTCCCAATTGTAACTGGAGTAGTCCCATGTGGGTGAGATTTTCCTGCAACCTTCTGTCCTGCTCATTGTGTAGTAGTCCTAGCTCTGTCCCAGCCTGTAGTTTTCCTTGGGGTGACTGGATCCCAGCTGCCTTATCCCAGCCGGGGGTCCTCCAGGCTATCAGCAGTGGAGTGAGCTTTCCAGCTTCCCTCCCCAGTTCTCTATGGACATCTCACCATAGCTCCTGTGCCAGGAATCCTTCACTGCACGGCCAGGCTGGCTTCCTGCCAAATTCTGCAGGACTGTTTGAAATTTGTACCGGCTCGGGTTCCAATTACTTTGCCTGTTTCTGTATTATGGGATACCTGGGTCTATTCATGGAGTCATAGAGTTCTACAGCATGGAGACAGGCTCTTTGGTCCAAACTGGTCCATCCATACGAATGCTGTTTCCCTGCACTTGGCCCATATCCTTCCAATACGTTCCTCTCCATGTATTTGTCCAAGTGCATTTTAAATGTTCTTAAAATGTATCCTCCTCGACCACTTGCACTGGTAGTTCATTCCGTATGTGTACCACCCTCTGGGTAAAAGCATTGTCCCTCAGGTTCCCTTTTAATCTTCCCCTTCCGCCTTAAACTGATGCCCTTTCATCCTTGATTCCCCAAGCCTTGGATAAAGACTGAGTGCATTAACCCTATCCATGTCTCCCATGACCTTATACACCTCTGTAAGGACACCCCCTCAGTCTCCTACACACGAAAGAAAATGTCCTTGCTTGTCCAACCTCTCTCTATATCTGTCTAGTTGAGTTCTGGCAACATCCTTCTGTACTCTTTGCAGTTTAATAACATCCTTCCTATAGCAAGGTGGGTAAAACTGAACACAATACTCCAAGTGCGGCCTCACCAACATCCTGCACAACTACAACAGAACTTCCCAACTTCGATATTCCATGCCCTGACTGGTGAAGGGCACAGAGTCCCAGAAGCCTTCTTCAATGCCCTGTCTCCCTGAGATCAGACAGCCGTGCTCCTGGAATCCGAGGTCCCTCTGTTCCACTACATTCCCTCAGACCCTACCATTCACCATGAAACCCCTGTCTTGATGTGACTTTCCAAAATGCAAGATCTCGCCCTTGTCTGTATTAAACTCCATTTGCCATTTCTCAGCCCAATTCTCCTGCTAATTAAGGCCCTGTTGCAATTGCTGAGAACCTTCCTCACTTATTTTAGTGTAATCTGAAAACTTTCTAATCATGCCTTAAACACCCGCATCCAAATCATTGATCTTGATAACAAACAGCAATGGGCCACGAACTGACCAGCCCAGTGGCACAATGGCTCAGTGGTTAGCACTGCTGCCTCATAGCACCGTGGATCTGGGTTCAATTCCAATCTCACAGGATGGTATGTGTGGGTTCGATTTCCTACAGTATGGATACAGGCCATTTGGCCCAACAAACCACACCGACCTGCTGAAGAGTAACCCACCCAGAGCAATTCTCCCTACCCATATCTACCCTTAACGAATGCACCTGGCATTATGCACAATTTAGCCTGGCCAATTCATCTGACCTGCGCATTTTTGGAATGGGGAAGAAACCGGACCACCCAAAGGAAACTCGCGCAGACACAAGGGAGAATGTGCAAACTCCACACAGTCACCCGAGGCTGGGGTCGAACCCGGGTCCCTGGTGCTGTGAGGCAGCAGTGGCAACCGCTGAGCCACCATTCCATTCCAACTGAGTTTGTACGTTCTCCCCATGTCTGCGTGGGTTTCGTCTGGGTGCACCGGTTTCCTCCCACAATCCAAAGATGTGCAGGTCAAGTAAATTGGGCATGCTCAATTGCCGAGAATGTTCATGGATGTGTAAGTAAGTTGCATTAGTCAGGGGTAAATGTAGAGTAATAAAGTAGGTCAATGGGTTTGGGTGGAATAATCTTCAGAAGGCCAGTGGACTTGTTGGGCCGAAGGGCCTGTTTCCACAGAGGAGGGATTCTATGATTCTATGACCGCTGAGGCACACCACAAGTCACAGGAGTCCAGTCTGACTGTTACCCTCTGCTTCCTACTATCAAGCCAATTGTGTACTCAGCTTGCCAACGCCCCCTGGATTCCATGCGATGTAACCTTCCAGAGCAAGGTACCATGTGGAACCTTATCAAAGACCTTCCTGAAATCTGTAGCGTCTACATGTACTGGCCTGTCCTCGTCAAACTTCCTGATCACTTCAATAAAGAACGCTGACAAATTTGTGAGACATGGTCTCCCATGCACAAGGCTTTGCTGACTACTCCCAATCAAATGTTGTATTTCCAAATACATGTCTATCTAATCTCTCAGCATCTTCTCAAGTAGCTTATTACCACGGATGTTAGGTTTACTGATCGATACTTCCCAGGTTTATCTTTGCAGCCCTTATTGAATAAGGGCGCAACATATGCTGTCTTCCAGTCTTCCGGTACCTCACCCGTGGCTAATAGTGAGGCAAAAAGATCAGCAGGGACCCCACAAGTACTTCCCTCACCTCTTGAGGTGCTGTTGGATATATTTGGTCAGGTCCAGGAGATTTATCCAACTTCATACATTCTAATGCATTCAACACATCCTCTCCTGTGATATGGTCTGACCCCAAGGGACCATCACTAACTTTCCCAAGTTCCCAAGCCTTCATATCCTTCTCCAAGATGAACACAGAGGAGAAATAACTCCTGCGATTCTGCACACACATGTCCACTTTGGTCCTTGAAGGGTCCTATTTTCTCTCGAGTTATACTTTTTTCCTTGGGAGGGGGAGATTGCAGTGTTGGGTCGGGATCAGACAGGGAGGGGGTGGGTGCAGTGTTGGGTAAGGATCAGTCAGGGAGGGGGAGATTGCAGTGTTGGGTAGGGATCATTAAGTGAGTGGAAATTGCATGCTGGGTAGGGATCAGTCAGGGAGGGGGAGATTGCAGTGTTGGGTAGGGGTCAGTCAGGGAGGTTGTGGGTGCAGTGTTGGGTAGGGATCAGACAGGGAAGGGGAGATTGCAGTGTTGGGTAGGGATCAGTCAGGGAGGGGGAGATTGCAGTGTTGAGTCGGGATCAGTCAGGGAGGGGATGATTGCAGTGTTGGGTAGGCATCAGTAAGGGAGGGGGATATTGCAGTGTTTGGTAGGGATCAGTCAGGGAGGGCGAGATTGCAGTGCTGGTTAGGGATCAGTAAGGGAGGGGAGATTGGAGAGTTGGGTAGGGAGCATTAAGGGAGGGGGTGATTGTTGTGTTGTGTCGGGATCAGTCAGGGAGGGGATGAATGCAGTGTTGGATGGGGATCAGTTAGGGAGGGGGATATTGATGTGTTGGGTATGGATCAGTCAGGGAGAGGGAGATTGCAGTGTGGGATAGGGATCAGTTAGGGAGGGGGTGATTGCAGTGTTGGGTAGGGATCAGTCAGTGAGGGGTAGATTGCAGTGTTGGGTAGGGATCAGTCAGGGAGGTAAGATTTCAGCCTTTAGTAGGGATCAGTCAGGGAGGGGGAGATGGAAGTTTTGAGTAGGGATATGTCAGGGAGGGGGTGAGTAGTGATCAGTCGGGGAGGGGGTGAGTGCAGTGTTGGGTAGGGACCAGTCGGGGAGGAGGTGAGTGCAGTGTTGGATAGGGATCTTTCAGCGAGGGGGAGGTTGCAGTGTTGGGTAAGGATCACTCAGGGTGGTAAGATTTCAGTCTTTAGTAGGGATCAGTCAGGGAGGGGGAGATGGAAGTTTTGAGTAGGGATCAGTCAGGGAGGGGGTGAGTAGGGATCAGTCGGGGAGGGGGTGAGTGCAGTGTTGGGTAGGGATCAGTCAGGGAGGAGGTGAGTGCAGTGTTGGGTAGTGGTCAGTCAGTGAGGGGGAGATTGCAGTGTTGGGTAGGGATCAGTCAGGGTGGGGGTGAGTGCAGTGTTGGGTAGGAATCAGTCGGTGAGGGGGCGATTGCAGTGTAGGGCAGGGATCAGTCAGGAAGGGGGAGATTGCAGTGTTGGGTAGGGATCAGTCAGGGAGGGGGAGATTGCAGTGTTGAGTCGGGATCAGTCAGGGAGGGGATGATTGCAGTGTTGGGTAGGCATCAGTAAGGGAGGGGGATATTGCAGTGTTTGGTAGGGATCAGTCAGGGAGGGCGAGATTGCAGTGCTGGTTAGGGATCAGTAAGGGAGGGGAGATTGGAGAGTTGGGTAGGGAGCATTAAGGGAGGGGGTGATTGTTGTGTTGTGTCGGGATCAGTCAGGGAGGGGATGAATGCAGTGTTGGATGGGGATCAGTTAGGGAGGGGGATATTGATGTGTTGGGTATGGATCAGTCAGGGAGAGGGAGATTTCAGTGTGGGATAGGGATCAGTTAGGGAGGGGGTGATTGCAGTGTTGGGTAGGGATCAGTCAGTGAGGGGTAGATTGCAGTGTTGGGTAGGGATCAGTCAGGGAGGTAAGATTTCAGCCTTTAGTAGGGATCAGTCAGGGAGGGGGAGATGGAAGTTTTGAGTAGGGATCAGTCAGGGAGGGGGTGAGTAGTGATCAGTCGGGGAGGGGGTGAGTGCAGTGTTGGGTAGGGATCAGTCGGGGAGGAGGTGAGTGCAGTGTTGGATAGGGATCTTTCAGCGAGGGGGAGGTTGCAGTGTTGGGTAAGGATCACTCAGGGTGGTAAGATTTCAGTCTTTAGTAGGGATCAGTCAGGGAGGGGGAGATGGAAGTTTTGAGTAGGGATCAGTCAGGGAGGGGGTGAGTAGGGATCAGTCGGGGAGGGGGTGAGTGCAGTGTTGGGTAGGGATCAGTCAGGGAGGAGGTGAGTGCAGTGTTGGGTAGTGGTCAGTCAGTGAGGGGGAGATTGCAGTGTTGGGTAGGGATCAGTCAGGGTGGGGGTGAGTGCAGTGTTGGGTAGGAATCAGTCGGTGAGGGGGCGATTGCAGTGTAGGGCAGGGATCAGTCAGGAAGGGGGAGTTTGCAGTGTTGGGTAGGGATCGGTCCGGGAGGGGGAGATTGCAGTGTTGGGTAGGGATCACTCAGGGAGGGGGTGATTGCAGTGTTGGTTAGGGATCAGTCAGGGCGGGGGAGATTGCAGTGTTGGGTAGGGATCAGTCAGGGAGGGGGAGATTGCAGTGTTGGGTATGGATCAGTCAGGGAGGGTGTGAGTGCCGAGTTGGGTAGGGATCAGTCAGGGAGGGGGAGATTACAGTGTTGAACAGGAATCATTCGGGAGGAGGGATGACTGCAGTGTCGGTGAGTCTGTTTTTTTGGTGACAGTACAGATGGATGCACAGTCTGTATCTGGAACTGTAACCAACGAATCCACATTGTTTCAAAGTCAACAGAGTGTATGTTGGCTGCAAGATCGAAAGTACTTTTTGAATTTAGCACAGCAACACCTGCCATCTGAGAGAGGAGCTGTTCCAAAATAGATACATGTTCCAATTACTTGCGTTTTGGCTGCTGTTTTGAACACAATTTCAATTAACCCAATTAGTTTAAGTTGTGCCCAGGATACCAGAAACCAATGGCATTTGGTTTGATTGTTTTGACACCTTGAAACTGATTATAAGAGTTTATTGAGTCGTGGATGTTATATAAACCCGGTATTTTGAAAGTATGAGGGAGAGCAACTGCCATCGAATAGCGAGCAACTGCTGTCGTGCCCGAGAGCTAAATGGCTATATCACATCTTCATGTCAAAGAAATTAGAAAACAATTTTAACCGAAGTACCTTTTCATGTAAAACCTTCTCACATTAAAAAAAGAAACAAGACGGCCCAGCGAGAGCAGCAGCCAGAGGATTGAATTCAGAGGAACCTGTTTGGTCTTGGGATTGAGTTAATGCAATGCTTAATAAGTGTCAAGTTTAATAATTGGAACAGTGTACTTTTGTGGAGTTGGAGTAAGATACTAAGTAGGTAAAAGAAGGGGACTTGCATTTGTGAATAGTTGTTGTTTAGTGTTCACTATTAGAGTTAAGAAAATAATTATAATTTTCTTAATGTATTGGAATTTTAGAGTTCTCTGTCCTTATTATTTTAACAGATTACAGAGTGAACCAAGACTCTCTGGGTGTTTGATTTAATTAACAGAGAGGTTCGACCCCTGCATCGTAATCAGTGGCATGAAATTTCTGATGAGACTGCAATGGATAAGCAGCCCGAAGAAACTGAAAGCTTGATGCTGAAAAATAGAGGCCAGCCATTTCTTTGGTGAGTGGGTTCCAATAATATCATGTCACGATTTCTCACTTCAAAACAGCTCATAGAAAGCTATTTGGGACATTGGTGTAGGGTTGGTTGACATGGAATATTTACAGATTAACTCGTCTGTTTAACTGTATCAGTACCCGCTGAAGAATTTGATTTTTGATGGGCACTTAGAGGGTTCCAACCTGATAGGACTTAGCCAGTAGGAAATTCCACTTTCCTGGACAATTCCTTTGGATTATGCTAAGATGGGGAATCTGCCGGTTCCCAGCTCAACCCTGCCTCTACACTGGGATAAGGACGCTCTGTCGGATGTGATGGAATATTCTCCACTTGCCTGTATGAGTTCAGCTCTAATAAACACTCAAGAAACTTGACACCATCCAGGATAAAGCAACCTGCTTTGTTTGGCATCCCAACCACAAATATCCACTCCCTCCACCAAAGATGCTCAGTAGCAGCAGTGTGTACTACCTACAAATGCAGTGCAGATATTCACCAAAGATCACCAAACAGCACCTTCCAAACCCACAGCCACTTCCATTTAGGTCAATGGCAACAAACACATGGGAACACCACCTTATGCAAATTGCCTTCCAAGCTTCTCACCATCTTGAAGTGGAAATATATCCCTGTGTCAAATTCCTGGAATTCCTTCGCTAACAACGTTATGAGTTGACCTACATGGACAATAGCAGTTCAAGAAGGCAGTTCACCACCAACTTCTCAAGGGGCAACTAGGGATGGGTAATAAATGCAAGGCCTGGGCAGTGACGCCAACGTCTCATGAATGAATTTGAAAATTTTTTTAAATATCTGGAACAACAGGACCCTCCTCTGGCTTCACTAAGGAGTTTTTTTATTCATTATGCAAGGAATTTGTGTAAGGTGTTACTTTGCTGTGTTAGTGATCTTCACTCTGAACCGTGATCATGTTGCTGCAAAAATAATCTTGTTTGTGCACCAACTTAGGGTCTGCAGTATACAACCAAGTTTTGTGAAGTTATGCAGGAAAAGCGTGCAATCTTCAGGATGGACTCCTTGAATAACATAATGTAAGATACTTAAAACATAAATGAACAACAGGAGGATGAAGCTCCAAGAGACGGTGAGGAGCAAAATCACAGACTTCCCGCTGCTCTCCATCTTTGGGTCTCTGTGCTGTAGATACTGCACAGAATGCAGTTCTGTTGCCCACCGTCATTATTGCTGGGACACCCTGTGCAGTATCTGCAGGAACAGGATGAGGGAGGAGTTCAGACAGGCCAGCCAAGGGAAAGCCGTATAGCAGATTTGTGACAAACAGTGTAAACATTTGTTCCAGGAGGCCACCCATCCCAATATCTCTCACTGTCAGTTTAAATTACATTCCCTATAATATGGAAACAGGCTCTTCAGCCCAAAAGGTCCATACCAGCCTTCTGAAAAGGAGCCCACTCAGACCCATTTCCCTACCCTATATTTACCACTGACAAAGCACCTATCACTGTGGGCAATATAGCATGGCCAATTCAACTAACCTACACATCTTTGGCCTGTGGGTGGAAACCCATGCAGACATGGGGAGAATGTGCAAACTCCACACAGACAGTCGCCCAAGGCTGGAAATGAACCAGAGTCCCTGGTGCTGTGAGGCAGCAATGCTGACCACTGAGCCACCATCCACCCCAATTACAGCACCCCAAGGTCTAGATTACTGGCAACTGCAAGGGCACTCTCAGTGTTAGGGATTCCAATTATCCCAAGTGACGAAGTTAGGATGATGTCCAAATTAACGGAATTGTATAAACATAATGTATTTAGATGATTATCATATCTTCCTCCCACATACTGTGGAGATAGAGGGGACCTTGACAGGGACCACTCTTAAGTAAATGTGAAGGATAAGGCCATATGATCACATGCCCATAGCCTGTCTTCCATGAATTTGGCTCCTCTCACATCAAGCTGTGGTCCTAACTGCACTCACCTTGATATATCCTGGGATACCGGTGGTTATGATTGTAGTTTGGAAAAGGCACATATCCCCACACATGGGTATGATCCTGATGAACACAGACCAGAGGATATAAGGTAGATCGAACTCCCAGTGTTATTATCACTTTATTCTTATCCATTGATGGGATGTGGGCATCACTGGCTGGGCCATTGTTTATTACTCGTCCCTAGTTGCCCCTTTGGGAAGGATGAAGAATGACAATAAGAGTGACATCAGTGATACCTCCATTGTTGGAAGCCCATCTTGTTCACTCAATCCCCTTCCTCCAGGAAAGCCCTTCATGTACCTCTGGAACCTGGGCCATTAGTTTTGTGGAATAAATGCTGACCTCGGCAGTAATGCACACATTCAGTGTGTAAGAAGAACCACATTTCAATCAGTAATTGAAATGCTCTTGTTTAAAGAGGGCAGCTCCTACTCTAGAGAACAGAAGAACAGCTCTGAGATATATTTTCACACATGGAATAAACTGGCTCGATGCAGCATTGGTTGAAATTATTTGTGATCTTGTGATGGGGCTCATGGCATTTATGTGGGCAGCATTATTGCTGAGAGATCCCAGGTTCTGTTTTTTGTTCTTTTATTATGATATACTAAACAGCAACGCTCCTTCATAATTGGGATTAAACTTGTTATTGTAATGGGTTTGTTCATTGTCAGAGTTTTGACACAAAGCTGAGCAATGCTGTCGTGTCAGTCTCCCAAAGGAGCTTTCAGACAGTATAAGGCAGCATCTCTGGGAATGCATCAGCCCAGAGTTTCAAACAAGGAGCTTGTCAGCTGCCTGAAGGGACAGATCACCTCACATGGAAAAATGCATTGACCAACTCAGCAGGTGGAAAAGGTGTTCTACACCATCCGTACTATTATTGGCGTTCGTGGTGTGGCATAAAGACATTTGGAATTGGTTTAATATGTTGCTAATCTGCTCTCTGGTTTTACCTTTTGAACAACAACGTCACCATCTCATTGACTGGTCAGCCATACCCAGACCCCAGAACAGTGATAACAATCCAATGAGCAGCATTCATGGTACAATTTTCCATTGACAGAGACTCCCAAAGTCACTGCTGCTGCAGAATGTCCTGACTTTAGTATTCTGTCATCTGTTCTGGTTTCATATGTTCTGAAGGTATGAAGAGAGATCATGCAACTTAGTTCTGAAGAAGGGTCTCTGGACTTGAAACATTTACTCTACTTTCTCTCTCACAGATGCTTGCCAGACCTGCTGAACAATTTCTGTTTTTTTTATATACAAACGAAGCCTGTGTTCGCAAGAATCTTGAAGGTTAAGGGCTGATCTGAGTGAAGTCCTCCAAGGCATTAACAGAAAAAGATAAATGATTTCCTTTGGCTGGCAATTCTCTACCGAGGGGGCACAGTCTGAGAATGAGAGACAGAGCGTTCAGGAGAAATGTTAGGATGCACATCTACACACAAAGGATGGGAGAGGTTTGGAACTCTCTTCCACAAACGACAGTGGATACTGGAACTGTCAGTCAGTTTAAATGAGGAAGTTTTGTTTTAAACAAAGGAACTGAAGGATACACGTGTATTGCTTTGTGAAGCGACATCCATCTATCATGTCCCCCAGAAATGTTCTCGTTCTCATAGTCTCTGGTCAGAGAATTCAAGTCTTGACAGATTGTCCTCCTGGTCTCTGTCTGTTGAGGTGTTTGTCATGTACAGATGTGTATATTTAGAGTTCAAATATCACCACAGTGCAAACACGCCCTTGTTGTCATTAAGGGAGCCCTGACTGCTCTGTTATACTGCACTTAGTCATAGAGATGTACAGCATGGAAACAAGCCCTTTGGTCCACCTCATTCATGCCAACCAGATATCCTAACCTTATCTAGTCTCTTTTGCCAGCAACTGGCCTGTATCCCTCTAAACTTTACTATTAATATACCCGTCCAGATGCCTTTTAAATGCTGGAATTGTACCAATCTCCACTACTTCCTCTGGTAGCTCATTCCATACACACACCATCCTCTATGTTAAAAAGTTGTCTCCTTAGGTCCATTTTAGGTGACATCCTCAGTGCTTGGGAGCCTCCTGTGAAGCACTTCTGTGATCTTTCCTCCGGCTTTTGTATTGGTGGAATCTGCTGCTTCCGGTTGTCAGTTCCAGCTGTCCGCTGCAGTGGCCGGTATATTGGGTCCAGGTCAATGTGCTTATTGATTGAATCTGTGGATGAGTGCCATTCCTCTTGGAATTCCATGGCTGTTCTCTGTTTGGCTTGACCTATAATAGTAGTTATACTGACAACCGGAAGCGGCAGAGACAAACCACTACAAATGCCGGAGGAAAGATCACAGAAGCGCTTCACAGGAGGCTCCAAAGCACTGAGGATGTCACCTAGACAGGGGACTAAACGTCTGCAACACAAATTCCCAGCTCAGCGAACAAAACCATTTCTGGTCAAATTAGTTGTGGCAGGAAGAGAATAGGAACAGTAGAATCTGGATATAACAAAGGTGCAGATGATGGTTTATTCAGCAGCTAGACTGAAACAAAATGGCAGACCTAAGATATTGCGGAGTTGATAGTGAACAGGATTGGTGCTGGAGAGAATATGGAAATAGATATCAGCTTAGAGCCGAAGTACATGTTGGAGTTATACGCAGTTTGAATCCACTTCAGATATTGGCATTAAAATTGCTTGGTTAGGAATGGAGTTTGTGAACAGAAGTCATGGCAACAGCTTCCTTTTTTTCAGTATTTAAATTATGAGGACAGTAAGTTAGTTCAACAATGATTATTGCATTCATAGTCAGATAGAAAGACTTACCAGGAATAATAGTGAGGAGAGGATAGAAATCAGCTTGAATCAGCCAAAGCACACTTAAGGTCCACCCAATCTTGAGATAGATTGTGAAGACCCAAATGTAAATCCCTGGTCAGTATTGGAACATTCCAGTCTATTGTTCCCATATTCTGGTCCATTGTTGGAACACTCTCGTTCATTGTTCTCAGACTCTGATCTCTTCTCTCCCTCACTCTTGAACTGTTGATCCAGGTTAGTGCTACAAGTGAAGTTCCTACTGATACTATGTGATAATATTGTAAGACCCACCCTTATTGATAGGAAGTAAACCTTTTAGTGAAATAATGTGATGCATGGAGACTGACATTAACTACAATCACTGAACGAGCAGGTTCACTTAACCTCATTCAAACCAATTTGTTTTATAACATGGTAAATTAATACATTTGCTGAGTCTGGATGGGATGTCTGATTGTTTCTGAGCAATGGACACAACAGCAAAGTGATTGATCTTAACTATTTAATGCTCCATAGATATGGAAGTGTGGTCAGAGGACTGAAGAGTTTTCAATTACCATCTCTTTTCATAGAAGAAGAGACAAACCCTGTAATAAAGAATAGCCAATATAATATAATTAAAATATTGAGGAGACTTCTAGAGTCTACCATTTGGGGAGAATAATCTGTTCCTCAGAAACATTGGATTTACACAAAGCAACTAGAATAGCGACGCAAATGTAAAACACATGTATAGACAGGAAAGGTCAGTTTATTAAGCTAGTATCAGAGCAGATCAATGAAGATGGTCCTGTAGATTTTCTGAACTAAAATACAATCAAGGGTCATTGTTGTGGAAATTAAATCTACTCAACTATTAGCAGGAGCAAGGAAAGGATCTTTATTTTGAATCCTGCAGGATTGACTCACTACACTAAGCCAGATGCCTTAATGCAAAGAGCACTGAAACATTTTACAGATGCTTGCCTTATAGTGTTCCTTATCACACTCTCAAGGACAATTCCCTGGTCTTTCAGACATAATGGTTCTTCAGCCTTCACTGAGTTCGACGATTGCAACGTCAAGTAGAATGTTTACAAAATTCGCACTGAGTTTCGCTGACGGCAACCCTTTGTCAAAGCATCGTTTACAAAGATCAGTACAGCATTGAATTAAAGAAAAGCATTCTCTTTAAATTTCACAGTAAATGGATAATTAATTTCACAGTAAATGGATAATTTCCCATTTCATTGTCCCCCTTTTTGTCATTTTATGGCAACAAGCCCAACTACAGCAACAACTACAAAGAACTACAGAGCCGTAATAGCTATACATCCAAAAAAAATGTTTAGGAAACACCAGGCCTTTCCTCAGATACCACCTAACCGAAACACAGCTTTGTGGTGGTATCTTCACTTGCTCTGGTGTGCCCTGTACATAGCCCATGTGTGAGCTGCGGCAGCTCCATAACCATATGAAGCTTCTAATCACTACTTGCACTTAATTGGTTCTGGTACTGTCAGATATCTCCTCAAGCCCAGCTACACGCTTGTAATAGCTGGTGTGTACCCACGTGGCTCTTTTTGCGATCTTAACTGCTGTCTGTTACAAGGAGCACTTGAAATGGTCCATCCCTCCTCTTCGCCTTCCAGTTGTTCCTCCTGAAGTCTTTCACCACTATGCAGTCTCCAGGTTCTAGATCATGCAGCTTCCCTCCTGCTGGTTGGGGTAGTGCTGCTTTCACTTGATTCTGTATTTGAGACTAAAGTGCAGTAACACAGTAACACAACATCTCATCCTCACAGCGGCCTGTTATCTGTGTTACCTGAGGTCTTTGGCCCATTCCTGTGGTGGGCGGTCTACCAAACAAAATCTCAAACGTTCTAGGATTAACTCTTCCTCTCCTCCTCAATCTCATATACATTACCACAATCGGAAGTGCCTTTGTCCATGTCACCCCTAGTTCCTCGCAACATTTTGTCAATTTATTTTTTAGGGGAGCATTTTCACTTTCCACTGCCCCACTACTCACTGGGTGGTAGGCACAGGGTTGTCTCATATATTTTACCAAATAATCACTGATCTGCTGTAAGGCATTATTGCCAAATGGTGTCCCATTGTCACTATTGATCCTTTCAGGGATGCCCCATCTCGGAATTATCTCAGTTAGCAAAGCCTTAGCTACTGCACTGGCATCCTGTTTAGACGTGGGGAACGCTTCCACCCATTTGGAAAACATATCAACTATTACCAGACAATACCTTTTCCCTTCGCTGGGCGTTAGTTCAATGAAATCCATCTGTAAATGTACTAAAGGGTTTTTGGGGTTGGGGGGTGTGCTGCATGACTTATCTGTATTCCCCTTCCCATATTATTAGTGACACCGATAAAACAATATTTCTGGGATTAATGAGTAAATCCCTTAGTGTACCAGTGTGCCAAAATACTGTCATACGCCCACCCTTTGGACACATGGTCCTTACCGTGTGTCAGTTTGGCATATAATGGAAATAATGATAGTGGTAGACAGGGTTTCCCATTGGGACCACACCATACTCCTTCCCTCACACTGCATCCTGCTTTCGTCCACTCACGATTTTCTTCTGGTGTGGCCTGTGAGTGTAACTCCCATACATCTGCTGTTGGAGTACAAATTTTTATCATAAACATGTCAATCTGCTCAGTTGGCGGCTGCTGGGCTGCCGTTCTCGCTGTTGAGTCTGCCCTTGCATTGCCTTGGAAAATAAGATCATTATTTTTTGTGTGAGCTTCACACTTACACACAGCGATTGATTTAGGCAACAGGACCGCTTCCAGGAAGTCGGAAATCAGGTCGCGGCGTGTGATGGGCATTCCGGTGGAGGTCAAGAACCCACAGGGTTCCAAAATCATGTACAACTCGAATACATATCTGCTATCGGAGTAAATATTCACTGTCCTTCCCTCAGCCAACTAACAGGCCTCAGTCAAGGCAATCAGCTCCGCTGCTGGCACTGACAGATGAGAAGGGAGTGATCCCACTTTGACTACCTCGTAGATAGTCACTGCATCGTAACCAACACGATTCTGGCCTGTCCCCTTGCTCCTGAATGTTGACCCATCCACAAAAACCTCCATATCTGGATTCTTACATGGTCAATCCTGCAAATCTTGTCTGGGGCCGCAAATTTCATTCGTTACAGCAACACAATCGTGTGGGTCTCTGTCTCCTTCTGTGGGGAGAACCCTAGCAGGGTTAAGCGCGTTACATCGCTTTATTGTAATGTTAGGCGTCTCCAATAACACAGTATTGTATTGGAGCCAATGTGCTGCTGACATGTGTGCGGTCGTTTGCTCGGAAAGCAGTAAGGATACTGCATGTGGGACCAGGAGGGTTAATTCACCGCAGCCGACTATATCCCTATATGCTACAACAGCCTTTTCAACTGCATGCACAGCTCACAGGCATTGAGACAATCGTGCCACTACGGGGTCAAGTTAAGCTGAAAAATATTGAAAAATATGCTACCAGCCTCAATCTTCCCCAATGGTCCTGGAACAGCACAGATGTCATGCAGCCACGTTAATCATTTACCGTTTGTACAAAAGGCTGGTTTGGTTTCAGAATCCCCAGTGTAGGTGTAGTTTGGAGAGCCCCTTTTTAATTCAGCAAAGGCGTTCTCGGCCTTTGGGGTCTACTGCAACGGACTCTTGTTCTGCAACCCTTTTCCATGGGCTATGTTACTTAGGGAGCCTCAAGGGTTGTGTAATGTGTGAGAAACATCCTACAGTAGGAGCACATACCCAAAAAGGATATCAATTGTCTCTTCGTATGAGGATTTGGAATTTGCTGGATTGCTTGACCCCTGTTTTGACCAATAGCCTTCCCTTATTCTGATATTAGGTGACCTAAGAACTTCACCTGTTCTTGCACAGATTGTAGCTTTGCGAGACTGGCTTTGTACCCTTCCCGCACTAGATGGCAGAGCAACGGAAGGGTCTCCTTCCACATTGTTCCTTTGTTGGTGCCACAGTCAAGCAATCATCTACGTACTGCAGCAGCACTGACCCCGGGGTTTGAACAAGAGTCTCCAGACTCCTGCGTAGAGCCCCTTTATATATGGTGGGGGACTCACAGTAACCTGGCGTGAAGGTATATGATTTCCTTTTGAATGAAAAAGCGAACCAGAATTGGGTGTACCGGTACACTAAAGCAGGCATTTGCTAAATCCACAACAGGGATCCATTTCCTGTCCGGTGGAATTTGAGCCAATATAGTATAGGGATTGGGAACATTTGGGGCACGAGGAACAACAGCGTCATTGACAGCCTGCAGGTCTTGAACAAATCTCCATTCCTCCGGTTCACCGGGAATGTTTGTCTTTTTGAACGGATAAATGGGGTTCTCACCGGTGAGTTTTCACAGGGGATTATCACTCCAGCCTTTAGGAGGGATTCAAAGACTGGAGTAATTCCTTCTATGGCTTCGGGTTTTAACAGGTATTGTGCTCTGCAAGGACGATACTCAGACTTCGTGGTTATCCTTATGGGCTCACAGACCCATATGAGCCCCACATCATGTTTGCCCTTTATCCAGAACTCAGTAGGGACCATTTTTAATCTTGGGTTTGAGACTTCTATCTTAGGGAAACGCCAGGCCATCCCCCTAGGCTTCTCAGGGCTAGCGGGCCTTCCCTGGACTGTTCGATCTGCCTGGGTTAACTAATTTAGTTTCTTCTTATATGTCTGCATATCTGCATTTAATCAGATACCCACAACGTCCCTGAAGACCCAACCTTTCATTCTTTGTGCCTTTAGCACCCATGCTCCTAAATCCTACCACCTGTCACTGGACACCTTCACCAGTGACACGTGAGAGCGGAACCTCCCACATCAACAAAAAGGGTCTACTTGCCGTCACTGATACTTTAGGTAAGTTCACACTGACTGCGCATCTGTGATCACTCCAATAATATTCACACAATAACAACTGATCTGGTTTCACCAATCTCCTGAACCAATCCTTCGCATATGGTTCATCAGGATCAACGTGATGTATGTGTGCTGTGCAGTGTAGCATGTCTCCAGCAAGAAAATTGGTGTTAATAGGATTAACATAGTTACTTGCTTCCAGGGCGAGTGAATTGCTCACTGAACTTCTCGCTCTCCGGATTAATTGCCACTCATAGATATACATCAGGGGTCGTAGGTCATATTTAACAGCCTGTACTGGTAAATCGTTTCTTTGAATTATCTGCAAGCTCGTCGGAGTACTGACCAAATCCAATCCCAGTCTCTGTATGAGATCCCGGCCCATCAAATTTAAAGGACAAAATTCCGATAACAAGAAGGAGAATTGGAATGTTTCCCTTATCCTAGTTTTGCTTAGTAAAGGTGCAGAAAATCTCTCCCGCACCATGACTCCTGATGCACCCTTTATGTTCAGGAACCTTTCACTCATCTTTATTTGTGTCGATTGTCTAAACTGGCTTAATGTAAGGACTGAGTATGTTGCCCCTGTATCTACCAAAAAGGTAACTGATGTACTTCAACATATAACATAGAGGTGGGCATCGATTAATAAGCATCATTGTGATACAGGACATGCTGTCCACACTTTGAAATCTCAGCGCTGAACATTGAGGTGAGATATGTCTCAGTGTGCGAAACATTAGTAGAAGAGATTAGCATAAGCGAGTCTTCATTGCCAAGCATAAAGGAAAGAGGCTTACCTGTACCTTGTGGGCTGCCCACTTCCACCTCAGCCTTCCCCTGTTAGTCACCCTGCTGTCCCACCTCCAGGGCCAAGTGAGGCTGTCTGTGTGGGGCACCGTCTCACCCAGTGGTCCATTGCTCTGCAAAAAAATCACCCGCCAGCTCTCCCTCTATCAGTGCCTCTTTTGTGACCTCTTCCTCTTCCGCGACCTCCCCCTCTGCCTCTCTCTCTTCCTGCAGAACCTCCCTCCAACAGCTGGGTGACCATTTGCATCAGAGTAAGCTGAGCTTTATGTGTTTGCTGTTCCATCTTTATTTTCCGCTTATCCTTCTCTTGAGTAAGCAATATTTCAGCACGTATTGCATGTTGTTCTATCAAATTCAGCTTTCCCGTGTCCCAGGTAATACATCTGTCTTTTACCTTTTTCGCTATTTCTTCCTTCATTCCATTGATGAAGCTGTTCCTCAGGTGTGCCTCATACAGTGTGGTTTCTGCCGTCGTTATGTCCTCATGTCGTCTCAGTGCACTATGGGTGTTATAGACTTCAGTGAGGTGCGTAAGGTACTGGGACCCTCTCTCACATTCCCATTGTTTTCACATTGCTGTTTTGGTCAAGTCCATTCGCACTGGGAATGCGTCCCTACAGGCAGTTGCCAGCGCTGCAATAAAAGCATTAAAGTCTCCCTTCACTTCCACTTGCGGGTTGGCTGCTCTTGCATGGACGTTTGCAGCTGGTCAGGTAGACTTGTGTTTGGTGACATTGGCACCGAGTTTTCATCCCAGGAGACGTCTCATCTCTTGTGACGTGGGACGGAACTCAGTACAGAACTTTGTCACTTCTTATTACCTCCAACCTCGCGTGGGTCAGGCAACTCCCCACAGGCACTTTCCAGATCCTTCATGGTCCATGGCTGGTGGGCCAACACTGGGCGCCCTTCTGGACCTGCAACCTCAACCATTGGGTCTTGCAGAATGACCTGGTTAGATGACCGTATGCCAGTACCCTCACCGTGTGACTCATCATCCGTCGGGGCGTGATCACGGACAGGCCTTGGATGCCTTTCCATCTTGGAGTGGTAGTCCTTCTTTTGGCCTTCTTGCTTCGGTCTGTTGCGGGTATGGTGTGCTATCAGTGATCTACCAGGCCCTGAGGCGGTGGTCGCTGACGTGGAAGTTTCACCAGGCGGATCTCGTGGAGGGGAGGGAGCGGCAGGTCTCGGAGGGCAGTCATCAAGGTCAGGGTCTGAAACAAATTTAAGACACTGTACAGCTTCGTTAGGTTGTTTCCCACATGTGCACTGGTGTTTGTAAGTGTATTTGATCTATCCTTTCCTTGAGATTTCCTTTCTCTGATATCAGCCTCAGACTTCCACATACAAGAAGCACTTCAATTCATAGGTTCGATCTTTCCGTCCCTTTTCTCCTTCTCTCTCTCCTCCTACCTGAACCTTAATATTTCCAGCTGTCTTTTACTCAAACTTCCTCCCTCCGGGAAACCACATTCCTCAATCCACAATTGTAACTGCTTTACACATTCTGGGTGGTACTTATTTAGCATGTATTGTATTTTTGGTTGGCCATTCCACATTTTGTGTGGGCTCTCCCTTTGTTCGCTCTTGCCAGAACCCATTTTTAGTGCAACATCAAAAGTGTTCAGCTGTCTCTCTCTCTCTCTCTTTCTCTCGCTCTAGTGGTACAGTTATCTTTTCCCGTTTGACTTGCTTTTCCCTCCAGAGGTCCCCTCTCACATTGGGCGCGTCCGCCTCAACACAGTGTGTTTCAGGGAGTGTCAGAGAGAGTCAGGGAGTGTCACAGTGTGTCACAGACTGTTAAAGAGTATCGCAGTATGTCTCAGAGAGCGTCAGAGATTATCACAGTGTCTTAGAGAGGGATACAGGATGTTTCTGAGAGTGTCAGAAAGTGCCACAGTGTCTTAGAGGGTGTCACAGTGTGTCAGAGATTGTCATAGTGTGTCAGATAGATTCAGAGAGTGTCACAGTGTGTCAGAGAGTGTCATAGTGTGTCTCAGAGAGAGTCAGAGAGTGCTTCATACAGAGTCAAACAGTATCACAGTGAATCACAGTCTGCCAGAGAATGTCACAGTGTTTCTCAGAGAGTGACAGAGAGAGTCGGAGAGTGGCACAGTGTGTTTCACAGAGTTTCAGAGAGTCAGAGACAGTCAAAACGTGTCAGAGATTGTAACAGTATGTTTCAGAGAGTGTCGGACAGAGCAGCAATGTGTTTCAGAGAGTGCCACAGTGTGTCTCAGAGAGTGTCACAATGAATCAGAGTTTGTCACAGTGTCTCACAGTCGGTCAGAGAGAGTCAGAGAGTGTCACAGTGTGTCGCAGACAGTGTCAGTGAGAGTCAGATAGTGTCACAGACTGCCAGAAAGTTTCACAGTGTGTCTCGGAGATTTTCAGAGAGTGTCTCAGTGTGTCACAGTCTGTCAGAGAGAGTCAGTGTGTCTCAGAGAGTATCAGAGAGAGTCAGAGAGTGTCACAGTATGTCTCTGAGAGTGTCAAACGAGTCAGAGTGTCACAGTGTGTAAACGACTGTCAGAGAATGTTACAGCGTGCCTCAGAGAGTGTCAGAAAGTGTCACAGTTTGTCACAATTTGTCACGGAGTGTCACAGTGTGTTGTGTTGTGCCTCAGAGAGGGTCAGAGAGAGTCAGAGAGTGTCACAGTCTGTCTCAGAGAGGGTCAGAGAGTGTCACTATGTGTCTCAGAGAGAGTCACAGAGTGTCTCAGAGAGTCAGATAGAGTCAAAAAGTGTCACCGTGTGTCTCCGAGAGTGTCACAGTGTGTCACAGCCCGTCAGAGAGTGTCACAGTGTTTCAGAGAGTGTCAGAGAGTGTCACAGTCGGTCTCAGAGAGGGTCAGAGTGTGCCACAGTTTGTCACAGCCTGTCAAAGAGTGTCACAGTCTGCCTCAGAGAGTGTCAAAGAAAGACAGAGAGTGTCACAGTTTGTCACAGTCTGTCAGAGAGATGTCACAGTGCGTTACAGAGTGAGTCAGAGAGTGTCAGAGAGTGTCACAGTCTATCTCAAAGCGGGTCAGAATGTGATACAGTGTGTCACAACCTATTAAAGAGTGTCATAGTATGTCTCAGAGAGAGTCAGAGAGAGTCAGAGAGTGTTACAGTGTGTCTCAGAGAGTGTCACAGTGTCACAGTCTGTCAGAGAGTGTCACGGTGTGTTTCAGAGAGTGACAGAGAGTGTTACAGTCTGCCTCAGAGAGTGTCAGAGAAAGACAGAGAGTGTCACAGTTTGTCACAGTCTGTCAGAGAGATGTCACAGTGTGTTACAGAGTGAGTCAGAGAGTGTCACAGTCTATCTCAAAGCGGGTCAGAGTGTGTTCGCAGTGTGTCACAACGTGTCAAAGAGTGTCATGGTATGTCTCAGAGAGTGTCAGAGAGAGTCAGAGAGTGTCACAGTCTGCCAGAGAGTGTCACAGTGTGTCTCGGAGATTTTCAGAGAGTGTCACTGTGTGTCACAGTCTGTCAGAGAGAGTCAGTTTGTCTCAGAGAGAGTCAGATAGAGTCAGAAAGTGTCACCGTGTGTCTCAGAGTTTGTCACAGTGTCTCACAGTCGGTCAGAGAGAGTCAGAGAGTGTCACAGTGTGTCGCAGACAGTGTCAGTGAGAGTCAGATAGTGTCACAGACTGCCAGAAAGTTTCACAGTGTGTCTCGGAGATTTTCAGAGAGTGTCTCAGTGTGTCACAGTCTGTCAGAGAGAGTCAGTGTGTCTCAGAGAGTATCAGAGAGAGTCAGAGAGTGTCACAGTATGTCTCTGAGAGTGTCAAACGAGTCAGAGTGTCACAGTGTGTAAACGACTGTCAGAGAATGTTACAGCGTGCCTCAGAGAGTGTCAGAAAGTGTCACAGTTTGTCACAATTTGTCACGGAGTGTCACAGTGTGTTGTGTTGTGCCTCAGAGAGGGTCAGAGAGAGTCAGAGAGTGTCACAGTCTGTCTCAGAGAGGGTCAGAGAGTGTCACTATGTGTCTCAGAGAGAGTCACAGAGTGTCTCAGAGAGTCAGATAGAGTCAAAAAGTGTCACCGTGTGTCTCCGAGAGTGTCACAGTGTGTCACAGCCCGTCAGAGAGTGTCACAGTGTTTCAGAGAGTGTCAGAGAGTGTCACAGTCGGTCTCAGAGAGGGTCAGAGTGTGCCACAGTTTGTCACAGCCTGTCAAAGAGTGTCACAGTCTGCCTCAGAGAGTGTCAAAGAAAGACAGAGAGTGTCACAGTTTGTCACAGTCTGTCAGAGAGATGTCACAGTGCGTTACAGAGTGAGTCAGAGAGTGTCAGAGAGTGTCACAGTCTATCTCAAAGCGGGTCAGAATGTGATACAGTGTGTCACAACCTATTAAAGAGTGTCATAGTATGTCTCAGAGAGAGTCAGAGAGAGTCAGAGAGTGTTACAGTGTGTCTCAGAGAGTGTCACAGTGTCACAGTCTGTCAGAGAGTGTCACGGTGTGTTTCAGAGAGTGACAGAGAGTGTTACAGTCTGCCTCAGAGAGTGTCAGAGAAAGACAGAGAGTGTCACAGTTTGTCACAGTCTGTCAGAGAGATGTCACAGTGTGTTACAGAGTGAGTCAGAGAGTGTCACAGTCTATCTCAAAGCGGGTCAGAGTGTGTTCGCAGTGTGTCACAACGTGTCAAAGAGTGTCATGGTATGTCTCAGAGAGTGTCAGAGAGAGTCAGAGAGTGTCACAGTCTGCCAGAGAGTGTCACAGTGTGTCTCGGAGATTTTCAGAGAGTGTCACTGTGTGTCACAGTCTGTCAGAGAGAGTCAGTTTGTCTCAGAGAGAGTCAGATAGAGTCAGAAAGTGTCACCGTGTGTCTCAGAGTTTGTCACAGTGTCTCACAGTCGGTCAGAGAGAGTCAGAGAGTGTCACAGTGTGTCGCAGACAGTGTCAGTGAGAGTCAGATAGTGTCACAGACTGCCAGAAAGTTTCACAGTGTGTCTCGGAGATTTTCAGAGAGTGTCTCAGTGTGTCACAGTCTGTCAGAGAGAGTCAGTGTGTCTCAGAGAGTATCAGAGAGAGTCAGAGAGTGTCACAGTATGTCTCTGAGAGTGTTAAACGAGTCAGAGTGTCACAGTGTGTAAACGACTGTCAGAGAATGTTACAGCGTGCCTCAGAGAGTGTCAGAAAGTGTCACAGTTTGTCACAATTTGTCACGGAGTGTCACAGTGTGTTGTGTTGTGCCTCAGAGAGGGTCAGAGAGAGTCAGAGAGTGTCACAGTCTGTCTCAGAGAGGGTCAGAGAGTGTCACTATGTGTCTCAGAGAGAGTCACAGAGTGTCTCAGAGAGTCAGATAGAGTCAAAAAGTGTCACCGTGTGTCTCAGAGAGTGTCACAGTGTGTCACAGTCCGTCAGAGAGTGTCACAGTGTTTCAGAGAGTGTCAGAGAGTGTCACAGTCGGTCTCAGAGAGGGTCAGAGTGTGCCACAGTTTGTCACAGCCTGTCAAAGAGTGTCACAGTCTGCCTCAGAGAGTGTCAAAGAAAGACAGAGAGTGTCACAGTTTGTCACAGTGTCTCACAGTCGGTCAGAGAGAGTCAGAGAGTGTCACAGTGTGTCGCAGACAGTGTCAGTGAGAGTCAGATAGTGTCACAGACTGCCAGAAAGTTTCACAGTGTGTCTCGGAGATTTTCAGAGAGTGTCTCAGTGTGTCACAGTCTGTCAGAGAGAGTCAGTGTTTCTCAGAGAGTATCAGAGAGAGTCAGAGAGTGTCACAGTATGTCTCTGAGAGTGTCAAACGAGTCAGAGTGTCACAGTGTGTAAACGACTGTCAGAGAATGTTACAGCGTGCTTCAGAGAGTGTCAGAAAGTGTCACAGTTTGTCACAATTTGTCACGGAGTGTCACAGTGTGTTGTGTTGTGCCTCAGAGAGGGTCAGAGAGAGTCAGAGAGTGTCACAGTCTGTCTCAGAGAGGGTCAGAGAGTGTCACTATGTGTCTCAGAGAGAGTCACAGAGTGTCTCAGAGAGTCAGATAGAGTCAAAAAGTGTCACCGTGTGTCTCAGAGAGTGTCACAGTGTGTCACAGTCCGTCAGAGAGTGTCACAGTGTTTCAGAGAGTGTCACAGTCGGTCTCAGAGAGGGTCAGAGTGTGCCACAGTTTGTCACAGCCTGTCAAAGAGTGTCACAGTCTGCCTCAGAGAGTGTCAAAGAAAGACAGAGAGTGTCACAGTTTGTCACAGTCTGTCAGAGAGATGTCACAGTGCGTTACAGAGTGAGTCAGAGAGTGTCAGAGAGTGTCACAGTCTATCTCAAAGCGGGTCAGAATGTGATACAGTGTGTCACAACCTATTAAAGAGTGTCATAGTATGTCTCAGAGAGAGTCAGAGAGAGTCAGAGAGTGTTACAGTGTGTCTCAGAGAGTGTCACAGTGTCACAGTCTATCAGAGAGTGTCACGGTGTGTTTCAGAGAGTGACAGAGAGTGTTACAGTCTGCCTCAGAGAGTGTCAGAGAAAGACAGAGAGTGTCACAGTTTGTCACAGTCTGTCAGAGAGATGTCACAGTGTGTTACAGAGTGAGTCAGAGAGTGTCACAGTCTATCTCAAAGCGGGTCAGAGTGTGTTCGCAGTGTGTCACAACGTGTCAAAGAGTGTCATGGTATGTCTCAGAGAGTGTCAGAGAGAGTCAGAGAGTGTCACAGTCTGCCAGAGAGTGTCACAGTGTGTCTCGGAGATTTTCAGAGAGTGTCACTGTGTGTCACAGTCTGTCAGAGAGAGTCAGTTTGTCTCAGAGAGAGTCAGATAGAGTCAGAAAGTGTCACCGTGTGTCTCAGAGTGTGTCACAGTGTGTCACTGTCTGTCAGAATGTGTCACAGTGTGTTTCAGAGAGTGTCAGAGAGTGTCACAGTCGGTCTCAGAGATGGTCAGAGTGTGACACAGTGTGTCACAACCTGTCAAAGAGTGTCAAAGTATGTCTCAGAGTGTGTCAGAGACAGTCGGAGCGTGTTACAGTGTGTCTCAGAGAGTATCACAGTGTGTTTCAGAGAATCAGAGAAAGTCAGAAAGTGTTAAAGTGTGTCTCAGAGAGTTTCACAGTGTGTCACAGTCTTTCAGAGAAGGTCACAGTGTATTTCAGAGTGTGTCAGAGAGAGTCAGAGAGTGTCACAGTGTGTCATACTGCGTCTCAGAGAGTGTCAGTGTTTGTCTCAGAGAATGTCACAGTCTGTCAGAGAGTTTTACAGTGTGTCTCAGAGACTGTCAGAGAGGATCAGCATTTGTCTAAGAGAGTGTCAGAGAGGGTCAGAGAGTGACACAGTGTCTCTGAGAATGTCACTGTGTGTCAGAGTGTCGCAGTGTGTCATAGTGTTTTTCAGAGTGTGTTAGAGAGAGTCTGAGAGTGTCACAGTGTTTCATACTTTATCTCAGAGAGTGTCCGAGAGGGCCAGAGTGTCCCAGTCTGTATCAGTGTCAGAGAGAGTCAGAAACTGTCACAGTGTGTCTCAGAGAGTGTCACAGTGTCGCAGAGAATGTCACAGTGTGTCAGAAAGTGTCACAGTTGTCACAATCTGTCAGAGAGAGTCACAGTGTGTCTCAGAGAGTGTGAGAGAGAGTCAGAAGATGTCACAGTGTGTCACACTCTGTCTCAGAGCGTGACCGATTGTCTCAGAGAGAGAGGCAGGGAGTGTCACTTTGTGTCTCAGAGAGTGTCACAGTGTGTTTCTGTGGGTCAGAGAGAGAGACAGAATGTGTCACAGTGCGTCTCAGAGAGTGTCATAGCATCTCAGAGAACGTCACCGTGTGTCAGAGAGTGTCACAGTGTGTTACAGAGATTGCCAAAGAGGATCAGACAGTGTAACATTGTGTCCCAAAGAGTGTCACAGTGTGTCTCAGGGAGTATCAGAGAGAGTCAGGGAGTGTCACAATATGTCTCAGAGAGCGTCAGAGATTATCACAGTGTCTTAGAGAGGGATACAGTATGTCTCTGAGAGTGTCAGAAAGTGTCACAGTGTCTTAGCGAGTGTCACAGTGTGTCAGAGATTGTCATAGTGTGTCAGAAAGATTCAGAGAGTGTCACAGTGTGTCAACGAGAGTGCCACAGTTTGTCTCGCAGAGTGTCAGAAAGTGTCACAGCGTCTAAGTGCGTGTCACAGTGTGTCAGAGAGAGAGAGAGTCAGAGAGTGTCACAGTGTGTCAACGAGTGTCATAGTGTGTCTCAGAGAGAGTCAGAGAGTGCTGCATGCAGAGTCAAACAGTATCACAGTGTTTCACAGTCTGTCAGTGAATGTCACAGTGTTTCTCAGAGAGTGACAGAGAGAGTCGGAGAGTGGCACAATGTGTTTCAGTGAGTGTCAGAGAGTGTCAAACCGTGTCACAGTCTTTCACAGCCTGTCAGAGAGTGCCACAGTGTTTTTCAGAGAAAGTCAGAGAGAGTCAGACAGTCAGATACGTGTCACAGTCTGTCACAGTCTGTCAGAGAGTGTCGCTGTACGTTTCACAGAGTGTCAGAGAGAGCTGCAGTGTGTTTGACACAGTGTCACAGTGTGTCTCAGAGAGTGTCACAGTGTATCAGAGATTGTCACAGTGTCTCACAGTCAGTCAGAGAGTGTCAGAGAGAGCCAGAGAGTGTCACAGTGTGTCTCAGAGCGTGTCAGTGAGAGTCAGATAGTGTCACAGTCTGTCAGAGAGTTACGCAGTGTATCTCGGAGATTTTCAGTGAGTATCTCAGTGTGTCACCGTCTGTCAGAGAATGTCAGAGAGTGGCACAGTGTGTCTCAGACAGTGTCAGTGAGAGTCAGATAGTGTCACAGTCTGCCAGAGAGTGTCACAGGGTGTCTTGGAGATTTTCAGAGAGTGTCTCAGTGTGTCACAGTCTGTCAGAGAGAGTCAGTTTGTCTCAGAGACTGTCAGACGGAGTCGGAAAGTGTCACCGTGTGTCTCAGAGTGTGTCACACTGTGTCACAGTCTGTCAGAAAGTGTCACAGTGTGTTTCAAAGTGTGTTAGAGTGTGTCACAGTATGCTCAGAGAGCGTCAGAGATTATTACAGTGTCTTAGAGAGGGATACAGTATGTCTCTGAGATTGTCAGAAAGTGTCACAGTGTCTTAGCGAGTGTCACAGTGTGTCAGAGATTGTCATAGTGTGTCAGAAAGATTCAGAGAGTGTCACAGTGTGTCAACGAGAGTGCCACAGTTTGTCTCGCAGAGTGTCAGAAAGTGTCACAGCGTCTAAGTGCGTGTCACAGTGTGTCAGAGAGAGAGAGAGTCAGAGAGTGTCACAGTGTGTCAACGAGTGTCATAGTGTGTCTCAGAGAGAGTCAGAGAGTGCTGCATGCAGAGTCAAACAGTATCACAGTGTTTCACAGTCTGTCAGTGAATGTCACAGTGTTTCTCAGAGAGTGACAGAGAGAGTCGGAGAGTGGCACAATGTGTTTCAGTGAGTGTCAGAGAGTGTCAAACCGTGTCACAGTCTTTCACAGCCTGTCAGAGAGTGCCACAGTGTTTTTCAGAGAAAGTCAGAGAGAGTCAGACAGTCAGATACGTGTCACAGTCTGTCACAGTCTGTCAGAGAGTGTCGCTGTACGTTTCACAGAGTGTCAGAGAGAGCTGCAGTGTGTTTGACACAGTGTCACAGTGTGTCTCAGAGAGTGTCACAGTGTATCAGAGATTGTCACAGTGTCTCACAGTCAGTCAGAGAGTGTCAGAGAGAGCCAGAGAGTGTCACAGTGTGTCTCAGAGCGTGTCAGTGAGAGTCAGATAGTGTCACAGTCTGTCAGAGAGTTACGCAGTGTATCTCGGAGATTTTCAGTGAGTATCTCAGTGTGTCACCGTCTGTCAGAGAATGTCAGAGAGTGGCACAGTGTGTCTCAGACAGTGTCAGTGAGAGTCAGATAGTGTCACAGTCTGCCAGAGAGTGTCACAGGGTGTCTTGGAGATTTTCAGAGAGTGTCTCAGTGTGTCACAGTCTGTCAGAGAGAGTCAGTTTGTCTCAGAGACTGTCAGACGGAGTCGGAAAGTGTCACCGTGTGTCTCAGAGTGTGTCACACTGTGTCACAGTCTGTCAGAAAGTGTCACAGTGTGTTTCAAAGTGTGTTAGAGTGTGTCACAGTATGCTCAGAGAGCGTCAGAGATTATTACAGTGTCTTAGAGAGGGATACAGTATGTCTCTGAGATTGTCAGAAAGTGTCACAGTGTCTTAGCGAGTGTCACAGTGTGTCAGAGATTGTCATAGTGTGTCAGAAAGATTCAGAGAGTGTCACAGTGTGTAAAAGAGAGTGCCAGTGTTTGTCTCGCAGAGTGTCAGAAAGTGTCACAGCGTCTCAGTGGGTGTGACAGTGTGTCAGAGAGAGAGAGAGTCAGAGAGTGTCACAGTGCGTCAACGAGTGTCATAGTGTGTCTCAGAGAGAGTCAGAGAGTGCTGCATGCAGAGTCAAACAGTATCACAGTGTGTCACAGTCTGTCAGAGAATGTCACAGTGTTTCTCAGAGAGTGACAGAGAGAGTCGGAGAGTGGCACAATGTCTTTCAGTGAGTGTCAGAGAGTGTCAAACCGTGTCACAGTCTTTCACAGCCTGTCAGAGAGTGCCACAGTGTTTTTCAGAGAGAGTCAGACAGTCAAATACGTGTCACAGTCTGTCACAGTCTGTCAGAGAGTGCCGCAGTACGTTTCAGAGAGTGTCAGAGAGAGCTGCAGTGTGTTTCAGACTGTGTCACAGTGTGTCTCAGAGAGTGTCACAGTGTATCAGAGATTGTCACAGTGTCTCACAGTCAGTCAGAGAGTGTCAGAGAGAGCCAGAGAGTGTCACAGTGAGTCTCAGAGAGTGTCAGTGAGAGTCAGATAGTGTCACAGTCTGTCAGAGAGTGTCGCAGTGTGTCTCAGAGATTTTCAGAGAGTGTCTCAGTGTGTCACAGTCTGTCAGAGAGAGTCAGAGAGTGTCACAGTGTGTCTCAGACAGTGTCAGTGAGAGTCAGATAGTGTCACAGCCTGCCAGAGAGTGTCACAGGGTGTCTTGGAGATTTTCCGAGAGTGTCTCAGTGTGTCACAGTCTGTCAGAGAGAGTCAGTTTGTCTCAGAGAGTGTCAGATAGAGTCGGAAAGTGTCACCGTGTGTCTCAGAGTGTGTCACACTGTGTCACAGTCTGTCAGAAAGTGTCGCAATGTGTTTCAAAGAGTGTTAGAGAGTGTCACTGTATGTCTCAGAGAGCGTCAGAGATTATCACAGTGTCTTAGAGAGGGATACAGTATGTCTCTGAGAGTGTCAGAAAGTGTCACAGTGTCTTAGAGAGTGTCACAGTGTGTCAGAGATTGTCATAACGTGTCAGATAGATTCAGAGTGTCACAGTGTGTCAAAGAGAGTGCCAGTGTTTGTCTCACAGAGTGTCAGAAAGTGTCACAGCGTCTCAGTGGGTGTCACAGTGTGTCAGAGAGTGTCGCAATGTGTTTCAAAGAGTGTTAGAGAGTGTCACTGTATGTCTCAGAGAGCGTCAGAGATTATCACAGTGTCTTAGAGAGGGATACAGTATGTCTCTGAGAGTGTCAGAAAGTGTCACAGTGTCTTAGAGAGTGTCACAGTGTGTCAGAGATTGTCATAACGTGTCAGATAGATTCAGAGTGTCACAGTGTGTCAAAGAGAGTGCCAGTGTTTGTCTCACAGAGTGTCAGAAAGTGTCACAGCGTCTCAGTGGGTGTCACAGTGTGTCAGAGAGAGAGAGTGAGAGAGTGTCACTGTGTGTCAGCGAGTGTCATAGTGTGTCTCAGAGAGAGTCAGAGAGTGCTGCATGCAGAGTCAAACAGTATCACAGTGTGTCACAGTCTGTTAGAGAATGTCACAGTGTTTCTCAGAGAGAGCCGGAGAGTGTCACAGTATGTCATACTGTACCTCAGAGAGTGCCAGAGACAGTCAGACTGTATCACAGTATGTCTCAGAGAGTGTCAGAGATTGTCACAGTGTCTAACAGAGAGAGTTAGAGAATGTCAGTGAGTCTCACAGTCTGTCTCAGAGAGTGTCAGAACGGGTCAGAGAGTGTCACAGTGTGTCTCACAGAGAGTCAGAGAGAGACAGAAAGTGTCACAGTGTCTCTCAGAGAGTGTCACAGTTTGTCACAGTCTGTCAGAGAGTGTCCCAGTGCGTCTCTGTGAGTATCACAGTATGTCTCAGAGAGTCAGAAATGACACAGTCTGTCTTTGGGGCTGTCACAATCTGTCACAGTCTGTCAGAGAGTGTCACAGTGTGTTTCAGAGAGAGTCAGAGAGTGTCACAGTGCGTCTCAAATCGTCACAGAGAGTCAGAGAATGTCCCAGTGTGTCGCAGCGACTGTCAGAGTGTGTCACAATGTGTCACAGAGAGTGTCGCAGTGTATTTGAGAGAGTGTCAGAGAGTGTCACATTGTGTTTCAGAGAGTGTCAGAGAGTGTCACAGTGCGTCGCAAATAGTCACAGAGAGTCAGAGAGTGTTCCAGTGTCTCAGCGACTGTCAGAGAGTGTCACAGTGTGTCTCAGAGAGTGACGCAGTGCGTTTGAGAGAGTGTCAGAGAGTGTCCTACTGTATCTCAGAGAGTCAGAGAGTATCACAGTGTGTTTGAGAGAGTGTCAGAGAGTGTCACATTGTGTCTCAGAGAGTGTCATAGTGTGTCTCAGAGAGTGTCACGGTGTGTCTAGAGTGTCAGAGAGAGTCAGAGAGTGTCACAGTTTCTCTGAGAGTTTTGGAGAGAGTCAGAGAGTGTCAGATTGTGTCTCAGTGAGTGTCACATTGTGTCTCAGAGAGTCAGAGAGAGAGAGACAGAAAGGGTCACAATCTGTGTTGAGAGTGTCTCCGTGTGACACTGTCTGTCAGAGAGAGTCACAGTGTGCCTCAGAGAGTGTCACAGTGCATCTAAGAGAGGATGACAGTGTGTTTCAGAGAGTCAGAGAGAGTCAGAAAGTGTCACAGTTTGTCTCAGAGAGTGTCAGATAGGATCAGAGCGTGTCACCGTGTGTTTGAGAAAGTGCCAGAGTGTCACAGTGTGAGTCGGCGTGTGTCAGAGAGTGCCACAGAGAGTTTCAGAGAGAGTCAGATGGTGTCACAATGTGTCTCAGAGATTCAGGGAGTCAGAAAGTGTCACAGTCTGTCAGCGAGTGTCACATTGTGTTTCAGAGAGAGTCAGAGAGTGTCACAGTGTGTCTCAGAGAGTGTCAGCTTGGATCAGAGAGTGTCAAATTGCGTCTCAAAGTGTTAGAGAAAGTCAGACAGTGTCACGGTGTGTCTGAGAGTGTCAGAGAGAGTCAGAGAGTGTCACAGTGTGTCTGGGAGTTTTGGAGAGAGTCAGAGAGTGTCAGATTGTGTCTCAGTGAGTGTCACAGTGTGTCTCAGAGAGTCAGAGAGAGAGAGACAGAAAGGGTCACAATCTGTCTTGAGAGTGTCTCAGTGTGACACAGTCTATCAGAGAGTGTCACAGTGTGCCTCAGAGAGTGTCACAGTGCATCTAAGAGAGGATGACAGTGTGTTTCAGAGAGTCAGAAAGTGTCACAGTTTGTCTCAGAGAGTGTGAGATAGGATCAGAGAGTGTCACAGTGTATTTGAGAAAGTGCCTGAGTGTCACAGTGTGAGTCAGCGTGTGTCAGAGAGTGCCACAGAGAGTTTCAGAGAGAGTATGATGTGTTACAGTGTGTCTCAGAGATTCAGGGAGAGTCAAAATGTGTCACAGTCTGTCAGCGAGTGTCACATTGTTTTTCTGAGAGAGTCAGAGAGTGTCACAGTGTGTCTCAGAGAGTGTCAGATAGGATCATAGAGTGTCAAATTGCGTCTCAAAGTGTCAGAGAGAGTCAGAGTGTCACAGTGTGTCTGAGAGTTTTGGAGAAAGTCAGTGAGTGTCAGATTGTGTCTCAGTGAGTGTCACAGTGTGTCTCAGAGAGTCAGAGAGAGAGTGAGAGACAGAAAGGGTGACAATCTGCCTTGAGAGAGTATCAATGTGACACAGTCTGTCAGATAGTGTCACAGTGTGCCTCAGAGTGTGTCACAGTGCGTCTAAGAGAGGATAACAGTGTATTTCAGAGAGTCACAGAGAGTCAGAAAGTATCACTGTTTGTATCAGAGAGTGTCACAGTGTGACTCTGTCAGTATCACAGTATGTCTCAGAGAGTCAGAAAGTGACACAGCCTGTCTTTGAGGGTGTCACAGTCTATCACTGTCTGTCAGAGAGTGTCACAGTGTGTTTCAGAGAGAGTCAGAGAGTGTCACAGTGCATCTCAAATTGTCACAGAGAGTCAGAGAGTGTCACAGTGTGTCTCAGCGACTGTCAGAGTGTGTCACAGTGTGTCACAGTCCCTCAGAGAGTGTCACAATGTGTCTCAGAGAGTGTCGCAGTGTGTTTGACAGAGTGTCAGAGAGTGTCATAGTGTATCTCAGTGAGTCGGAGAGTGTCACAGTGCGTTTGAGAGAGTGTCTGAGAGAGTCATCGTGTCTCAGAGAGTGTCACGGTTTGTTTGAGAGAGTGTCAGAGACTGTCACAGTGTGTCTCAGCGTGTGTCAGAGAGGGTCACAGTGTGTCTCAGAAATTCAGAGAGAGTCAGAATCTGTCACAATCTGTCAGCGAGTGCCACAGTGTGTTTCAGAGAGAGTTAGAGAGTGTCCGAGTGTGTCTCAGAGAGTGCCAGACAGGATCAGAGAATGTCACAGTGCATCTCAAAGTGTCAGACAGAGTCAGAGAGTGTTACAGTTTGTCTGAGAGAGGATGACAGTGTGTCTCGGAGAGTCTGAGAGAGTCAGAACGTGGTACAGCTTGTCTCAGAGAGTGTCACAATGTGTCTCAGAGAGTGTCACAGTGTGTCTCAGAAATTCAGAGAGAGTCAGAATGTGTCTCAGTATGTCATACTGTACCTCAGTGAGTGCCAGAGAGAGTCAGACTGTATCACAGTGTGTCTCAGAGAGTGTCAGAGATTGTCACAGTGTGTAACAGAGAGCGTTAGAGAATGTCAGTGAGTCTCACAGACTGTCTCAGAGTGTCAGAACGGGTCAGAGAGTGTCACAGTGTGTCTCAGAGAGAGTCAGAGAGAGACAGAAAGTGTCACAGTGTCTCTCAGCGACTGTTAGAGTGTGTCACAGTGTGTCACAGTCCCTCAGAGAGTGTCACAATGTGTCTCAGAGAGTGTCGCAGTGTGTTTGAGAGAGTGTCAGAGAGTGTCATAATGTATCTCAAAGAGTCGGAGAGTGGCACAGTGCGTTTGAGAGAGTATCACAGAGTGTCACATTGTGCCTCAGCGTGTGTCAGAGAGGGTCACAGTGTGTCTCAGAAATTCAGAGAGAGTCAGAATGTGTCACAATCAGTCAGCGAGTGCCACAGTGTGTTTCAGAGAGAGTCAGAGAGTGTCCCAGTGTGTCTCAGAGAGTGCCAGATAGGATCAGAGAATGTCACAGTGCATCTCAAAGTATCAGACAGAGTCAGAGAGTGTTACAGTTTGTCTGAGAGAGGATGACAGTGTGGCTCGGAGAGTCTGAGAGAGTCAGAACGTGGTACAGCTTGTCTCAGAGAGTGTCACAATGTGTCTCAGAGAGTGTCACAGTGTGTCTCAGAAATTCAGATAGAGTCAGAATGTGTCACAATCTGTCTGCGAGTGCCACAGTGTATTTCAGAGAGAGTCAGAGAGTGGCCCAGTGTGTCTCAGAGAGTGCCAGACAGGATCAGAGATTGTCACAGTGCATCTCAAAGTATCAGACAGATTCAGAGAGTGTCACAGTGTGTCTTAAAGAGTTTCAGAGAGAGTCCGAGAGTGTCACATTGTGTCTCAGAGAGTCAGAGAGAGTCAGGAAGAGTCACAGTTTGTCTCAGAGACTGTCACATTGTCACTTTCTAACTCTCTCTGACTCTCTGAGACACAATGTGACACTCTCGGACTCTCTCTGAAACTCTTTTAGACACACTGTGACACTCTCTGAATCTGTCTGATTGTGACAGTCTGTTAGAGAATGTTACGTTGCATTTCAGAGTGTGTCAGAGAGAGTCAGACAGTGTCACAATGTGTCATACTGTGTCTCAGAGAGTATCAGGGAGTGTCAGCATTTCGCTCAGAGAGGGTCTCAGTCTGTGAGAAAGTGTCACAATGTGTCTCAGAGAGTGTCAGAATAAGTCAGAGAGTGTCACAGTATGTCGTACTGTGCCTCAGAGAGAGTCAGTGAGTTTCACAGTGTGTCTCAGGGAGTCAGAGAGAGATGGAAAGTGTCACAGTGTTTTTCAGAGAGTGTCACAGTGTCGCAGAAAATGTCACCGTGTGTCAGAGAGCGCCACAGTACGTCAGAGAGTGTCATCGTCTGCCTCAGAAATTGTCAGTCTGTCAGAGAGTGTCACAGTGTTTCTCAGAGAGTGTCAGAGAGCATCACAGTTTATCTCAATGTGTCAGGGAGAGTCACATTGTGTCTTAGAGAGAGTCAGAGAGTGAAACAGTGTGTCTCAGAGAGTGTGAGAGAGTCAAAAAATGTCACAGCGTGTCTCAGATAGTGACTGAGTGTCTCAGAGAGTCAGAGAGAGAGACAGCAAGTGTCACAGTGTGTCTCAGAGAGTGTCGCAGTCTGTCGGAGTGTGTCACAGTGTGTCTCAGAGAGGGACAGAAAGTATCACAGTATATCTCAGTGTGTCAGGGAGAGTCACATTGTGTCTCAGAGAGAGTCAGAGAGTGAAATAGTGTGTCTCAGAGAGTGTGAGAGAGAGTTAAAAAATGTCAGAGTGTGTCTCCGAGAGGGACAGAGAGTGACATAGTGTGTTCCAGTGTGGCAGATAAAGTCACAGAGTGTCACAGTGTGTCTCAGAAAGAGTCAGAGAGTGTCACAGTGTGTCTCAGACAGTGTCAGAGAGTGCCACAAAGAGTTTCAGAGAGAGTCAGAGAGTGTCACAGTGTGTCTAAGGGAGTCAGAGAGAGACAGAAAGGGTCACCGTGTGTCAGAGAGTGTCGCAGTGTCGCAGAAAATGTCACCGTGTGTCAGAGAGTGTCACAGTAGGACAGAGAGTGTCATCGTGCGCCTCAGAAATTGTCGCAGTGTGTCAGAGTCTGTCAGAGAGTGTCACAGTGTTTTTCAGAGTGTCAGAGCACGTCACAGTGTATCGCAGTGTGTCAGAGGGTCACATTGTGTCTCAGGGAGAGTCAGAGAGTGACACAGTGTGTCTAAGAGAGTGTGAGAGAGAGTCCAAAATTGTCACAGTGTGTCCCAGAATGTGACCGAGTGTCTCAGAGATTCAGAGAGAGACAGCAAGTCTCACAGTGTGTCTCAGAGTGTCACAGTGTCTCAGAAAATGTCACCGTCTGTCAGAGAGTGTCACAATGTATCAGAGAGTGTCTCAGTGTGTCCCAGAAAGTGTTGCAGTCTGTCAGAGTATGTCACAGTGTGTCTCAGAGAGGAACAGAGAGTTATATAGTGTGTTCCAGTGTCGCAGGTAGAGTCACAGAGTGTCACAGACTTTCACAGTGTGTCTCAGACAGTGTCAGAGAGTGCCACAGAGAGTTTCAGAGAGAGTCAGAGAGTGTCACAGTGTGTCTCAGAGATTCAGGGAGAGTCAGAAAGTGTCATAATCTGCCAGCGAGTGTCACAGTGTGTTTCAGAGAGAGTCAGAGAGTGTCACACTGTGTCTCAGAGATTGTCAGATAGGATCAGAGACTGTCACAGTGCATTTCAAAGTGTCAGAGAGAATCAGAGACTGTTACAGTGTGTCTGAGAGAGTGTCAGAGAGAGTCAGAATGTTTCACAGTGTGTCTCTGAGAGTTTCAGAGAGAGTCAGAGAGTGTCACAGTGTGTCTCTGAGAGTTTCAGAGAGAGTCAGAGAGTGTCACCGGGTGTCTAAGAGAGTGTCAGAGAGTGTCACAGTGTATCGCAGTCTGTCAGAGAGTGTGACAGTGTGTCTAAGTGAGTGTCAGAGAGTGTCACAGTGTGTCTAAGAGAGTGTCATAGTGTTTCACAGTCTATCAGAGAGTGTAACAGTGTGTCACAGAGAGTCTCACACTGTGTATCAGAGAGGGTCAGAGTGTGTCATTGTGTGTCACAGTCTGTCAGAGAGTGTCACAGTGTATCATAGTCTGTTAGAGAGAATTATAGGGTGACTCAGAGATAGTCAGAGAGTGTCACAGTGTGTCTTAAAGAGTGTCACAGTGTCACAGAGAATTTCACCATGTCTCAGAGTGTGTCACAGTCGGTCAGAGACTGTTTCTGTGTGTCAGGGAGTGCCACAGTCTGTCACAGTCTGCCAGAGAATGTCATTATGTGTTTCGGGGAGTGTCAGAGAGAGTCAGAGAGTTTCACAGTATGACTCAGAGAGTGTCAGTGTGGTCTGCGAATGTCACAGTGTGTCTCAGAGTCTCAGAGGGAGTCACAGAGTGTCACAGTGTGTCTCAGAGTGTCAGAGAGAGACAGAGTGTGACACAATCTGACAGAGTGCCACAGTGTGTCATTGCCGGCCACACACCGGCGCCTGGCTGACCACACACCAAACACAGCCTGACACTCACCGACATCTACACATTGCACCGAGCCTGACCCTCACTACCATCTGCACACCGCTCCCAGCCTGACCCTCACAGCCATCCACAAACTGTCCTCAACCTGACACTCACTGCCATCCCACACCACCCCAGCCTGACCCTCACCGCCATCCACACACAGCCACCAGCCTGTCCCTCACCGCCATCCCGCACAGCTCCAGCCTGACCCACACCACCGTCCACCAATCCCCACAGCCTGACTCCACCGCTGTCCACCAACCGCCTCCAGCCTGACCCCCACCGCCGTACAACACTGCCACAGCCAGACCCACACTGCCGCCCAAAAACCGCCCCTAGCCTGACCCTCACCACCGTCCACACACCGCCACCAGCATGACCCTCATCGCCACTCACACACCAGCGCCAGCATGACCCGCATTGCTGCCCGCACACTGCTCCCAGCCTGAACCCCACTGCTGTCCACACACCACACCCAGCCTCACCCTCACTGCTGTCTACACACTGCTCCCAGCCTGATCCTCACCACCGTCCACATACCGCCACCAGCCGGACCCTCATCACCGCCCACAAACTGACCCCAGCCGGACCCTCAGCATCGAGCACACACCATCCCCAGGCTGACCCACATTGACGCCAAACACACCACTCCCAGCCTGACTCTCACCACCATCCACACACCACCCCCAGCCTGACTACTGCCGCTGTCCACTCTCTGCGCCAAACCTGATCCCCACCGCTGTCCACACACCGCAACCAGCCAGACCCTCCCCGCTGTCCTCACACCACCCTTAGCCTAACTCTCAACGCCATCAATGCACCACCCCCAGCCTGACCCTCACCGCCGTCCACACACTGCCCCCAGCCTGAACTTCACCACCATCCACACGCCGCCCCCAGCCTGACCCGCACCATCGTACACACACCGCCCGCAGTCTGACCCTCACTGCCGTCCACACACCGCCCCCAGCCTGAACCTGACTACTGTCCACACGCCGCCCCCCTGACCCTCACCATCATACACACACCGCCCCCAGCCTGACCCTCACAACCATCCATTCAGCGCCCGCAGCCTGACCCCCACCATCGTTCACATGCCAACACCAGCCTGATGCTCCCGTCCGAACACACAGCAACACCTGCCTGACACCCACTGTCACACAACACCGGCCCCAGCCTGACACCCACCGCCACCCAACACTGCCTCTAGCCTGAACCTCACAGCCACCCACACACCACCCAAAGCCTGACCCTCACTGCAGACCACACAACGCCCCCAGCCTGACACTCACCGCCATCTACATACCGCCCTCAGCGTGCCCCTCACCGCTGCCCACACACCGCCCCAGAATGATCCTCACCACCATCCAGACACCGTTCCCAGCCTGACACTCAACGCCGTTTACACACCGCCCCCAGTTTGACCCTCAACGCTGTCTACACACCATCCCCAGCCTGACCTTCACTGCTGTGTACACGCCGACCCCAGCCTGACCCTCACCGCTGTCCACCAACTGCCCCAAGCCTGACACCACCATCATCCAACACTGCCACAAGCCTGACGATCACGGCCGCCCACACACCACCCACAGCATGACCTTCACCGAGAACACACAATGCCCTGAGCCAGACCCTCACCACCGCCCACACGCCGCCCCCAGCCTGTCCCTCACCATCATCCAGCACCGCTCCAGCCTGACCCTCACTGCCGTAAACACAACGCCACCAGCCTGTCCCTCACCACAATCCAACACCGTCACCAGCCTTTCCCTCACCACCATCCACACACCGCCCACAGCCTGACCCTCACACTGTCATTCATGCATTGACCACAGCCTGACCGTCCCCTTCAAACACACACCACCCCCTGGCTGACACCCAACGCCACCCAACACCGCCCCCAGCCTGAAACTCACTGCTGCCCACACACCACCCCCAGCCTGAACCCCACCGCTGTCCACACACCGCACCCAGCCTGACACCTACCACCACCCAACACCACCCCCAGCCTGAACCTCACAGACACCCACCCACCATCCCCAGCCTAATCCTCACCACAGTCCACACAACGCCCCCAGCCTGAAGCTCACTGCTGTCTACCTACCGCCCCCAGTCTGACCCTCACCATCGCCCACATACTGCCCCCAGAATTACCCTCAACACCGTCTAGACACCGACCCCAGCCTGACACTTAACGCTGTTCACACACCGCCCCAAGCCTGACCCTCAACACCATCTACACACCACCCCCAGTCTGACCTTCAATGCCGTGTATATGCCGACCCCAGCCTGCCCCTCACCGCTGTCCACCAATCGCCCCCAGCCTGACACCACCACCGTCCAACACTGCCACAAGCCTGACCCTCACGGCCGCCCACACACCACCCCTAGCTTTATCCTCACTGCCGTCCACACACCACGCACAGCATGATCCTCACCAAGAACACACAA
The DNA here is from genome assembly GCF_047496795.1 of Chiloscyllium punctatum. Lineage (NCBI taxonomy): Eukaryota > Metazoa > Chordata > Chondrichthyes > Orectolobiformes > Hemiscylliidae > Chiloscyllium > Chiloscyllium punctatum. The sequence goes on along the minus strand of NC_092752.1, from coordinate 84,475,489 downwards.
CACCCTGAGCCAGACCCTCACCACCGCCCACACTCCGCCCCGAGCCTGAGGCTCATGGTCGTAGAACACTGACCCAAACCTGACCCTCACCACTGTCCACACACCGCACCCAGCCTGACCCTCATCGATGTCCACACGCCACCTCCAGCTTTTCCATCACCGCCGTCCACACACCGCCCCCAGCCTGACCCTCACTGCCGTCCACACACTGCACCCAGCCTGACCCTCACTGCCGCCCACACACCGCACCCAGGCTGACCTCACTGCCGTCCACACACTGCACCCAGCCTGACCCTCACTGCCGTCCACACGCTGCCCCCAGCCTGTCCCTCAATGCCATTCGCACACCGCCCCCAGCCTGACCCTCATTGCTGTCCACACACCGGCCCCAGGCTGATTCTCACTGCCGTCCAGCACCACCCCAGCCTGACCCTCACTGCGTCAACGCACCGCCACCAGCCTGTCCCTCACCGCAGTCCAACATCATCAGCAGCCTCTCGCTCAGCAACATCCACACACCACCCACAGCATGACCCTCACCACCATCCACACACCACCCCCAGTCTGACCCTCACTGCCACCGACAAACTGTCACCAGCCTGTACCTCACCATCACCAACACACCACCCTCACCCTGAACCCCACCGCCATCCACACACCGCACCCAGACTTACCCTCACAGCTGTCTACACACCACTCCCAGCCTGACACTCTCCACCGTCCACACACTACCCCAGCCTAACCCTCACCACCACCCACACACAGCCCCCACAATGACCCTCAGTACCGTCCACACACCACCACCAGCCTGACCCTCACCGCCATCCACACACCACCTCAAGGCTGACCCTCAGCACTGCCCACACACTGTCTCCAACCTGACCCTCACCACCATCCACACACCATCTCCAGTCTGACCCTCTCCATCGTCAACCAACCGCCCCAGCCTGACCCTCACCGCCGTCAACCAACGACCCACCTCCTGATCCTCACTGCTGTCCAATAACGCCCCAGCCTGACCCTCATTGCCGCCCACACACCAGCTCTAGCCTTATCCTCACAGCCGTTCATACTCCACCCCCAGCCTGACCCTTAGCTCCATCCACACACAGTTCCCAGCCTGTCCCTACCTGCCATGCACACATCGACCCAGCCTAACCCTCACCACCGTCCAACACCATCCCAAGCCTGTCCCTCACCACTGGTCACCCCCCGCCCCCAGCCTGACCCTCACTGACATCCACACATCGTACCCAGCCTGACACTCACCACTGGCCACACGCCACCACCAGTCTGTTCCTCACTGCCATCCACAAACTGTCTGGCACCGCCCCAGCCTGACCCTCACTGCCGTCTGGCACCGCCCCAGCGTGACCCTCACCACCATCCACACACCACCACCAGCCTGTCCCTCACCGCCGTCCTGCACTGCCCCAGGCTGACCCACACCACCGTCCATCAACCACCCACAGCCTGACTCCACTGCTGTCCACCAACCACCCCCAGCCTGACCTCCATTGCTGTCCAACACTACCACAGCCTGACACTCAGCCCCGCCCATACACCTCCCCTAGCCTGAGCCTCAACACTGTCCACACACCACCACCAGCCTGACCTGCACCGCATCCACACACCACCCCAATTCTGACCCTCACCACTGCCCACAGCCTGACCCTCACCACCACTCACACACCATCTCCAGCTTGACCCTCACTGCCACCCACAGACCGCCCCCAGCCTGAACCCCACTGCCATCCACACACCACATCCAGCCTGACCCTCACCGCTGTCTACACACCGCCCCCAAGCCTGACACTTCCACCGTCCACACACCACCCCCAGCCTGACCCTCTCCACCATCCAATAATGCCCCAGCCTTACCCTCACTGCCATCCAATAACGCCCCAGCCTGAGCCTCACTGCTGCCCACACACTGGCCCTAGCCTAATCCTCCCAGCCGTTCACACTCCACCCCCAAACTGACCCTCACGGCTGTCCACACACCACCTCCAGCCTGTCCCTCACTGCCATCCACACATCAACCCAGCCTGAGCCTCACCGCCGTCCAACACCATAACAAGCCTGTCCATCACCGCCAGCCACACGCCAACCCCAGTCTAACCCTCAGTGCCGTCCACACGCCGCCACCAGTGGGTCCCTCACTGCCATCCGCACACCTCCCCCAACCTGACCCTCACTGCCATCCACAAACCGTCCCCAACCTGACTCCCACCACCATCCCGCATCGCCCCAGCCTGACCCTCACCGCCGTCCACACATCGCCACCAGCCTGACCCTTACCGCCATCCAACAACCATCCCCAGCCTGACCTCACCGCTGTACACCAACCGCCCCCAGCCTGTCCCCCACTGCCGTCCAACACTGCCACAGCCTGACTCTCACTGCCGCCCACACACCGTCCCGAACCTGACCCTCACCACCGTTCAGAAACCGACACCAGCCTGACCCTCACTGCTGCCCATGCACCACCCCAAGACTGACCCTCACCACTGCCCACACACCGCCCACCGCCTGACTCTCACCACCACCTACACACTGCCGCCAGCCTGACCCTCACTGCCACCCACACACCGTCTCCAGCCTGACACTCATTGCCACCTGTGCACTGCCTCCAGCCTGAACCCCACCACTGTCCACACACCACACCCAGCCTGATGCTCACCGCTGTTGACACACCGCACCAGCCTGACACTCTCCACCGTCCACACACCACCCCGAACCTGACCCTCACCACCGTCCACACACTGCCACCATGCTGACCCTCACCACCGTCCACAAACCACCCCGACCCTGACCCTCACCACCGTCCCCACACCATCTCCAGCCTTACACTCACTGCCGTCCAACAATGACCCCAGCCTGACCACCACCACCAACCACACACCATCCCCAGCCTGACCCCCACCACTGTCCAACACTGCCACAAGCCTGACCCTCACTGCCAAGCACACACTGACCCAAGCCTTATCCTAACAGCCATTCACACACCACCCCCAGCCTAAACCTCATCGCCATCCACATACAGCACCAACCTGTCCCTCACTGCCATCCACACACACAATGCCCAGCCTGACTCTCATCGACGTGCAGCTATGCCCCAGCGTGACCCTCACCACCGTCTACACTCCGCCACCAACTTGACCCTTGACGCCGTCCAACATTGTCCCTCACCGCAGGCCACATACCGCCCCCCCACCTAACCGTCACCACCGTCCACACGCCGCCCCCAGCCTGTCCCTCACTGCAATCCACAAACCCTCCACAGCTTGGCTCTCACCACCGTCCCGCACCGCCCCAGCCTGATCCTCCCCTCTGAACTATCACCAACCCCTGCCTGACACCCACTGCCACCCAACACCGCTCTCAGCCTGAACCTCACAGCCACCCACACACCACCCCCAGCCTGACGCTCACCACCGTCTACATTCCGCCCCCAGCATGACCCTCACTGTTGCCCACACACCGCCCCCAGCCTGAACCTCACCGCCGTCCACACAACGCCCCCAGCCTGAACCTCACTGCCGTCCACATACTGCCCCCAGCATGAACTTCACCACCATCCACACATTGCTGCCAGCCTGACCCTCACTTCCATCCAAACACCGCCCCCAGCCTGACGCTCACTACCATCCACACGCCGCCCACAGCCTGAATGTCATCACCGCCCACAAACTGCACCCAGCCTGACCCTCACCACCGCCCACACACCGCACCCAGTCTGAACCTCACCGCCATCCACTCACCCTTGCCAGCCTGACCCTCACTGCCATCCACACACCGACCCCAGACTGACACTCATCACTGTGCACACACACCAATATGGCCCCCTGCCTGACCCTCACCACTGTCCACAGACTCTCCGCAACCTGACCCTCACCACAATCCACACACCGCCCACAGCCTGACAATCAACGCCGTCCACACACCGCACCCAGACTGACCCTCACTGCCATCCACACACCACACCCAGACTAACCCTCACTGCCATCCACTCACCGCTGCCAGCCTGACCCTCACTGCCATCCACACACCACACCTAGACTGACCCTCACTGCCATCCGCACACTATACCCAGACTGACCCTCAATGCCATCTGCACACCGCATGCAGACTGACCCTCACACCGACCCCAGCCTGACACTTATCACTGTGCACACACACCACCTGCAGCTTGACCCTCACCGCCGCTCAATACAGCCCCAGCCTGACCCTCACCACCGTCCACCAACCGCGCCCTGCCTAACACGCAATGCCGTCCAACACTGCCACAAAACTAACCCTCGCCACCGTCCAATATGGCCCCCTGCCTGACCCTCACCACTGTCACAGACCACCCACAACCTGACGCTCACCACCATCCACACACCGCCCACAGCCTGACAGTCATCGCCGTCAACACACCGCACCCAGCCTAAACCTCACTGCCTTCCACACACTGCACCCAGACTGACCCTCACTGCCATCCGCACACTGCACTCAGACTGACCCTCAATGCCATCTGCACACCGCATGCAGACTGACCTACACTGCCATCCACAGACCGCCCCCAGCCTGACTCTCACTGCCTTCCACACACTGACCCCAGACTGACCCTCACTGCCATCCGCACACTGCACTCAGACTGACCCTCAATGCCATCTGCACACCGCATGCAGACTGACCTACACTGCCATCCACAGACCGCCCCCAGCCTGACCCTCACTGCCTTCCACACACTGAACCCAGACTGACCCTCACTGCCAAAACACACCACACCCAGACTGACCCTCACTGCCGCCCACACACCACACCCAGACTGAACCTCACTGGAATCTGCACACCGCACCCAGGCTGAACCACACTGCCGTCAACACACCGCACCCAGACTGACCGTCACTGCCGTCCACACACCGCACCGAGACTGACCCTCACTGCCGTCCACACACCGCACCCAGAATGACCCTCACTGCCATCCACACACCGCACCCAGACTGACCCTCACTGTCATCCACAGACCGCACCCAGACTGACCCTCACTGCCATCCACACACCGCACCGAGACTGACCCTCACTGCCGTCCACACACCGCACCCAGACTGACCCTCACTGCCATCCACACACTGCACCCAGACTGACCCTCACTGCCGTCCACACACCGCACCGAGACTGACCCACACTGCCGTCCACACACCGCACCCAGAATGACCCTCACTGCCGTTAACACACCACACCCAGACTGACCCTCACTGCCATCCACACACCGCACCGAGACTGACCCTCACTGCCGTCCACACACCGCACCCAGACTGACCCTCACTGCCATCCACACACTGCACCCAGACTGACCATCACTGCCTTCCACACACCGCCCCCAGCCTGACACTCACTGCCGTCCACACACCGCACCCAGAATGACCCTCACTGCCGTTAACACACCACACCCAGACTGACCCTCACTGCCACCCGCACACTGCACCCAGACTGACCCTTAATGCCATCTGCACACCGCATGCAGACTGACCATCACTGCCATCCACAGACCGCCCCCAGCCTGACCCTCACTGCCGTCCACACACTGAACCCAGACTGACCCTCACTGCAAAAACACACCACACCCAGACTGACCCTCACTGCCGTCCACACACGACACCCAGACTGACCCTCACTTGAATCCGCAGACCGCACCCAGGCTGAACCACACTGCCGTCAACATACCGCACCCAGTCTGACCCTCACTGCCGTCCACACACCGCACTGAAATTGACCCTCACTGCCGTCCACACACCGCACCCAGAATGACCCTCACTGCCATCCACACACCGCACCGAGACTGACCCTCACTGCCGCCCACACACCGCACCCAGATTGACCCTCACTGCCATCCACACACTGCACCCAGACTGACCCTCACTGCCGTCCACACACCGCACCGAGACTGACCCACACTGCCCTTCCACACACCGCACCGAGACTGATCATAACTGCCTTCCACACACCGCACCGAGACTGACCCTCACTGCCGTCCACACACCGCACCCAGAATGACCCTCACTGCCGTCCACACACCGCACCCAGACTGACCCTCACTGCCATCAACACTCTGCACCCAGACTGACCCTCACTGCCATCCACACACCGCACCGAGACTGACCCACACTGCCCTTCAACACACCGCACCGAGACTGACCATAACTGCCTTCCACACACTGCCCCCAGCCTGACCCTCACTGCCATCCACACACTGCACTCAGACTGACCCTCAATGCCATCTGCACACTGCATGCAGACTGACCCTCACTGCTATACACAGACCGCCCCCAGCCTGACTCTCACTGCCATCCACACACTGAACCCAGACTGACCCTCACTGCCTCCACACACCACACCCAGACTGACCCTCACTGCCATCCACACACCACACGCAGACTGAACCTCACTGGAATCTGCACACCGCACCCAGACTGAACCACACTGCCATCAACACACCGCACCCAGACTGACCCTCACTGCCGTCCACACACCGCACCCAGAATGACCATCACTGCCATCCACAAACCGCACCCAGACTGACCCTCACTGTCATCCACACACCGCTCCCAGACTGACCCTCACTGCCATCCACACACCACACCGAGACTGAACCTCACTGCCGTCCACACACCGCACCCAGACTGACACTCACTGCCATCCACACACTGCACCCAGACTGACCCTCACTGCCGTCCATACACCGCACCGAGACTGACCCACACTGCCGTCCACACACCGCACCGAGACTGACCATCACTGCCTTCCACACACCGACCTCAGCCTGACCCTCACTGCCGTCCACACACCGCACCCAGAATGACCCTCACTGCCGTCCAGACACCACACCCAGACTGACCCTCACTGCCATCCGCACACTGCACCCAGACTGACCCTCAATGCCATCTGCACACCGCATGCAGACTGACCCTCACTGCCGTCCACACACTGAACCCAGACTGACCCTCACTGCCTCCACACACCACACCCAGACTGACCCTCACTGCCATCCACACACCACACCCAGACTGACCCTTACTTGAATCCGCAGACCACACCCAGGCTGAACCACACTGCCATCTACATACCGCACACAGACTGACCCTCACTGCCGTCCACACACCGCACCGAGACTGACCCTCACTGCCATCCACACACCGCACCGTGACGGACCCTCACTGCCTTCCACACACCGCACCCAGACTAACCCTCACTGCCATCCACACACTGCACCCAGACTGACCCTCACTGCCGTCCACACACCGCACCGAGACTGACCCACACTGCCCTTCCACACACCACACCGAGACTGACCATAACTGCCTTCCACACACCGCACCCAGACTGGCCCTCACTGCCGTCCACACACCACACCTAGACTGATCCTCACTGGAATCCGCACACAGCACCCAGACTGAACCTCACTGCCGTCAACACACCGCACCTAGACTGACCCTCACTGCCGTCCACACACCGCACCCAGACTGACCCTCACTGCCGTCCACACACCGCACCCAGAATGACCCTCACTGCCATCCACACACCGCACCGAGACTGACCCTCACTGCCGTCCACACACCGCACCCAGACTGACCCTCACTGCCATCCACACACTGCACCCACACTGACCCTCACTGCCGTCCACACACCGTTCCCAGACTGACCCACACTGCCGTCCACACACCGCACCGAGACTGACCATCACTGCCTTCCACACACTGCCCCCAGCCTGACCCTCACTGCCATCCACACACCGCACCCAGACTGACTCTCACTGCCGTCCACACACCGCACCCAGAATGACCCTCACTGCCATCCACACACCGCACCCAGACTGACCCTCACTGCCGTCCACACAACACCGACAGCCTGACCCTCACTGCCGTCCACGCACCGCACCCAGACTGACCCTCACTTCCGTCCACACACCGCACCCAGACTGACACTCACTGCCGTCCACACACCGCCTCCAGACTGACCCTCACTGCCGTCCACACACCGCACCCAGACTGACCCTCACTGCCATCCACACACCGCACCCAGACTGACCCTCACTGCTGTCCACACACCGCACCCAGACTGACCCTCACTGCCGACACACACTGCACCCAGCCTGACCCTAACTGCCATCCACACACCGCACCCAGACTGACCCTCACTGCCGTCCACACACTGAACCCAGACTGACCCTCACTGCCATCCACACACCGCACCCAGACTGACCGTCACTGCCATCCACACACCGCACCGAGACTGACCCTCACTGCCGTCCACACACCCCTCCCAGAATGACCCTCACTGCCATCCACAGACCGCACCCAGACTGACCCTCACTGCCATCCACACACTGCACCCAGACTGACCCTCACTGCCATCCACACACCGCACCCAGACTGACCCTCACTGCCGTCCACACACCGCACCCAGACTGACACTCACTGCCATCCACACACTGCCCCCAGACTGACCCTCACTGCCATCCGCACACCATACCCAGACAGATCCTCACTCCTGTCCACACACCACCCCTAGCCTGACACTCACCACCATCTACACACCACCCCCAGCCTGACCCTCACCACTGCCCACACAAGCCCCCCAGCTGAACCATTACCACCGCCCACACACCAACCCAACAATGTCACTCACCACCATCCACACACCGCACCCAGCCTGTCCTTTACCGCCATCCTCACACCACCTCCGCCCTAACCGTCATTGACATCAAACACACCACCCATAGCCTGACTCTCACTGCCATCCACCAACCGCCCCCAGCCTGACCCCCACGACCGTCCACCAACTGCCCTGGCCTGAACCCCACCGCCGTCCAACACTGCCACAAGCCTGGCCCTCACCGTCATCCAATACCGCCATAGCCTGACCCTCATCACTGCACACACACTGCCCCTGGACAGACCCTCACAATCGTCCACACACCACCCACAGCCTGACCCTCACCACCGACAATACACCTCCTCTGTCCTGACCCTCACCGCCACCCACACACCGCGCATGGCTTGACGTTCTCTGCCATCCAACACTGACCCAAGCCTGACCCTCATCGTCATTCACAGACCCTCCCCAGACGGACTCTCACCGCCGTCCAGCATCGCACGCGGCCTGACCCTCATCGCCGTCCACACACTGCCACCAGCCTGACTCTTCCTGCCGTCCAGCATCGCACCTGGCCTGACCCTCACCGCCATCTACACACCGCCGTCGGCCTGATCCTCACCATCACCCACACACCACCCCAGACTGACCCGCATTAATGTCGAACACACCGCCCCAGCCTGACCTTCACCGCCATCCACCAATGACACCAGCCTCACTGTAATCGATGTCAAACACACCGTCACCAGCCTGACACACACCACCATCCACACACCGCCCCAGCTTGACCCTCACCATCGCCCAAACACCGCCCTCCGCCTGATTCATATCACTGCCCACACACGGCCCCCAGCCTGACGCTCAACATCACCGACACACCGTACCCAGACTGACCCTCATTGAGTCTGACCCTCACCGCCATCCACCAATGACGCCACCCTGACCATCTCCACCATCCACACACATCACCTCAGCCTGACCATCATCGACATCAAACATGCTGCCCACAGTGTGACCATCACCGCTGTCCACCAACCGCCCCCAGCCTCACCCCCTCCACCGTCCACCAAACGCCCCGGCCTGAAACCCACTGCTGTTCTACACTGCCACAAGCCTGACCCTCACTGCTGCCCAATACCGCCCCAGCCTGACCCTCACCGCCGTCCACCAATGATCCAAGCCTGACCATCTCCACTGTCCACACACAACCCCAGCCTGACCCCCCACCACTGTCCACCAACCACGCCCTGCCTGACACCCACTGCCGTCCAACACTGATACAAAAGTGACAATCACCGCTATCCAATACTGCCCACTGCCTGACCCTCACTGCCGTCCACAGACCGCCCAAAGCCTGACCCCCACTGTCAGTCACACATCGACCCCAGCCTGACCGTCCCCTCCGAACACACAGCGCCCTCAGCCTTACTCTCACCACAGTCCAACAGCACCCCCAGCCTGAAGCTCACCACTGTCCACACACCACCCCCAGTCTGACCCTCACCGCCGACGACAGACCGCCTAAAGCCTGATCCTCACCACTGCCCACACGCAGCTCCCCGCCTGACCCTCACTGCTGTCCAACACCGCCTCAACCCTAACCCTCACTGCCGTCCACATACCGCTCTCAGCCTGACTCTCTCACCAATGCCCACTCACCGCCTCCATGCTGATCCTCACATTGCACAACACCGCCCCCAGCCTGACACTCACCGCCATCCACACAGCACCCCCAGCTTGACCCTCACTGCCGTCCACACAGCACTCCAAGCTTGATCCTCACTGCAGTCCACACACAAGCCCAAGCCTGAACCTCACTGCAGTCCACATACCACGCCAGCCTGACACTCACCGCCATCCACACACTGCCCCAGCCTGACTTCACCGCCGTCCACACATATCACAGCCTGACCCTCACCGCCGTCCAACATGAGTCCTGCCTCCCGCACTCAGCACCACACCCCACACCCAAACTCATGCCCGCTGCTCCCATCCAACACTGCTACCCTGCCACGAATTCACTCCCCAACCCCGTCCAACACCGCCACCTCCCCTACCCTTTCCAACACTGCCCCCTCCCCCAACCCTGTCCAACACCGCCCCCTCCCACAACCCTGTCCAACACCGCCCCCTTCCCCCAACCCCGTCCAACACCACACCCTCGCCAACCCAATCCAACGCCACGTCCTCCCCAAACCCGGCCAACATCGCACCCTGCCTCAACCCCCTCTCTCACACTTCCTCTCCCCTCTCTCTACCCCCTCTCCCTCTTCTCTCTCTCTCTTCCCCCTCTCTCTTCCCCTCACTCTCTCGCCCCCCTCTCTCTCACACACTTCTCTCACCCCCACTCGCTCTTGCCCTCACTCTCTCTCTCTCAACCCCCTCTCTCCCTCTCTCTCAACTCCCTCTCTCTCTCTCGCCCTCATTCTCTCTCTCACTCCCCCCCACTTTCGCTCCCCATTTTGCCCCCTCTTTCATCCCACTCTTTTGCCCCTCCTTTCGCCCCCTCTCTTTCGCCACACCCTCTTTTGCCCCTCCTTTCGCACACTCTCTCTTTCACTCCCCCTCTCTTTCGCCCCCCTCTTTCGAGCCCCTCTCTTTTCCCATCCCCTCTTTTGCCCCCTCTCTTTCTTCCCCGTCTCTTTCGTCATTCCTTGCCCCCGCTTTCTCTCGCCCACTCTCTCTATCATCCCCCTCTCTCTTGACCCCTCTCTCTTGCTCCCCTCTCTCTCCCCCTCACTCTATCTCTCCCTGCTCATTCACTCTCCCTGCACATTCTCTCTCTCTCGCCCACTCTCACTCTGTCGCACTCTACGGACCATCTCGTCCCTCTGTCTGTCGCTCTCTATCTCTTTCTCTCTCTGTCACTCTCTCTCTATTTCTCTCTCACTTTCTCTCTCTCTCTGGACCCATCTCCCCCCTTGGTCACTCTCTCTCTCTCTCTCTCAAGTCACTATCGCCTCATCTCTCTCTCCCCTTCTCTCTCTCGTTATCGCCCCCTGTCTCGCTTTCACTTGCCACCATCCCCTACCTCTCTTGCCCCCCCGTATTTCTCAGCTCCTCTCTTTCTCTCGCTCAGCCTCTCTCTCTCAATCTCTCTCTCTCTCATTCTCTGTCTCACCCTCTCTCTCTCTACTGCTTGCCCTCTGTCTGTCCTTCTGTCTCTCTCTCCTCGCATGTCTCTCTCTCACTATCTCCCTCTCTCAGCTCCTCTCTCTTGCCCCACTCTTTCGCTCCCCCGCTCTCACCCTCTCTCTTCCGCTGCCCCCCTCGTCCCTTCTCTCTTGCTCTCGAAAACCCTCTCGCAGACTTCTCTCCTTCTCACCCATCCTCTCTCTTTCCTCTCTCTCAACATCGCTCCATCGTTCTCTCACTCGCCCTGTCTCTTTATCTCTCCCCGAACTCTCTCTCTCTCTCTCTCTCTCTCTCTCTTTACCTTGCTCTCGCTGACTCTCTTCGGTCCCCTTATTCTCTCTCTCCCGTTTCTTTTCTCCCTCTCTCTCACTATGACTCTCTCTCTCTTTCTGTCTCGCCCTGTATTGCCCCTGCGCTCTCGCTGTCACCCTTTCTTTCTCCCACCCCCCTCTCTGTCAACCCCCCTCTCACGGAGCGCTCTCTCCTTCTTGACCTTCCTCTCTCTCTCTCTCGTCTCTCTCGCCCTCGCTCTCTACCAACAAAACACTCTCTCTCTTGTCCTCTCTCTCTCTCGCCCTGACTCTCTTTCTTGCCCTCACTCCCTTTCTTGCCCCCGTGCTCTCTCTCTCGACCCCTTTCTCTCTCCCTCGCACCCTCTGTCTTACCCCCTCTATCTCTCTTTTGCCTCCATCTCTCTCAAACCCCGTTTCTCTCTCTCTTGCTCATTCTGTCTCTCTTGCTCCCTCTCCCTCTCTTGTCCCTCAATCTCTCTTACCCATCTCTCTTTCTTGATCTCTTAATGCCTCCCTCTCTCGCTTCTTCTTTCTCTCACCCCCTCTCTCCTTCCCCCTCATTCTCGCTGTCTTGCCCTCCCCTCTCTCACTCCCTCTCTCTCACCTCTATGTCTCTCCCATCCCGTTTTTCTCTCTTTCACTCACCTAATCATTCTCTCACCCACTCTAACTCTCTTGCCCATTCTCTCTCGCCCTCACAAACTCTCTCTCACTCGCCCTCTCACTCACTCTCCCGCCTGCTTCCTTGCCCCTCTCTCTCGATCCCCTTCTCTCTCGCTCTCTCGACCCCCTCTTTCTCGACCCTCTCTCTTGCCGCCTCGATCTCTCTCGACCTCCCGCTTTTTTTGCCCCTCCCTCTATCTCTCACCCCTGCCTCTCTCTCATTCTCTCAGCCATCATTCTCTCTCTCTCTCTCCCCTCTCTCCTCTTCTCTCTCTCTCTCGCCTCCCCATCTCTCTCATCCACTTTCTCTCTCCTTTCCCCCCTGTCTCTAAGACTTGCCCCCTTTCTTTCTCATTCCCTCCCTCGCACCTCTCTGTCTCTGTCTCTCTCTCTCTTGCCTCTGCCTCTCATTATCTTTTCCCCTGTCTCTCTCTCTCCCTACTTCACCCTATCTCTCTCTTGCCCCCTTCTCTCTCTCTCTGCTCCTTCACTCTCTCTCCCCGTTATCTCACTGTCGGTCCCCCTCCCTCCGTGTCTCTCTCTCCCCACCTCCCTCCGTTTCTCTCTGACTGAATCTCTCTTCCTTCTGTCCCTCCCTCTCTCTGACACACTCTGTCTCCCTGGTCCTTTCCTCTCCCTCTAACCCAGAGACTGGGGGCTGCTTGTGGGGAGTGGGGTGAGATGATAGAGAGATGTGGGAAATGGGAGGAGGTGAAAATAGGGTAGAGACAGAATTGCGGGAGGGAGACAGAGACGGCAGGAGAGAGAGAATAAGGGTGAGGGGGAGAGGGAAGAGTGGAGGCAGGTGGAGAATCTCGTATTGGGGGTGTGAGAGGGAGGGGGAGGGGGAGGGAGAAACAATAATGAAGGCAGGTGGAGAAATCGGGGTTGAGGGGTTTCTGAGAGGGGACGAGAGAATGAAAGGGAGATGAGGTGAGAAAGAGACTGTGCAGAAAGAGAGAGAGAAGTGATGAGAAAGAGTAGGGGAGAGGAAATGGGGAGGCCAGGTTAGAGTGGGAGGGGGGCCGAGGGAGTTAAACCCAGCTCCTGAGCTCAGGGCGCGGTGCCCTCCCCTTCCCTGAGGACCAGGACTTGGGGCTGAGTCTCTCTCTCTCTCCAGCTCAGCTTCTCCAACACAAAGACACACAACATCGGTCACTCTGCTGCTCGGCACGCTTTAATCAACATTTTTATTGTTTACAATTGGAAGTGATGGATACAGTCAGTGGGATGGTGCCTTTTCACACTGGCCCCTGAGTTGTGAGAAACATTGAAATGTTTTCCTGTAACCCCCCTGTGGGATAAGGATGGACAAACCAGCGCTACCCTCAGTCTGATACCATAGCGACAGGCTGCTCCATCGCTGAAACACTGAACTGAAATGAGAAAATCCCGGGTGGATTGATTAATGAGGGAATTTGATGGATGGATGGATTTGGGTGAAGGGATATTTCAGCACATTCTTCAGCTGCTGCCTGAACTTAGTCTGGGTCACGGCATAAATTGCGGTATTTGTGCAGCAACTGAGGAGCTGCAGCATGAAGCCCAATTCCCGCACAAAGGGATGGAGATACACAGACCGATACCCAATATCATCCATCCGGTACCATACAGAATACACCATGACCGTTGACCATAACAGGATGAAATTGGCCGAGATCACAAACAGTAAAATGATGGATTTTTTTCGGTTTCTCATTTCAGTGTCAGACTGAGCGTCCCCATTGGTGTGAGCGCGGAGTCTCCTGCGGGCTCTGCTGGTCACTAAAATGTGTCTGACGGTGAGAACATTGAGCAGCAGAATCAGGAGAAATGGGACACACGGGGTGAGAATGTAGTGGAGGAACTCGATTGTGGCCCAGACACTGGATAATCGAACAGCGACTCTTATTGAACAAAACCGGGGGAGGTTCATCAGCAAATACCGCGGCTCGAGCATAAAATACCAGAAAATGTTCTTTAAACAGCTCAGCACAGTCACTGCTCCCAGAACCACAGCCGCCATTTTCTCACTGCAATATTTACTTTTCAGCTTCTGGCAACAAATGGCCACAAACCGATCAAAGGTGAAAGTGACGGTGAACCAGACAGAGCAGTCAGTGGCTGCATAAAGCAGGACGGCGTGGATATTACACACGGGAGCGGAGTACACCAGGAAATAAAACTGTTCCTCATAAACAATGGGAATGTGTCTCAGGATCAGGTCGAGGATAATGACCAGGAGATCCGCCGCTGCCATGGCCCCCAGGTAACGTCTGACACAAGGAGACAATCCACAATCTTTATAAAGCAGGACGTAGATGGTCACTATGTTAACTGTGAGGAAGGAAAACAAACCCATTATCTATCAGTCTGGAGGCAAAGGGACCCGTTTGATCGGGGACACAGTGAGATTTTCAAATGTGTCCCTGTATTCAGGGATTTATTAAAATAATTGGATTTGGAATAACAAATGGGAAGGTCGGAATTACTGACAAAAATGTGACATAAACCACATGAAACCCTCCCTCCCCCAACACACAGTGACACATCCATAAGGACAGATGGTTTCTAGAACATTCCCACACACTCGATCACTGGAGAGCAGACACAGGTCACTCCTTCCCAGTTCCTAATACGGAGGGTGGAAACGTTGCTATCCTGAAGGAATCTCTCCCAGTTTCCTGAAGACAAACGGAGTTTGGGAATTTCTGTATTTTGGTCTAAATTGTGCTGTGTCGTGGAGAAATGTAAATGCAGGGAAAATGTATTCACCCATTTAACTACCTGAGGGGCCTTCGGAACAGTGTCTCCGTCTCCCTGAAACGGGATCTCTTCCCTCGGGATCTTATCGTTTGTTAAATTCACTGACGTCCGGCCGTTCACATACAATGTCAGGGACAGAACGTTCCGGGGAATGTCAGTTATAGAATGTCAGGTACAGAACGTTCCAGGGAATGACAGTTATAGAATGTCAGGGACAGAACGTTCCGGGGAATATCAGTTATAGAATGTTGGGGACAGAACGTTCCGGGGAATGTCAGTTATAGAATGTCGGGGACAGAACATTCTGGAGAATGTCAGTAATAGAATGTCAGGGACAGAACGTTCCAGGGAATGGCAGTTATAGAATGTCGGGGACAGAACGTTCCATTGAATGGCAGTTATAGAATGTCGGGGAGGGAATGTTCCGTGGAACTCCTTGACCTGTCCATGACCTTTCCCCCCATCCACCCCACCCTCCTCTCTGAGCTATCACCTCTCCCCCTGTAAACCGGGAGCCATTCCCCCACCCCCCGGCAGCATGTAGGACTGAGTACACCGACACAGTGCGTTGATCTGTAACCCAGGAGCAGTTACCCTCCCAGCATGTAGGACTGTATACACCACCCCAGTACATTGATCTGTAACCCAGGAGCAGTTACCCTCCCAGCATGTAGGACTGTGTACCCCACCCCAGTACATTGATCTGTAAAGCAGGAGCAGTTACCCTTCCAGCATGTAGGGCTGTGTTCACCACCCCAGTGCATTGATCTGTAAACTAGGAGCAGTTACCCTCCCAGCATGTAGGACTGTGTACCCCACCCCAGTGCATGGATCTGAAAACCAGGGACAGTTACCCTCCCAGCATGTAGGACTGTGTACCCCACACCAGTACATTGATCTGTAACCCAGGAGCAGTTACCCTCCCAGCATGTAGGACTGTGTACCCCACCCCAGTGCATTGATCTGTAACCCAGGAGCAGTTACCCTCCCAGCATGTAGGACTGTGTACACCAGCCCAGTGCATTGATCTGTAACCCAGGAGCAGTTACCCTCCCAGCATGTCGGACTGTGTACACCACCCCAGTGCATTGATCTGTAACCCAGGAGCAGTTATCCTCCCAGGATGTAGGACTGTGTACCCCACCCCAGTCTATTGCTCGGCAAGACTGTGTTAGATCCCTGCCCAGTGTGGGGAAACTTGCAGCCCGTTCTGTAACTGACAGGATGTAAAGCTCTCACCCATTTACAGCTCCATATCTCCATTGTTGCCCTGCCAAGAGGGTGCTGTGGGTGTGAACCATCACTGCCAGAGAGAGATGGCGGGGGAATCAGTTTAAATATCACCACATGGGAGGGGCTTGGGGTATAGACAGAGAGGGGGAGACTGAGAGACAGTGTCATGGAAGGATGTGTTCCCAGGTTTCAGAATGCAGAAATGTAGACACTTCGATAGCATCCTGTAACAAGAGCCTGTCTTCCCAGGAAAGATGGGAAAATGGGATATTTGAGCATTTGTACTACAGCTTTGTAAATGGGAGTTGTTTCAACAGAATCTATGATTCACTGGGCTGAATCAAACAAAAGACTGTCTCAGTAACGTTTTCCCTTAGTCTGACAGAACGATTATCTGCACGAGGCTGAGCTAGTTTCCTGGTGCTATCGGATCAAATTCACCTCATTAACAACCCAGCCCACCCCATGGTGTCCCTCTCATTCAATGCCAGCCCTATTGCCCCACCCATCATGGCTGGAGGTCCTCACCATCTCCCGGGTGACCCTGGATATTCATTGTTCCCTGACACTGGTGCAATCTTTAAAAGGCCAATGAGCACACGGTTGAGCTTTCTCAGTTAGGAGCTGCCCTGCGCAGTTTACCCTGAGCATGGGGGATAAGGGGCAATTCCACTGCGGTTTGCCGACAGGGGCACTGAGTTCTTGGTGGATGGGCTAGTACAGAGGGGGACCATTCTCTTCCCAGAGGGTCCACACCACCAGACCCACCGAGCATGGTCTGAGCTCCCCACCCAGCTCAGTGCAGTATCTGTGGTCTGAAGAAATGCCCAGCAATACAGGACAAGCATCAATAACCTTCCCCACTCTGTCAGGATAAGGGTCACAAATGCTCCCTCACCCTCACCGTATAACAGGTAAAGCACCTTCTCCCCCCCCCCAACCGTGATCTCTCTCTCTCCCCCTCTCTCTCCCACTCTCGATCCCTCTCTCTCTCTCTCTCTCTCTCTCTCTTTCCCCTGTCTTCCTCCTCCCTCCACTTTACCCCCCCACGTTAATAACACTGCATGGATACAACACTGTGGACTGATTCCCTCCGGACCCCTCACCATGTCCCCGTCCCCTTCACCTAAACCAGCACTAACAGCAGGGCCACCCACTCCCACTCTCACTCCCTCCCTCCCTTTCTCCCATTCCAGGAGAAACAGCCTGGAATAGTTCAGAAAGGGCCAAGTTGGGTGGAGGAGTGCCCGATATCCGTTCCCTCACCTGCTCCCCCCGCTTTTGGGAAGGACCCTGGTACGAGTCGAGAGGACCGGGATGCCTCGTGTGGAGATTCTGAATCATCCACGTCCCACTGGCCGAGTAAGGAGCAATGTTCAGCGAAGGGCAATTCTCACTTTAAACCCACTGGCATCTCTGTTTCCCCCTGGCACAACTTAGAAGCTGTGGCCCTGATGTCATCTCCCTTTTGTGTCGAGCTGGTACAAATGGAATCCCCACAGTCTCGGTGGGCAGGAGGGTGGGCTCGCAACACATCGTCACCACCACCTCCCAGGAAGGGAGCACAGAGACTCCCTCCTACACCTCCCTCTGTAAACAGCTCAGATACTGAAACTAATCTGTGATAGTTACTGCTCTCCCGACTTGTCCTGATATCTTCAACAATCTGTGCTCATATACACCCAGCGCTCTCTGATCCTGCACCCCCTTTATAACGGTACGGCCTGTATTAAACTGCCTTTCAATGTTATTCCTACCACAGTACATCACCTCACACTGCCCTGCATTGATCCCCATCTGCCTTATAACTGAACACTACACCAACGTGTCATTGTCCTGTTAGAGTTCCACACAGTCTTCCATAGACTTTACAATTCTTCCAGGTTCGGTGCCATCTACAAACATTGAGATTGTTATAGTGTCACAGTCCCCATGAAACAACTGAAATCCTGCCCCACACACATGAGTCTGAGCAAGTGAAATACTGATATACTCCCACGGACAGAGTCGAATAATGACATGCTATCAATGGAGCAACAGAAGTCCTGACACATACGAGACAGAGTAGATGAATTATTGACAAACCACAGAGCAAGAGAAATCCGGTTAGGTCCCACTTATCCACTTCATCAGGGTATAATGTGATGAAGTTGAAAGTGTGTAGTGTATTTTTAAGAGAGGGTAAAAGCTGTTCTGAACTGAGAGCTGACAAGCTCCTGTGATATGAGAGGATGGCAGACCCAGAAACAATATATTGCTATAGAGCTGGAGTCGGGTGATAAGCAGTTAAGAGAAAGAGGGTCCCAGAGTTGTGAATAGTTGATGTAAAATGTTCACTTTCAGAGTGAAAAAAATAATTGATGTTTTTATTTAAACAGTGGAAGCTGGCGGATCTGTCACTCATATTTTAACAGTTTACGAGGCGAATTGAGCATTTCTTTGTGTCATTTAAATTACCAGATGAGCTTCACGCCATATCCTCACCATCCCCGTGTGTGTATCTGTGCACCTCCACACACATCATCTATGCCATCCGCTACACCCGATGTGGCCTCCTCTATATTGGGGAGACAGGCCGCCTACTTGCGGAACGTTTCAGAGAACACCTCTGGGACACCCGGACCAACCACCCCAACCAACCTGTAGCCCAACACTTCAACTCCCCCTCTCACTCCACCAAGGACATGCAAGTCCTTGGACTCCTCCATCGCCAGACCATGGCAACACGACGGTTGGAGGAAGAGCGCCTCATCTTCTGCCTGGGAACCCTCCAACCACAAGGGATGAACTCAGATTTCTCCAGTTTCCTCATTTCCCCTCCCCCCACCTTGTCTCAGTCAAATCCCTCGAACTCAGCACCGCCTTCCTATCTTGCAATCTTCTTCCTGACCTCTCCGCCCCCACCCCATTCTGGCCGATCACCCTCACCTTGACCTCCCTCCACCTATGGCATTCCCATCGCCCCTCCCCCAAGTCCTCCTCCCGACCTTTTATGTTAGCCTGCTGGACACACTTTCCTCATTCCTGACGAAGGGCTTATGCCTGAAACGTCGATTCTCCTGTTCCTTGGATGCTGCCTGACCTGCTGCGCTTTTCCAGCAACACATTTTCAGCTCTGATCTCCAGCATCTGCAGTCCTCACTTTCTCCTCGGGTAATAAGCAGTTAAGTGAAAGAGGTTCTCAGAGTTGTGAATTTTTGATGTAAAGTGATCACTTTCAGAGTGAAAAAATAGATTGATGTTTTTATTTAAACAGTGGAATTTGGGAGTTCTCTGTACGTCATATTTTAACAGTTTACGAGGCAAATTGATCATTTCTTTATGTTTCATTTAACTTACCAGATGAGCTTCACGCCATGTCCTAACAATTCCTGTTAGTGTATCTGTGTGTCTCTGTGTGGGGATGGTCTGGCAGTCTCTGTGGTGCTTAAAGTGATGTAATGCCACCCTCTGCTGGCCGCCCCCGCCACTGCAAGGCATTGGCAGAGGGTGAAAACCAACAGGGATTCATTCAGAGAGGGGGAGGGAGAGAGCAGCTGCTCAAAGCACCATCCAAACTGATGTCTGATCCATGGACTGATCTAAATGTCCTTTAAACGTTTTAACTGTCCCTGCTTTCACCACTTGCTCTGCAATTTCATTCCACACTCAAGCCAGATTCTGTCTAAAATAATTAACTCTTATGGCTTTTGTAAATCTTTTTCCTCGCCCCTTAAAATATCCCTCAGTTTTGAATCCCCAACACTAGGGAAAAGACATCAGCCCTTCAGCTTATCTGTACCCCTCATCATTTTGTAAACTTCTGTGAAGTTATCCCATAACCTCATCCTCTCCAGTGAAAAATGTCCCAGCATACCCAGCCTCTCCTTATCGCTCACTCCCTGCATTCCCAATAACATACAGGTTCATCTGTTCTCAATCCTCTCCAGCTTATTAATATCAAGGGCAATAATATCAAAGTGATTGGTCAAGGTATTTTCTAAGGGTAGGGGAGACCAAAACTAGAGGGCATAGGTGTAAGGTGAGAGGGGAAACATTAAAGCGACCTAAAGGGCAGCTTTTTCATCCAGAGGGTGGTGTGCCTAAGGAATGAGCTGGCAGGATGACCAGACTGGACACAGTATTCCAGAAGAGGCCTCACCAATGTCCTGTACAACCTGAACATGACATCTCCATTCCGATACTCAAAGGGTCTGACCAATGAAGACAAGTGTGTTAAACACCTTCTTAACCGCACTATCTATATGAGATGCAAATTTTAAAGAATTATACCTGACGGCCTAGGTGTTTATTCTACAAGACTGCCAAAGGCTCTACTTTTAATTGTATAGGTCCTGCTCTTTTTTGATTTACCAAATCCAGTACCTCGCATTAATCCAAACTAAACTCCATCAGCCACCCCTCAGCCCAGTGAGTGTGATATTACTGCCACCTTCCCTCCCCCTTCAATTTTAATTCGCCCATCCCTCTCCAAACGGCCTGCACACTCCGGCCTTGATTTTCACAAAGACCCTGAGCTTGGTTTGCCTTCTGCGGTTAGGGGGAGGAGAGACAGATTGCAGACACAGTCAGTGGGGAGGAGAGGCTGGACAGTCATCACCGGTCAGGAAGAGGGGAGTCGCACGTTAGAGTTGCGTAAGAGTGATCGGTGTTTTGTGACCAGAAATTAAGCTCTTCCTTTGTCTCTGCTGTTCAGTAATAAATATCCATTTGAGACCCTTCATTGGGCAGAGTGTGTCTGCAGGATTTCTTTCCGAAATATTGCAGACTTCAGATAATAGCGATTAATCAATGGCATAGCACGTCACTCAATATCCGACAGTTGAGACAAATATCTTGTATTTGTTTAACAATACAGTGTTTTGTGTCGTTCAGTAATGGTAACCTGATTATAATAAATCCACATCGAACTGAAAGTGGGCACTAAAATATGACCCAATATCTGGGTATAGTAATTTAGTGGGAACGTCCCTGTCTCTGAGCCAGAACTCTGGATTTGATTCCAATTCCTGAACTTGTGTGGTAGTGTTCCTAGCTCTAGACTATAAGGCCTGGATTTAAGTCCTGCCTGTTGCAGAGGTATGTCACATCATGTCAGAACAGGCTGATGAACTAACACTCAGGAGAATACTGTTACCGCTTTATGGGTATTGCTGAGCGATGCTAGTCCCTACCTCCGGGCACAAAAGTCTCGGTGTAAATCCCACAGAAGTGTCTCATGATACATCTGAACAAACTGATTAAAATGGATTTAGAATTGTGACTTGATGGATAAGGGAGCGGTGTCAGTATTGAATTTCAGAATTTAGGCCCAGGATGACTGAAAGTACAGCTATTCGTGTTGATTGGAGTCACATTTCGCAGCAGTAGTGGTTTATAAAAACAGAATGGTCAGGGATAGGGTGAGTATGTCAGGGTTTGTCCCCAGGTTAGGGGCGTCCAAAACTAGAGGGCATTGTTTGAAAGTGAGAGGGGAAAAGTTTTGTTGAGGCCGAAAGGGCCCCTTTTCACACAGAGGGTGGAGCACGTATGGAATGAGTTGCCAGAGGAAGTGGTGGAGGCTCGTACAACTACAGCATGTAAAAGGCATCTGGATGCTGACAGACCTGCCGAGCTTTTCCAGCAATTTCTGCATTTGTTAATAAATGCAGTCATTTTAACACAGGTATTCTGAATAAAATAAATATTTTACTTTTTAATGATGCAGGGCCATGTAAACATATTTGAAATCAGTCGAGACCATTTTCTGCGAAGGGTATGGCTCTGTGTATGACAGCAGCAATGATGCACCTACATGGAACAGGGAATGTGATGGAGACATAGTTTGGACAATGTACAAGGAGACCTCACATGGTCCAGTTTGGGAGAGAATGACATTATTGTGTGATTCAACTCAGAGAGGGAGAAAATGTAATCTGCCTGAGAAGGAATGGCCGATTACACTCTCTCTCCTTCATTGTTCCTCATCACAACAATGTTTGCAAGCTAAAAAAAAAATTCTACAGTCATCGTTACTTTTAAAGAATCACTGCAGTGTTGAAACAGGCCCTTCGGCCCAACAAGTCCATACCAACTTTCCCAACCCATTTCCCTAAATTTACCCCTGACTAATGCACCTAACCTAAAATTCCCTGAACACTACAGACAATTTAGCATGACCAATCCACCTAACACAGTTTGAGCAGCGGTAGGAAACTGGATCACCCATTCAAAGCTCACACAGACAAGGGGAAAATGTGCAAATTTCACACAGACAGTCACCCAAGGCTGGAATCGACCCCAAGTCCCTGGTGCTGTGAGGCAGCAGTGCTAACCACCGTGCTGCTCTTTGGGTGATCCTGACTAGAATTCACTGGAATCTCCTCAGTGCCTAAAGCAAAGGGAATTAAGCCAAATCCAACTCTCCCAGGATGAAATCCCATTGCTAGCAGCTGTGAGTGTACAATATCTTCAGAAGCAGAATAACGTTTTGGACAATCTCAATTTTTACTTTTGTCATGAGTTCCAATAATATTTGGACAAAATTCTTTCAAATTAAATTGCAGAAATTTTGTTCATCTGTGTTGTGTTTGTGTGTGCGTGTGTTTGCATGCATGTGTTTGTGTGTGTGTGTTTGTGTGTGTGTATATGTGTGTGCGTTTGTTTGTGTGTTTGTGTGTGCGTGTGTTTAGAATGGGAAATATTAGACCATAAGACATCGGAGTGGAAGTAAGGCTATTCGGCCCATCGAGTCCACTCAGCCATTTAATCATGGCAAATAGGCATTTCAACTCCACTTACCCGCATTCTCCCCGTAGCCCTTAATTCCTTGTGACATCAAGAATTTATCAATCTCTTCCTTGAAGACATTTAGCGTCCCAGCCTCCACTGCACTCTGTGGTAATGAATTCCACAGGCCCATCATTCTCTGGCTGAAGAAATGTTTCCGCATTTCTATTCTGAATTGATCCCTTCTAATTCTAAGGCGTAACGGGAACAATTTCTTAGCGTCCACCCTTTCCAAGCCATTGATTATATAATTGCAATATCCAAACAGTTTGCCATTCATCTTTCCACCATAGTTTGAGTAACATTGCTCTGGATCATAAATGTGTTGTTTTAGCAGATTAAAGAAACTAGCCTGACTTGTTCCTAAAACTGACCCTGACCCTGTCTGTGACTGATATCATCGGCCATATCACTAACCTGGTTACATTTAACATTTGTTGTGAGCAGTGGAGGAGTGGGATAAGAAAAGGAAACAGTGACCCCAAAAGCTGGGAAACTATAGAGCGGTGAGCCTGATGTCAGTGGTGGGTAAGTTGTTGGAGGGGATTCTGAGGGATAGCATTTACATACACTTGGGAAGGCAAGGGCTGATCGGAGTAGACAACGTGTCTTTCTGCATGGGAAATCATGTCTCATTAATTTGGTTGAGTTTTTTGAAGAGGGGACAAAGAACATTGATGAAGCCAGTTTGGTAGACATTGTCTATATGGACTTCAGCAAGGTGTTCATTTAAAGAACAAAGAGCAAAGAAAATTTACAGCCCAGGAACAGGCCCTTCGCCCTCCGAGCCTGAGCCAATCCAAACGTACTGTCTAAATCAGTCGCCCAATTCCTAAGCATATGTATCCCTGTACTCCCCACCTACTCATGTATCTGTCCAGATGCATCTTAAATGAATCTACCGTGCCTGCCTCTACCACCTCTGCTGGCAACACGTTCCAAATGCCCACCATTCTCTGTGTGAAGTACTTACCACGTGTATCCCCCTTAAACATTCCAACTTTCACTTTGAAAGCACGACCTTTCGTTATTGAATCCTTCACCCTGGGAAAAAGCTCGTCTCTATCCACCCTGTCTGTACCCTTCATGATTTTGTAAACCTCAATCAGGTCCCCCCTCAAGCTCCTTTTTTCTACTGAAAATAAACCGAACTTACTCAGCCTTTCTTCATAGCTAGTATTTCATTCTGATTGTTAGACAGTTGAGTAAGGTTTGGTCACAAGGGATGCAGAAGAAGCTAGTCACAATTGGCTTGAATGAAGAGGGATATTTTTCAGACTGGAGGCTTGTGAGCAGCAGTGTGCTATAAGAATCAGTACTGAGTTCACTGCATTTCTTCATTTATGTAAAGGATTTAGATGTGAATATTGGGGCCATAGTTAGTAAGTTTACAGATGACATCAGAAAGCTGGTGTAGTAGAATATCTCAGAGTACAACAAGACCACCATTAGATGGGACAAAGGGGCTAGGAGTGACAGATGAAATTTAATTTCGATAAATACGAGGTTTTCTATTTTGTGAACGCAAACAAGGGCAGGAATTATACACTTGATGGTAAGGTCCTGGGGCGTGTTGTGTATCAAAGGGACATAGGACTGCAGGTATATTGTTCCTTGAAATTGGAGTCGCAGGTAGACAGAGTGGTGCAGAACACATTTGGCACAATTGTCTTAATCAGTCAGAGCATTGAGTATAGGAGTTGTGGTGGCATGTTGTATCTGTACAGGATGTTGGTGAGGCCACTTTAAGAATACTGCGTACAATTCGGTTTTCTGCAGAAATAACTTACACGGATGTTCCAGGACTGGAGGTTTGAGCTTTAGGGAGAGGTTGCTTAGTTTGAGGTGCTATCTCCTGGAGTGTCAGAGGTTGAGGGGTGACATTATACAGGTTATAAAACCATCAGGGACATGGATATTCTGAACAGCCACGTTCTGCTCTCCAGGATAGGGAGTTCCAGAACAAGAGGGCATAGGTTGAAGGTGAGAGGGTGAATGATTTAGAAGGGACCTGAAGGTAAATGTTTCACAGAGAGAGTGGTGTGTGTACAGAAAGTGCTGTCAGAGAAAGTGCTGAAGGCGGTTACAATCGCACATTTAAAAAGTATCTGAAACAGGAGGGATATTGGCCAAATGCTGGCAAATGTGACTGGATCAGATTTGATATCTGATCGGAGTGAACAGATTGGACTAACGGGTCTGTTTCCGTTCTGCATGACTCTCTGGTTCTATAAGAAGGATGATGAAAAATTCTGAAAGGACGTTTCAAGTGGGAATTCTCTTCACTGGAAGTTTATCGTGCCTCTGTGTTCACATTGATTGAAAGCTGAATTAGTTAAATATTTGACAGGGAAGTGAGTCATGCAAAGTGGGACATAGGAAAGTGGGGCTGAGACCCCAACCTGATCAGCCACAATCTTAGTGCCTGGTGGAGAAGGCTCAAAGTGTCTAATGACCCACTCCTACTCCTCAGTCCCATGCTTCTGTGTTCCATTCAGCCCCTCAAAACTGCTAGACAGGAACAGTTGGAGGCCAATTACTCCTATAACCTGTTGCACAGAAACAGAGTTGACAATTCAGCCTCTCAAGACTGTCACACACGCTTTGAAGTGATTTGGGAAATGTAATTGGAAACTCCAGACACTGGTATGAAAGAGTTCCCTCATCTCTCTTCACAGAGCTTCCCCTCTCTGCAACTTGTACTTCATTTGTTGGTCATGCTGTAGACCCAGATTCACTGTGAATACAGCCCCCATACCTCAACCAGAGTTGGCTCAGAAAATCATCTGTTCTTCCTGGCTGCAATATTCAGTAATTGCACATTCATGAAAATCACACACACTAACTCTCCAATAACAGAATGGGAGAACATCAGAAACAGAGACAGGTTGTTCACTCCCCAAGCCTGCCTTGCCCTTCACTAAGATCATGACTGATCTGCTCTTGGCCTCAAATCCTCTTTCATACCCAATTCTTCATAGCCCTCACCTCTCTGACAGGTCAATGTCCATCGACCTCCTCTTCAAATACTTTCAGTCATCTAGCTTACCGAACACCATTGAGAAGAGAAATCCTGACATTCAATCCCACCTGTTTGAAGAAAACACTTGCTGCTCCTATATCATGGTTTATTGATATGAAAAAAGAGTTTGAGACAAGGGTTCAGGTAAAAATGACTGGCCCTGATATCAAGGCAGTGGTTGACTTCTGTTGACATCAAGAGGCTTAACAAAACTGGACTTAATGGGAATCAGAGTAACCTCTCCAGTGTTTGGGGTCAAACAGGGAACAAAGGAAGATGTCTATCATCTCAGTCCTGGGTCACCTCTATGGGAGGTCCTCAGGGTAGCTTCCCCTTCACAAACATCTTCAGCTGCTTCATCAATGTCTCCCCGCCCTCACCCACCCCACCATAAGATCAGAAGTGGGGATGGTCACTGAAAATGCCACTATGTTCAGAACATTTTGTTCCCCCCTCAGCTCCTGAACTGG
The DNA here is from genome assembly GCF_047496795.1 of Chiloscyllium punctatum. Taxonomy (NCBI): domain Eukaryota; kingdom Metazoa; phylum Chordata; class Chondrichthyes; order Orectolobiformes; family Hemiscylliidae; genus Chiloscyllium; species Chiloscyllium punctatum. The sequence goes on along the minus strand of NC_092752.1, from coordinate 84,448,517 downwards.
TCTGTGTCCATGTGCAGCAAGACTCAGACTTCATTGAGACTTGTGCTGTTAAAGTGTCAGTAACATTCATGTAACAGCACTGCCTGACACTGCACATAGCCACAATAAAATAAGAGTTCATTCAGCACCTAACGCTAGTTTCACAGGAGTATGAGGAAGCCATTCAGCCCATTGACACTATTGGAGAAGAACAGGGACCGCCCATTCAGTGCCTCCAGCATATTTCTCAGGAAGAGAAGGAGTCGAGTGTGATGGGGCACACCAGAGCCCCTCGAAAATATTGGAAGGCAGTAGCCTAGACTCTAATGTTTTCTAATTTTAAAGGGAATGTAAATTGTCTGTTCCAGATGCAATGTGACTGGTCAAACTACTCGGTGTGAAGCTAAACACTATTTAAACATAAAATGAAAGATAAAATGAAAGATAAAATGAAACCAAACAAAGAGGAAATTAGAATAACTTAATTGTATTGGACAAGTTAACAGAATAATAGCTCGTGGAGCTATTACTAATGAACTGTTCCGATATACGAAAATCCCATAAACACAGCCCTTGGCAAAACTGAATATTCAGTCACAGATTGCCACAAAACCAAAGATCCTAATCTGTGAGAGCTGGCCACATCCATTGAGGCTGCATTAAAATAAACACAAGGCCTCCCTCGCTGTTTACTCACTGTCCTTAACTAGCCAGCTTGGTAATGATCATTCAATCTCTCTCTTAAAAGAAACCAGGACAAAATAACCTCTTAAAGCTACAGCATCATCACACTTGTCACTACATCGACCTGTCAAACAGGAACCAGGGGTAACCCAGTCAGGCCCTTGGCCCTGTCCAATTGGACAAGGAAGAAGTCATTCAGTCCCCTGAGTCAATTACACAGAAACAGAACGAGGCTATTCAGGCCCTTGAGATACTTATACAGGAACAGTAGGAGGCCATTTCCACCTCAATGCATTTACACGGGGGCAGAATAGGGTAATTGATGCTGATCCGGATGAATGGCTTATGCCCAAAACGTCGCCTCTCCTGCTGTGCTTTTCCAGCAAACCACTGTCTACTCTGATCTCCAGCATGGGCAGTCCTCACAGCCTGGTGTTCTCTATGTAGGGTGGAAGCTGGTGGGAATGGCTACCTGTTTCATATGGAAGGTATTGTGGCTGCTGTTGGGGATTGTGAGCAACATGGCGTTCAGTACAGCGTTCACACGCCGACTGCACAATAACATGGGGAGAGTTAGTAAAGGCATAGAAACTATTAGGAATGTCACGTTAGACTGATGAATGGACTCTCTAAGTTCAAATAATGCTGATCTTGTTCATGTTGATCTTGTCGCATGTTTGTCCTGTTCAGTGTATCCTGTATGTCTTACTCTGTCCAAGTCTATTTCCACCCTATGATATCTCTGACCATGCTTACTATGATCTGCCTCCACTGCTCATAAATAAAGTGTTTCCCTGTATTGAGATACACTTGACAATAAATCACACCAATCAATCCTGGGTAAAGTTTGGAATTTCTCACCCTATCAATGTGTCTTTTGGAAATAAGTGATCGCTGCCACTCCTCGTGTTTCAGCGTCACTATTTCTTCATCTCTCACAGCTCTACAGGTTAAACACTTTGCTTCTTTCCTCTATTCGCATGTTACCATCACCAGTGTTTGTGGTAAGGAGATCATTCCTTACAAAAGGACATCAACTCTGTACAGAGCGCCCCAAAAGCTCTCTCAGCAAGGCTCTACAACAGCAGGAAGATGGCTTTACTTATGTACTCAGATCATCATAAAATGAAGGACAGCATACCATTGTCTGAACGCATTACTTACACAGGGTTTGATTCGGAGCAGTCAGCATCGACTTGTGAGTGGGAGATCATGCTTCCCAAATTTGTTTGCGTTCTTTGATGAAGTGAGGAGGAAGGTTGATGAGGACAGAGCGGTCGACATAGTCTCTATAGATTTCAGTAAGGCCTTTGATAAGGTCCCACACGGCAGGCTGGTCTGGATGGTTCCATCATGTGGAATGCTGGGGGAACTGGCAAATTGGATACACAGTTGGTTTGATGGTAGGAAGCAGAGGGTTTAGTGGAAGGATGCTTGTCAGACTGGAGGCTGGGTCAATTGCTGTTTGTTATCTATGAATTGGTTGACACTGTACAAGTTATGATTAGTAAGTTTGCAGATGACACTAAAGTAAGTGGGAGCATGGTCAGTGAGGAAGTTTATCAGAAATTGCAGCAGGACCTTAATCAGGTGGGGAAGTGGGCCGAGAAATGACAAATGGAATTTAATATAGATGTGTGATGTCTTACATTTTGGGAACTCAAATCAAGGTAGGAGTTTCATGGTGCATGGAAAGATCTTCAAGGGTGTAGTGGGCAGAGAGACCTTGGAGTTCAGGTGCACGGTTCTCTGAGAGTGGAGTCACAGGTAGACAGGGCAGTGAAGAAGGCTTTTTGGCACATTGGCCTTCATCAGGTAAGACATTGAGTATAGAAGTTGGGAATTTATGTTGCAGTTACACAGGACTTTGGTAAGGCCGCACTTGGAGTATTGTGTTCAGTTTTGTCACATTGTTATAGGGAGGATGCTATTAAATTAGAAAGAGTGCAGAAGAAATTTTCAAAGACGTTGCCAGGACCCAAGGATCTGAGTTAAAGGGAGAGTTTGGACAAGCTAGGACCTTTTCTTTAGTATGTAGGAGACTGAGGGAGTCCTCATAGAGCTGAATAAGATCATGATGGTAGGGTTAATGCTCTCAGTCTTTTTCCAAGGTTTAGAGAATCGAGGACGAGAAAGGATCAATTTAAGGTTAAAGGGGAAGGAATAAAAAGGAATCTGAGGGTCCACTTCTTTACGCAGAGGGCTGGTACATGGATGAGCTGCCAGCAGATGTAGTTGAGGGGGTTACATTAACAACATTTCAAAAGCATTTGGATAATTTTGTGGATCGGAAAGGACTGGAAGGATATGGGCCAACTGCAGGGAAATGGGGGTAACGTGGATGGACATTTACAAGGTGGAGTCTAACCCCTCTGTTAATTAAACCCAAACACCCAGAAAAGCTCGCCTCACCTTGTAATCTGTTAAAATATGAGCAACACAGATCACCTACATTACACAATTTAAACAAAAATTAACAAGTTAGTTTCTTAACTTTAATAGTGAACACTAGACGGGCTTCTCAAATACAAGCCCCTCTTTTCTTAGCTACTTACTATCTGACTCCGACTCTGTCAAAATCTGCTGTTCCAACAACCCACATATTAAACATTACAATCTCAAGACCACACAGTCTCTATCTTCCCCGCTGCGTTCACTCCTCCAGCTGCTGATTTTCCTGGGTCATGTTTTGTTTACTGCAATTAGGTTTGACATGAACATGTGTCTTTGATAGAGAGTGTTTGAGATGGCCATATAGCACTCCTGCTCTACAGCAGTTACTCTGCTGTTGGATGGCAGTGGCTCTCCTTCTAGTGTTCAAACGCTGGACTTATATACTTCCAATGATACAATAATTCTCACATTTGATTGCTTTCCAGGTACCCAAACCATAATATTCAAATTCCGTTGGCTTCTGGTATCCTGAACGTTATTTAAACTCTTTGGTTGTATTTGGATTGTTGTCAAAACAGCAACCAAAACTCAGGCATCATTTACCAGCTAATTGTGACACATGGAACAATCTGACATTTAGCTGGCATCTGTGCTGTACTTTCTATTCAACAAAACACGTTCTGTTCTAAAGTGACCTGACATGCTTTCGGCTTCATAACACCTCCCCCCTTCAGAAAAAAAAGAACCATCAGAATGAAAAGATGGCTTTGTTTCTTTTCCTCTAATTCTGAATCACATTATTATGAAATACAAAAGTATTAATCTCAGTTATATCATTCATATTAATTTTGCACACATATAAAACACTGGCATAAGTCAAATCTTATTAACACTTGTTCCTTTAAATCCGCGATAACACATCTGCTATCACATTTTAGGACCCACAGCATATGCATTGTGTAAGTTTAAAGTCGGTGTGATAAGACTCCAATGAAATACTCTCATATTCTGGTTTTTAAATATTCCAAAAAATGCGAGAGATTTGTCGTTGTCCACAACCATCTCCGACAATTTGTTTGTCACATAAACATTAAAATATTGTCAGGCCAGTGCGCAACTTAATCATTCTTTTTCAGTAATGGAGATGTTGTATTATTTTCTGGTGGATGTTGAGTTTTTTCGAAAAGTAGCCAATTGGCCATTCAATCCCATCATCATCTTTCTGTATCAATACATCTCCGACCCCTATATCCCGAGGGTTTCAAAATATTTGGTATAGCTAAAACTGGTGCGGTGATTAATCCTGCTTTAAAATTCTCAAATACCTCCTGGCATTGTTCTGTCCACCACAATTCTGTGTTCTTCTTTACTAAGTCCATCAGTGGTGCCAATACGCTGCTGAAGTTTGGAACAAACTTCCGATAGAATCCACTCAGTTCCAAAAATTGAAGCACTTTTCTTCGAGGATGGTCGTGGAAATTCCTCAAAGCCCTTTGTCTTTATGTTCAATGGGGTCGACCTTCCACGTCCAATGTAATGTCCCAAGAACGTCACCTCTGCCTTCGTGAATTCTGTTTTCTTTAAGTTTATTACCAAGTTTGCTTCTTGTAATCATTCAATATGCTCTGCCAGCTGTAACATGTGAGCTTTCAATCACTTGCTAAAGGTCACTACATCATACAGATAAACTACACAGTTTGTTCATCTGACCATAACTGTGTTCCTGAGTCACTAAACCTGACTTTGAAGGGAATTCCTATCACTAGTGACAATACTAATACGTCATGCCCACAGGAAATCGTCAAACTTTCAGTGTTTTTATCTGCCACGTGCTTCATTCTATGCTGTGCCCTTCAGGTGCTGTTTAGCGAACTCACCTACTCCATCTAATCTCTCCCTCACCTCACAGACATAATCCGAGTGTGAGATCTCTGATTTCGATCCTGTCAATTTATATTCAATTCATTCCAAAGGGCCTCTCACTTCAAATATTAACTCAAAGGAAGTAAACTGAGTAGATTTATTTGGGGCAAATAATTTTTGTCTAATGGCAAACAATTTAATGAGACACATTCATTGCATTCATTCTGGTAATCCTGACAGTACGCTGTTAATATGGTCTTCAGCGTCTGATGCTAACTTTCCAAGGCTCCCGGGGATTCAGGATGGGACGCCCTTGATTTAAACTGCTGTATGCCTAAGCTATCCATGACTTCCTTAAACAGCTGAGCGGTAAAATGAGACCCTTGATCTGACTGAATCTCTCTGCGGAGCTCACAGTGAGTAAAGAAAGCTACCAACTCCTCCACCTCCCTTTTTACCTTAACACTCCATAATAGAAATGCCTCTGGAAATCTGGTAGACACATCCATTATGGCTAACAAATATTGGTTTCCACTTTTATTTTAGATAGAGGAGCTACACAACTAATCATAACCTACGTAAAATGTTCTTCGAATGCAGGCATTGGTAACAAAGGTGCTGGTTTTATTACTGCCTGTGACTTACCTACCATTTAGAATGTTTGACATGTACATCAAATAATAACCACGTCCGTGTGCTTTCCAGGCCACTAGAAATGCCTCTGTACCTTAACCTGAGTATTCTGTACACCTAGGTGACCCCCTGCAGTTAGTTTATGTGCTACCCGTAATACTGTACGCTACCTCTAAAACAATCTGGCGCACTTCGGACCATTTCCCTTCTGCACTAACCTATCGGGGTCTCCATTTTAATTTTAGCATTCTATCTTTAAGTTAATAACGTTCAACAATATATTTTGATTCCTTTTCTGTGTGTGTGCATGTGCATGTGTGTGTGAATGTGTGTGTATATATCTTTTGTAAGTCCATTAGCCTTTCAGGACTAAACACCCCTGCCTGACCCTCTGCCTGTTCAGGTTTTTCCTGCACCGTGACATCAAACAGGGGGTCAGTTCACTGCACATCAGCTCCTTTGGTTTTTTCTTTCTGTTTTCCTTCCTGCTTGAACTTATGACAGTGGAATCTTGTTTCTACACAGTCTGGATAAAAACCCTGGGTATTTTTCTTTTAACTCCCCAATTCTCCAGTTTTCCTTTTGCCTTCTCCAACACAAGGGGTGCCACTCCCACCTTGGATCCTGCTAAATCGTTCCCAAGAACAAACTGTATTCCTGGAAATGACACTCTGTTACTGTTACTTCCCCAACCTTGAATTGGCATTCCAACCTGATGTTACACAAGGGAATACTTAATTTGTAACCCCGTTCCACAAATTGTCATGATCTTGATTAATATGTCAGAAAGAGTGAAAATATTTTCATCTCTCACCATTAGACGCCGAGAAAAAGTGAGGGCTGCGGATGCTGGAGATGAGTGTGGGCCTGGGAAAGCATAGCCAACCAGGCAGCATCCAAGGGGAAGAAGAGTTGACGTTACAGGCATAAATCCTTCATCAGGAAAGTGGGGGTGAGGTAAGGGAGGGGGAAGGGGGCCGAGAAATAAATAGGAGGGTGGGGGTGCAGCTGGGTGGAAGATAGCTTGGAAGGCGATAGGTAGACGCAGGTGGGGTGTGATGGTGATAGGTCGGAGAGGAGGGTGTTGTGGATAGGACAACGAGAACCCTCAAACTAGACCCATCATCAACGTTGACTTCACCAAATTCGAAATCTCCTCTCCCCCAACCTCTCCCAGATCCAACCCTCTTGAACTGCCCTCTTGAACTGCCCTTACTGGCCGGCTTCCTTCCCACCTACCGACTCCACCCTACCCTCCGACATATCACTATTACTCCCACCTACATCTTCTTATTGCCTTCCCAGTGACCCTCCCACCAGCCCAGCTACTACCCTCGTATTTATCTTTCAGCCCCCCTTGTCCCCCCACCACATTCCTGACGATGGGTTTCCACCTGATATTCGATTATCCTGCTGTTTGGATGCTGCCTGATCTGTTGTGCTTTTCCAGCGCCTCACTTCTCAACTATTAGAGACTGAGCAGATCCCATATCTCACAAAACTATAACATCTTGTCCTTCTCCCTCCGTTCTTTCTGAGTAAACTTTATGTACAGAGGCGAATTCTTTCAGAGATCAGGTACTAACTCCATACCCAGCCCTTGTCTAAGCTGTGCAATTTCCTGCAGCTCCTCAGCTCCACTTGGAGTCTCCTTTACCAGTTTCACTAATGCCACTGGGGTTAGCCTCTTCTACTACATTTTTCCCCAAAGTGTCTTCCTTCAATGCCCAGCACGGTGTGTCCCAGCTTACTGCAGTGAAACCACCTTTTCCCAGTGCCCTCCTTAAACCATCAGCACTTTCATTTTATGTGTTCCACGCCCATATATTGAGAACACCTGAGGCCTTTCACCACCTTTCAACCCCTTTGGGCTTATTTTTTCACTTGTGGTAAACTATTGTGCGCTACTGTTCGCTTTGTAATGTGTGATCGTCCCTTCCCCCCATTTCTATCCCTCACAGGATGAAAATCCTCCCGGAAGCTAAATTTCATCTCATGCAACAATGCAGATTTACCTGCCCTTTCTGCCGCGCTTCTCGCTTCTTGAAATTTCTGTTCATTCACATGAATTCTTACCGTCTCTGGAAGTGAGTCTTTAAACACGTCCAGCAGAATAATCTCCCTTCGAGCCTCACAGGTCTTATCCATTTTTAAGGCCAGCACCCAACTATCAAAATGACTGCAGTTAATGCTTTTAAACTTAACATAAGTCTGACCTGGTTCCGTCTCTGTTTTTATGAATCTCTGTCTATATGCTTCTGGTACCAATTCATAGCCAATCAAAATAACCAATTTGATATCAGCAAAATCTCTTGACCCCTCATCTGATAGCGCTGCACATGCCTCACCAGCTGTGCCCACCAGCTTAGTCTGAACGAGCATTACTCACAGGTTCACTGGACACGTCATCTGCCGAGCCATTTTTTCAAATGAAATGAAAAAGATTTTTACATTTTTCTCTCCGAACCTAGTTGTATACATCCCGATCTTCTCCCTTCATCTCCATCCTGTTAATTTAACTTTCTTGTCTAATTCCCAACTTCTGAATTTCAAATTCTCTCTTTCTTTTTCCTCTCCTGTTTTTTCTCTCTCTGTTTCCATCTCATTCTTTATCTTCTAACTTCAGTTGCCATTTTTGCAATTTAAGCTTTTTCTAACTCGACTGTTTATTTGATACATCAAAGTGCTTGACAACTCCATTATAATTTCTGGTTTCCTTTTTGTCACTGGATAAACCCAATTCCAACCTATTTGCGAATTCTAAAAAATGCCCTGCTTCTGTCTTTCTAAACTTTTTGGCAAAATTGGATACCTCTTTAGTACTGTTAAAAGCCATTTCCCTCACTTTTAATTTAAACAACCACCAGTTAACAAAATTAAACAGATTTTCCGACTGGTTTTATTTGAAGATCTAGGTCACTAATTGCAACGTGTTGGAATTTGCTGGGACATTTTGTACCCGAAATCTGTTCAAATCTGTCCAAGTCCCATATGGCAGGGCCCCAATTGTGAAGACATCTATGTCGAGGACTTCTGTTAATTAAAACCACAAACCCAAAAAAGCTCACCCAAAAGAACTCCCAAATTCCACTAACAAAAGAAAAATAACAGTTTGTATGTATGCAAGTTAGCTCGCTGTGCTTGAAGGTTTGTTTTCTGACGATTCGACACTATGACGAGGTAACATCATCAGTGAGAGTCTCTGCTGAGGTGCTGGTGGTCTGTCGCGCCTCTCTATTTATAGGTCTTGGGTTCTTAAGATGAGTGATGTCATTTCCGGTTCGTTTGTTTTACAAGAGAAGGTAGATAGGATCTAAATTGTTGTGTTTATTGATGGACTTCTGGTCAGAATGCCATTCCTCTAAGAACATCCTTGCGTGTCTTAGTATGTGTGTGTGCATTGTCCCAATCAAAGTGATGCCCTTCTTTGTCTGTATGTATGGAACGTAGTGATGATGGATCATGTCTTTTGGTGGCCAGCTGTTGTTCGTGTATCCTGGTAACACAACAACAGGACCATTTCAATGGCGGAAAAATGATTTTACATACACTATTTAATGAATGTGTGTGTGCAGATATGTAACATTTTCATATGTGCACAACACATTCTAAATGAGCAACGGAGACACATGAAACGTGATGCATATGATGTATAAAATTTATAAAACATTAAAACATCATTTGATCCTCATCTAAAGTGATATGTTTCCCCTTCTATCAACATTTCCTCCTTTTCTGGAATTCTCCACTCCAATCTCTCCTTCTTATCAGGATGTGTGTTATAAATTCTTGCTTCCGGTGTCCCAACTTATTTCGGTTAATCCCCTTTCTACCAGAATTCAATATATTGGCCTGTTGGTTCTTTTCAAAGCTAGTGTCTTTCATATTATTGGAGATAAAAATTCTGGCATCAGAGTAAGCAATTGAACACGTTACTCTGTTGTCCATGCACTATACAAAGGACCACAGCACACTGGAATTGCCAAAACGTTGAGGGATGTACATCTAATTCTTTCAATGATCTAGTTTTCTCATTTTTCACATTTCCTCATCTATGTTGTCTCGCTCTTTCTCTCTTTGTATCTAGTTAAGGCATTTACCAATTATTCTTTGCGTCCCTTCACTCAAAGCTCCTTTTTTCGGTTGATATCTATTGCTCTCTTCTAGATGTAATGTGATTATAATTGAGCAATGTAACGGCAAAGACATGCGGGCGTTGCTAGCCAGAGTTAATTGGAAAGGGAGCTGAGCAGGGCAGACCGTGGAGCAGCAAAAGCAGGAATTTCTGGGGATATTTCAGAGGATATCAGAAATTCTCCCAAAGGAGATGAAACATACTCATGGGAGGACAAGGCAGCCATGAGTGATAAGGAATCAAACCAAAAGAGGAAATATACAATGTGGTGAAGATGATTGGGAATCCAGAGAATTCATTGGCTCTGAAACTACATAAGACTGGCATCACTGACACTACAGAGCTCTTAATCATGGTCAGGGAGAGAAACAGAGGAAATACATTCACTTTAAACACAGAAGATGATATTACTCAAGGAAACAAATTCAGGTGAATTAAACAATTGAATTAAAAACAGTTAATTGGTTTTGCAGAATGTGTCAGATTGAAAGCATGATCCAGGGAGAGACCCTCAGCAGAATGAAAGTATGAAAATGGAAGTGTTACCACATCAGAAACCAGAGTAGGTTACTGACTACATGACTGATGGGTGAGTGGGTCTCGATGTGAACTAAGGGACAGACAGCAGAATTACATTGCAGATATTGCAGCTCAAAACTGCGTATTTATGTAGTGCTGTAGACTACAGCAGCAGGAGAAGCAGAACACCATTCAACCACAACCTGTAGTTTTTAGCCTCGAATAATTTCCTCAGTCTGCCATTGCCATCAATATGATCTATGTTTCAGGAATGACTGTGGGTAACATGACTGGGTCAGAACCACGTGAACCTAAACCTGATGCTAACCCATTAAAGCTACCAGACTTGACAAACAGATCTGATCGAAGCTCCGCATTCCTGTCACATTCTGTCATAACTGGTGATGGGTGATTAAACAAATGACTGGAGCAAAGGACTCCACAAATATCCCCATCCTAAATAATTGAACAGTCCTGTACATCAGTGTAAAAGACTAGGATGTGGTATCTGCATCACCCTCAGCCAGAAGTGTTGAGTTGATGATCCACCTCACCCTCGCCATGATAGCCACAGAATCACAGATGCCCGTCTTCAACCAATTCGATTAGATGTTCGTGACATGAAGAAACAGCTGAACACAGTACGTACGAAAAAGGCAATGGTCCCTGACACCATTCCTGCAATAGGACTGAAGACTTATGCTGCACAACAAGCCGTGTCCCTGGGGAAGCTCTTTCATTCCAGCTCCAACTCTGACATCTCCCTGGTAATGTGGAAAATTACTCAACTCTGTCCAGTTCCTAAGAGGATTATAATTACAATCTGGCCAGTCACCTCCCCCTCAGACCCACCACGACAGTCAAACTGGTGGGAGTTCTATTTGACAGAGTTATCAAGCAGCACAGAAATAACCTGCTCAGTATGATTTCATATAGGTCGCCATATGGAGATGGTGCTGCTGTGGAAAGGTCACTGGATTACTAATCCAGACCAGGCTAATGCTCTGGCAGCTGGTGTTAGTTAAACACAATTGACAAAATATTAGGATGCAAAATCTGGTGTCCGTAAATAGTGACCTTCAAGCCAATGTCGATTGTACACACCAATTTGCTTCACAAATGTCCTTTCAGGAAGTGAATCTCCCGTGCTTTCCTGGTCTGGCCTAAACGTGACTGCAGACACAGAGACATGTGATAAACTCTTCAATGGTCTCTGAATCCGCCAAACAAGACATTCTATTGTATCAAACTTTTCCGAGGTCGATGGGATAAAACCAGACAGGACACCCGGCCCCAGCCTCAGTATCGGAAAAAGGGAACGGGAACACAGTCCTGTTGACGCTGCAGAGACCTCCTTCCTAACATCTGAGAGCTTGTGACTAACCTTGGGAAGGTATAAAATAGGAAGTGCAGTAGTCCATTTGGTCTGTCGAGTTTGCTACCCAATTCAATATAATGATACCTTGCCCTTTATTTCCATATCGTTCTCCTTCTCTCCCACCATTCCTTTACTGTCTCTAAATCCTTATTTATATTCAGTGCTTTGGCTTCCAGGTTCGAGCGCATTCCCCAGGTTCACCAGTCGCTGAGTGCAGACATTTATTGTCATCTCATTGCAGAATGGTCTGTCTGTACCTAATACTGTGGACCCTTGTTTTAGACAACACAGCCAGGGGAATTATTATCCCTGCTTCCAATCCGTCTCACCCTGTCAGAGATTTATATATATCACTGAGATCTCCACCCATTTTCCTAACCCCATGGAATACAGGCCCAGTCGCCCCAAACTCTGCTCCCACAACAAGCCTGTCATCACAAAGATCGGTCTGGTCATCCTTCACTGCTCTCCCTCAATGTCAGGTTTGTCCTTTATTATGTACTGAGACCAAATCTGCAGAATACTGCACAGTGTTTGAGATAGGGTCTCACCATAGCCCTCTACAGCTGCAGTAAGACAGCCTTACTCCTGGATTCAAATCCCCCTGAAATGAAGGTCAGCACATCATTGATCTTCCTAACTGCTTTCTGCTCCTGCAATATTGCTTTCAGTGACTGGTCTGCAGGGAGATCCAGATCCTTTGTAATGTTACAGCTCCCCACTTGGTAGGTCTTTGTACACTGGGCAGCGTGCGAATGCCATTCCCAGTATGGCCTTGTGGGTTCAGACCTCACTGTGCTGCAGGGACCTCGGAGGGCCGCGCAGAAGGAAACAACAAAAAGGCCCATACGTCGCTTTTCAGATCAACATGTTTCAAACAATCCCTTTTTCAAACGAAAACCTGCCAATCTCTTGTTCCCACCAAAGGGCACACTGTCACCTCAACCCACCTTGCTCTCCATCTGCCACGTATTTGCCCATTCACTCCACTTGTCTGAGTCACCTTGAAGCTTTTTTACAACCTCCTCACCCACTCACAATCCAACATCCGTTAGTTCTATCAGCAGGTTGGGATATATTGTATTTGATTCCTGCAACCAAATGTTTAATGGGTATTGTGAACAACTGGGACGTGAGCACCGATCTCTGTGATATCCCAGAAACCTTCCTCTGTTATTTTTTAAAAATGATATTTATTTCCTGAATCTGGGTGTGACTGGCTGGGTCAGCATTTATTTCCTGTCCCTGGTTTCCCCTTGAGAAGGTGGTGGTGAGCTGCCTTGTTGAACCGCTGCAGTCCACTGTGGATTCAGTGACAGTAACACCATTGAATGCCAAGGGGCAGGTTAGATTGTATTTTATTGGTGATGTTCACGGTCTAGCATTTGTGTGACGTGACTATGACTTGCCATTTGTTAGCCTGGATACTGTCCAGATCTTGTTGTATTTGAACATGGACTGCTTCAGTATCTGAGGAGCCACAAATTGTTGCTGAACATGGTGCAATCATTGGCAAACATCTCCACTTCTGACCTTAAAATGGAGGCAAGGTCATTGATGAAGTAGCCCTGAAGATGTATGGGCCTAGGCCACTGCCCGAGGTACTCCTACAGATTTATCCTGGAGCTGAGTTGACTGACCTCTATCAACCATGACCATCTTCCTACGTGTCAGGTATGATTCTAACCAGCGGGGAGTTTGCCCCTGATGCCCATTGATTCCAGGTTTGCTAAGCCCCCTTGATACCACAATTGGTCGAAGGCAGCCTTGATTTAAAGGGCTATCACTCTCACCCCACCTCTGGAATTCAGCTCTGTTGCCCATGTTTAAACCACGGTAATGAGGTCAGGAGCTGAGTGGCCCTGGTGGAGCCCAAACTGGGCGTCATTGACCAGGGTATTGCTGAGCAGGTGCTGCTTAAAAGCACTGAGACCTTCCACCACTTTACTGATGATCGAGAGTAGACTGATGGGGTGGTATTGGCCGGATTGGATTTGGTCTGCTTTTTATATACAGGAGATACTTGGGGTAATTTTCCATGTAATCGGGGAAATGTTGTTGTAACGGTATTGGAACAGCTTGGTGAGGGCAGTGACAACGTCTGGAGAACAACGTTTCAGTACTATTGCCAGAATATTGTCAGGGTATGTACCCTCTGAGGAATCCAGTGTCTCCAACTGAATCTGGATATCGTGTGGAGTGAATCAAATTGGCTGATGACTGGTAACTGAATTGTTGAGGGCCACTGGAGGAGGCCGAGATGGATCATCCACTCAGCACTTCTGACTGAAGATTGTTGCGAATGCATGAACGTTATCTTTTGCACTGAAGTGATAGGCTCTTCCATCATTAAGGATGGGGATACTTGTGGAATGTCCTCCTCCGATGACTTGTTTAATTGTCCATAACTATTCTCTACTAGAAGTAGAAGGACTGCAGAGCTTAGATCTGCACCGTTGCTTGTGGGATCACTTAGCTCTGTCTATGACTAACTGCTTATGCTGTTTGGCACGCAGGTAGTCATGGTTGGTGACTTCATCAGGCAGACACCTCATTTTCAGGTATTCCCAGTGCTGCTCCTGCCCTCCTGCACACTCCATTGAATCAAGGTTGATCCCTCTGGCTTGATGGTAATTGTTGTGAGGAGGATATGCCAGGCCATGAGGTTGTGCTGGAGTACAATTCTGCTGCTATTGATGACCCACAACATATTATCGAAACCCAGACTTGAGCTGCTAGTTCTGTTCAAACTCTGTCCTATTTAGCATGGTGAGAGTGCCACCTAAAATGGTGGAGGTTATTCTCAATATGCAAGTGTGACTTTATCTCCACAATGACTATGCAGTGGTCACTCTTACCCGATCCTGTCATGGACAGATATTTCTGCAGCTGGCAGATTAGTAAGGCTGTGGTCAAATATGGCTTTTTCCTCTTGTGGGTTCCTTCACCACCTGCTGCAGACCGAGTCGAGAAGTTATATCCTTTAGGACCCAACCAGCTCAATCAGTAATGCTGCTGCTGAACCACTCTTTTTGTGGACATTGACGTCCCTAACCCAGAGTACATTTTGTGCCTTTGCCACCCTCAGTGCTTCCTCCAAGCATTGTTCAGCTTGGAGGAGTACTGACTCATCAGTTGGAAGAGGCTGGTACATGGTAATCAGCAGGAGGTTTCCTTTCCCATGTGTAAACTAACGCCATGAGAGTTCACGGGATACAGAGTCACTGTTGAGATCTCCCAGAACAATTCCCTTCAAACTTTATCCCATGGTGCCACCACTTCTTCTTTGTCTGTCCTGCTGGTGAGAGTGGAGATGTCCGGGGAAGGTGATGGGGTGTCAGGGATATAGTCATACTCACAGAATCAGACCTTAAATACAATGTCAGGCTGTTGCTTCACAAGTCTGTTTATTTCTATTCACTGTCTCCTGCCAGCTGTCCCATTCTAAAAGCATGGCCATATATTCACCCCAATCCACGAAGATTTGATTTTGCAAACTAGGCTTGGAGCTTTACCAAAATCGTTCTGAAAATCCACATGTTTTACATCCATTGCTTCTCTTTCATTTGTCTCCCAGTCTGTTTCTCAAACATAATTCCCATTTCATAAACCTGTGTCAGTGTTGTCTATGTCCATTATTTTCAGTCCCAATAATTTCTCCCATACGATTTACTTACTATGTTCTATGTTCCATGTACTATTTCGTTTTCCACGCCAGACTTAGTTTTCCTGTTATTGTCAGAAAGTTCTGTGAAGACAGAACTGAAGTAGTGGATTCATAGTTTTGCCATTTCCCTGTTTCCCATTCTCCATTCTCTGGTTTCAAACTGGAAAAAACCTGCACTTTTTTTTCATACTTCTCACATTGACATAATTTGACAAGCTATAACAGTTCACTCTGATAACCTTTGTGAACATTATCTTCAGAAACCCATCAATTCTTGTGTTAAGCTGCTCAATCATTGACCTTCCACATCATACACTCACAGGAGCATAGTCTCCGTGCCAACAGAAATACAGCACGATCTATATTAGTCCCACTTTCCGACAAAAGGTTCATAGCCTGGTATGTTATGGCACTTCCAAGTGCTTGTCCAAGTACTTTTAACAGTTGAGAGGTTAACCTTGATAACTCCCCTCTCAGAAAGTACTTTCCAGACCCCAACACCCTCTGGGTGAAGATAAAGTCATCTTTAAATCCTCTCTGAACCTCAAACCCTTCATTTTAAAAGTGTGCTCCCTTGTTCTTGACCCTCTGTCTAAAAGGAACAGTTGCTGTCTGTCCACCGTGTCGATGCCCCTTGTTAACTTATCCTTCTGTATCACATCCCCCTCAGCTTCTCTGTCAAAAGTAAACAACCCGAGCTTATCCAGCCTCTCTCCATAGCTGATATGCTCCATCCCAGGGAACATCCTGGTGAATCTCCTTTGCAAACCCCTCCAGTACAATCACATCCTTCCTTATAATGAGGTTCCCAGAACGACATACAGTACTACATCATGGACTAAACCAAGCCCTGTATAACACTTATAATCTACTCCCTGAGTAATAACCGCGACACCCAAGGTTCAATTCTTAACTAGTCCATTACCCTGTTCAGTCACATTCAGGAATGTGTGGAGAAACACCCTCTGAGCTCCCTAGTGTGCTGCCAATCACTGTGTACACCCCATGTCTGGTTCCTCCTTCCAAAGTACATCACCTCATATTTATCAGGATCACATTCCATCTGCCATTGATCTGCCCATCTGATCATTCCACTTGTATTTTCCTTTAAAATCAGAACTTCCTCCTCACTGCCAACCACCCGGCCAATCTTTGTGTCAAACACAAACTTGGTTATCACAACGCCCACCCTCCACCGACTCCCCCTCCAGATTCACATCTATACCAATTATGAATGCTACAAACAATAAGGGACACAGCACTGATCCCTGTGGTACACCAGGGGACACTGGTCTCCAGTCACACAAACAGCCTTCTCCCACCACCCTCTGTCTCTTGACACTAAGACAATTTTCAAGTTATCCTTGATAATGTGAGATTTTACTTTATTTTTTTCAGTTTCCCATGCGGCACTTTGTCAAAGGCATTGCATCAAAACTAAATAAGCGACCTCCTCAAACTAATTGAATCAACTCCATTAGTGTGACTTCACTCTGATAAAGTCATGATGATTATCCCTGATCAAACCTTGCCATTCTGATTGGAGTTCAATTTTCTCCTTCTCTATTTTCTCCAGTAGTTTCCCGAACAGTGATTTAATACTCGCTCGACTATAGTTTCCTGGTCTATCTCTAACACCCTTACTGTGAAGTGCAATCATAATAGCTGTTCTACAGTCCTCTGGCACCTCCCCAATTGTCAGATTCTAATTAAAATTTCCAGTCAGCGTCTTTCCTCCCTTGACTCCAACATTATCCAGACCTGCAGATTGGTCCAATTTTATACCAGACAAAGCCTCAAACCGCCGCTCGTATTTTACATCAAACTCTTTTCAAGAGCTTTCCAGTCCATCTTCTCGAATTCTGTACCTGCATCCTCCTTCTCCCAAGTAAAACAGATGTGATGTTTACACGTAGCAATCTATCAATGTTCTCCGGGTTGACACACTGATTGCCCCTTTGGTTTCTAATGGACACTAACTGTTGCTGATTATTCTGTTCTACTTGTCCGCGTAGAATAAATCATGGGATTCTCCCTCATCTCTCCTGCTTACACTTCTATATGTCCCTCGGTTATTCTCTCCCCTCTATGTTTCTAAGTTTCACTAAAATCACCTCTCATCTTTTGAAACTCGAGATCACAGGCTCAGTTTCCACATCAGACAATCTTGCCATTTTAGGGATTAATCTGGAGAATACCTTTTGCAGTTCGTCTGTAGTATATTCTATCTTTGATTGGGACTCCAAAGGGTACACAATACTCTCAGTTTAGTCTCAGCAACACTCTGTGCAGCTGGCGCATGGCATCTTCTATATTTCAATGACATTCACGTGAATGTAAACCTAATTTTTCGTTTCCTATTTGCTTGTGTTTCGATAACATTGCGTTACAGTGTGGAAACAGGCCCTTCAGCCCAACAAGTCCACATCGACCCACCGAAGCGCAACGCACCCATACCCCTACATTTACCCCTTACCTAACACTACAGGCAATTTAGCATGGCCAATTCACCTGACCTGCACATTTTGGACTGTGGGAGGAAACCGGAACACCCGGAGGAAACCCACACAGACACGGGGAGAATGTGCACACTCCACACCGTCAGTCACCTGAGGCGGGAGTTGAATCCGTGTCTCTGGCGCTGTGAGGTAGCAGTGCTAAACACTATGCCACTGTGCCGCCCAATTCTTCCCAATTCCTTTTACTATAAATTTTCTTATGATGTCAGTGGGAGAGTTCTTAAAAAAGATCCTCTTGAATATCCAACGATACGTTATCCATTCGCTCCTCATTGCCTACGTTCACAAGAATCATCTTCAAACCATTCCAAAAAATGTTTGCCACTTATGGTTTTCGTTTCATCGATGCATTATCATCCTCCCCAGTTTTCCCATTACCTTCTATATATCCAGTAACACGTTCTTTATTATCGAGCCCAACAGACACCCGACTGCGGATGACAAGTTACTGATCTGTAGTTCACCACTCTCCATCTTCATCCTTTCTTAAACTGTTGGATAATATTTGTAACCTTTGCCTTATCCAGACTGGCTAAATATCTTTCGGGAATGTATTGGAGAACAACGTGATAATCTGCGATGCAATCAATACGCCTATTGCTGCTTCCTCTGAAATTCTTGTATGAAGTACATCTGATCTGTCAGATTTATAAATACTCAATCCAGCTTTCTTTTAAAACATGACCTCAGCACTTATAAAAATGATGTTCGACTTTACTTACACAAGTCCCATGGTCACTTGGTATTTCTGGGAGAATTTCTGGATATTCTGCCTTGAAGATAGACACAAAGGAACTGTTTCTTTTCCCTGTGATTTCTCTGTTGTCTTCAATAAATTATTCTGTCCGCACACCTACTGTTCCTTATTTGACCTTGTTTTTATTTTTGTTTCATACACTGATGTACTTTTTTTTGCAGTCTTTATGTTTTTCTTTTGTTTGTATGCTTTTTCGCTTTTTGATTTTCTTTTCTTGGTATTCCGTTGCTGGGTATATATTTCTCCGAATCCACTGGCTTACTACGGTACTTGGCATTTTTCTAAGCTAATTCCTGTGATCTAATAGATACTTGAAGGTGAGGCTGAAAGGGTTAGGTCAGAGAGGCGGGTGGACCAGATTGATCGGAAGGAAGATGGACACATAGGAACGTTCAAAAGGGGGGACGATGCTGAGTTGGAAGATTGGACTGGGATAAGGTGGAGTTAGGGTAAATGGGGAAACGGGTGAAACCTACATTAATCCCCTGTGGTTGGAGGGTCCCACGGTAGAAGAGGAACCTTTCTTCATCCATGCTTTGGGTGGTTAGGGTTTGGCGATGGAGGAGGCCCAGGACTCTCACGTCCTTGGCAGAGTGGAAAGGAGAGTTAAAGTGTTCAGCCACAAGGCGGTGGAGTTGGTCAATGTGGCTATCCCAGATATGTTCTCTGAAATGATCCACCTGCCTTACCAATGTAGAGAAGACCACACTGGCTTTCATGTATGTAGTAGATGAGGCGTTCTGTCTCCCTTCATCACCTTTCACTTTCAACCCCACCTTCATCTACCTATCGCATTCCTAGCTACCTCCCTCCTGCCACACCGCCTTCTCATTTATCTCTCAGCCTCCTTCATCATAAGCCTCATTCCTGATGAAGGGCTTATGCCCAAAACGTCAATTCTCCTGCTCCTAGTACGCTGCCTGACTGTGCTTTTCCAGCACCACACTCTTCGACTCTGATCTTCCAGCACCACACTCTTCGACTCTGATCTCCAGCATCTGCAGTCCCCAATTTCTGCTCACAGCTTCAGGGCTTGCATAATTCAGATTTATGACAGTTACTTCAAATAAAACAAAAACTACCATGTACTCAAACAGCATAAAAGAAAAACAATGCATTGTGGTCACTGTTCCCAAAAGGTCCTTTACAGCAAAGTTTTCAATTAGTTCTTTTGATCATTCAACATCAATTTCTAAATAACATGATCTCTAGCTCAGTGCTCGAAAAAATGTTAATGCCACCATCTAACACATGCTCATGAAATCCATTTTTCCCACCATTAGCATTCAGTTGGGTTAACACAGTTTAGATATAATGTAAACAGTACGTTATTACTGAAGTAGCCACAAATGTGTATATCTCATTTCCCGTTTTTAAACATGTCCAGCATTTGTATTCCAGCTTTCACTTTGATATGTAACTCCCATCAATTTTTCCTTCTCCTTGCTGTTTTTGCACTCCACCTTAATAGATTCTGGAAAATCTGAGTGATGTGGGATTTGGGGAGATGAATGGTAGAGATCATCTCGCCACATCATTTATGATCTTCTTAAGCATCATTGTGACGTTTTCTCCAGATCTCCCGTTATGATAGTGGAGTAGAGAAGGACAATGGTCGTTCATAAATGCTCTGTATTTCCCCCAGAGAGCTGAGACTGCTCTAACCTGGGTGGGAACCTTACAGCAGGCTGGTAAAGTGATGCTGCTGCTGTACAGGATCTTAGTAAGATCACATCTGGAGTAGTGTGTACAGATTTAGTCTCTTCAATGAAGAAAGGATGTTGTTATATTGGATGCAGCTCAGAGATGGATCCCTCAACTGATTCCTGCAATGAAGGTGCTAGCTTATAACTAAAGGATGATCAGGTTGATCCAATAGCCATTGGAGTTTACAAAAATAAAGGATGATCTTATTTCAACATAGATGACAGGAAGGAGTCAACAATTGAAGAGAATTACGCAGATAGTTGGGGGAATCCATTCCGTTCTCCAGCCTGTTACACAGGAACAACAGGAGGATATTCAGGCCTTCGAGCCTGTTACACCAGAATAGTACGACACTGTTCAGCCCCTCGAGCCTGATATATATTCTAGGCCAATCAGCCCCTCGAATCTATAACACTGGACCCAGAGTAGGCCATGCTGCACCAGTATTCTGTTACGCAGCAACAGGATCAGTCCATTCAGCCTTCTCAAGTCCGTAACATAGGAACTGGAAGTGGTCACACAGTGACTGGAGATTGTTACACTGGGATAACAGGAGGTCATTCAGACCTACCGAGTCTGTTGCAAGGGAAATGTGTTTGGATAAAAACTACCTGAGACTTCTTTCGTGAGTAAGGAGGAGGTAATTCAGACACGTGTCTGTTGTATGGGAACAAGAGAAGACCAATCGCTCCCTTCGTTCCATCTCTGGGATACATGAGGAGACCGTTCAGTATCTTCACCTTTTATGGAGGAATATGAGAAGACCCATCAGACCCTCAGAATGTTACACAGTAACGGGAAGATTACATCATCCCCCACCCCTCTAACGCATCAACAGGACGTGGTCATTCTGGCCTTGGAGATGACAACATGGGAACGCCAGAAAGACTTCATCCCATCGATTTTGTACACCAGCAGGATGATGAGTCCATTCAGCCATACATACCACTTATGCAGCAATTGGAGCACATCTCTTCAAACCTTTTGCCCATCAAACAATAATTCAAAGAAAACGTAAAGGTTTTAGAAAGGGAAGAACTTACAATAACTGAATACATTAGGGAGTAAAATGTAACAATAAAGTATTGTAATCTAAGGCAAATTATTCGAATCCATCGTTGTGGACATTTGCAAACGTAAACCACAATCCATCGGAGTCAACATGGTTTTACAAAGGATAAATCATGATTGAAGTGTTTTCTTGAGTTATTTAAAGATGTGACAAACAAGGTGGATAGTAGGCATCCTGGAGATGGAATATATCTGGTCTTCGTGAAGGATTCAGATACGTCACTTCTCCAAAGAGTGAGTGGTAAGATCAGACAGCATCGGTTTAGGAGTAATTTATTGGCTTGGATGGAGGATTGGTTAACCAACAAAATGCAGTCTGATGAATTAACTGTGTCATTTTCTATTGGAAAATGCAACTTGTTGGGTGCCATAGATTTCAGTTCTCATGCTTCAACCATTTGTGATCGACATTATTACTCGGTTGACAGGATAGAAAATGCTATAGCTACATTTTCAGATGACACTAACATTGGTGGGAAATTACTTCGGAATGATGATGCAAGAGATTTAAAAACTATGTGTATAGATTGAGTGAATGGGCAAACATTTGGCAATGAAAATTAAAGTGGATAAATATGGAGTTATTCAAGTTGGCCAGCCGAATAAAAAGGCAAATGATTTTCTAAATGGAGAGAAACTTCAAAGTGCTTAAGTGCAGAGGGAGCTGGGTGCCTGCTTGCATATCACAGAAAACTTGCTTGCGGGTAATTGAAGTAATGAGGAATGCAAGTATAACTTCAGCGTTTATTTGTAAAAGGATGGAGTAGAAAGATTGCTGTAGCTATGCAAGGCGTTAGTGAGGCTGCAACTGGACTACAGTTTGGGTGTCCTGCAGAATGAGGTATTTCCATTGGAGCCAATTCAGAAGAGCTTCATTAGATTGATTCCATATTTGAAGTGTTTGTCTTATGAAGAGAAATTGAGCAAGTTTAGGCCTATACTGTCGAGTTTATAAGAATAAAAGGAGAGCTCATTGAGGTCTGTAAAATGCTAAACGTAATTGAAAGTGTAGCTGTGGAGTGGATACTTTTTCATGTGGCGCAATCTACAATAAGAGACTACAGTTTGAGGATGGAGAGATGGCAGGAACGTGGAACAGAGGCCGCGATGACATCAGTCATGATTTTATTCCTTGGCGGAGCAGGTTAGAAGGGTTGGATTCCTGACTGATGCTCCTTGTTCATATTCAGCTTTACGACTGTGTTACACAGTAATGGGGGAGGATTATGTATCAAACAGGAAGCAGGCACTCCTGATAAATCAGTCTTAATCAGTTTGACAGAACGTCACCAGTGGAGTCACACAGTGACCAGTGCTGGGTCCTCCACTATTTACAATCTATATCAATGATCAGGAGGATGGAACAGATATAGAGATACTGAGTTTGGTCATGTTGCTGTGATAAGCAAGAGATTAAATTATCAAGAGAGGGTGGAGGGTCTACAGATAGATACAGAGAGGTAAAGGCAATGGAGAATTATTTGGCAGCTGCAATATAACATGATATAATCTGTCATTTCATTTACAGGAATAATGGAAGGCAGTAGATTAATACAGAGAGTGCTCCTTCAGTTCCTCTACCTCTCCCCATTGACACGGCTACTCCGCAGATGCCATGTACACCATCAGGAATCCCATTATACTGGATACACCCGGCAGTTCCCTGCTGAGGGTGAAACAATGTATTTACTTCATCCACCATATATATCCTCCGTCACTGAATGGTTGCATTGATGTCAACATACTGGGAGATGATGGATATGTCACCCAGTTCTGTTTGAAAAGTTCCAGAACATAGAAGCTGAATGAAACTGTGACCCGAATAGCCACTGGCAGCACCGTCCTTCCCCCTGAGGTGAAGCTGCAGGACGGGTTAAAGAAGGTGACACCGCTCTGTGACCAGCTCCTTGTTCAGTCAGGGTCCCCTCACACTCTGCTCCTGGGATAAGTGGAGCTTGGGAAGCTGTTCCTGGAAAATCCGGGATGGACACAGCAGATCCCTTTCCCCACACAAACTCACTGGTGGTTTCAAAGCTTCCCCTCTCTGCAACCTCTGCTCCATTTATTGTTCATGTTGAAGACCCAGATGTTGTGTTTACAGTCCCCAGGCTCCATCCAAAGTTGGTCACCAAATCCTAAGGTCTCCCTGAATGCCTGAGGCAGCTCACAGCACAACCTCCAGCAAACCATCCCCAGCTGCTGCACTAACTTTTCAATAACAGGAGTCAGTTAGAAACCGCTCGTCTATAAGTGTTGTGGACCAGACCAGATTCCTGCAAAATATTTTAAGAAGGCCACTTAGACCCAAACCTTTCCTTATTTTGAATATAGATGTGAAGTGTGCTTTCCAGATATGTTGTGACTGGTCAAACCACTCGACGTTAAGCAAAATATAATCTATTAAAATGCTTTAGTTAAAATACAATCAAAGAAAAGAACATTTCTGGATAGCTTTCATGTTGGAACACTTACACAAACAATAGATACTGTACCTTACTGGTATACACCACTTGGCACAAAGATATATTCAAATACAGATCCTTACATGCAGTTTTCTGATCCAGGAGAAATCAACATCAACAGAAATCCCAGAGAGAAAGGCAGCGAGCGATCATGTATTGACACTGTCAACCCTTCTGGGACCCGAACAGCTTCTGAATGCTGCAGCTAAAAACAAAACGAGGAAACCTGGTCTGGGAGAGCTGGCCACTGCCCTTCCATTGTTACCTCCATTTTGATAAAACCTCAAGGCTTTCTCAGTTATTTACTTAAACTGTTTTCAGACAGCAGTTCTGCACCTCTACCTTTAAAACCTCTCGTCAAAAAAAAACCCAAGAGAAAATAACCTTTTTACAGTGATAGTGTCCTCCAAACTCCACCTTTAATAAAATGATCCATCAATACACAAAGATGGATTAATTTTAGACCTCCTAATCTTCCTCTATTAGTAGACTGGAATGAATATATATTACATTGAGTCTGAGCATACAAATGTTCACAGCTAGTTTCAAATTCAGTCATTTTACTCCTGCCTCAGAATGCCTTTTGTCAATGTGTCAAAACTTACTTTTTCTTGCCCTGTCAACATTATAATTTCAAATTGAATGGCAGCAATAATAAGCTCAATAAAAACAGACTGGTATTTTTCTCCCGAAACTTCTCCACAAACTTTAAGGGGTCACGATCAGTGATAAAGATTTGTTTCAGTTATGTTATTGGCAATGTAAATGCTGAAATGTTGTAACACCAACATCAAGCTCAAGGCCTCCTTCCCCATTGTGGAATAAATTTGTTGATGTTTCGACTGGACACTCTGACCAGACGTTGCATAATGGAACACTTCTCATCTCTCAAATAGTCCTTCTGAATGACATAGCTCCTCATGTCTCAGCATAAAAGAATTACATCCTTCTGTACCTCTTAATGCTGTAACCCCTTTACCTGCTACTCCTGGCGTATGCCAGTCAACCTTACTCTCACAGGGATATGTTTTAAGAAGTTCTCCCACATTCTTCTGAATCCCTCACAGAAAGCAAACTTTGATTTCTGAACCCAATCATCATCATCAGCCATTTCAGTTTCTAATCTTGCCATTGTAACTCTCTGCTCTTCCACACGAGTTCTCCCGACTGCAGGAAGTGAATTGTTGAACTTCTCCAAAATTAGAGTCTCTCTCAGAGTGTCATAGCTTTGCTCTGTTTTTAATACCCTTCCCCACCTTTCAAAATTACTTTGTTTGATTCTTTCAAACACAACGTGCGTTTAACCAGGGATGCGATTTTAGATTCCTGAAACACTGTCAGCTTCTGGCACAAGCTCATATGCACTTCAGATGGCTTTTTTCACCTCCTCCTATGGGGATGCAAATACTATCGGCTTTGTTTGGATAAACTAAATCCACATGTTCTCTGGCCACTGCACCTGTTTAGCCACTTCCTGAAATGAAATTAAAAAGGCTCCCCCATCATTCTCATCAACTTTAGATAATGCCTGGATGTATTTAAACAGATCCTGATCAGGCCTTTGTCTGCCATAGGGTTGCTCTACCTCAGTATCCTCTAATGGAAATCCATACAAAATGAAGAGGATTTTAGAATAACTTAACTATTGGATAACTTAACCGAATAATGGATACAGTACGTTCTACAAATGAACTGTTCAATCTATTAACATCACCTAAACACTCCCCTTGGCAAAAAGGAACATTCAGACACGCATTCTTTCATACAGTTCTCCAATCCAGGAGGAAACACCATCAAGTGAGGCTTTAGAGAGAGTAGCAGCTAGGGGATAATTTACTAAAACTTCCAACTCCTTTGGGACCCAAAGCACCCGGTGATTGTTACAGCTACAAGAAAATACAAACTAGAAAGCCTGGTCTGTGCGAGCTGGCCATTGTTACTACTATTTATTTTAAACCCTAAAAGTACCGTAAGTGATTTACTTGAGCTGTTTGCAGTTGGCAGTTTGGCCTTTAAGACCTCTTACTTAAAAAAATTAGAAACCAACGCTTTATTAAAAAAGTGACAGCATTGTCACACAATTTAGGTGCCTGGTCCTTTACTCAGTGGGCTTCCTCGTGTTACTTATCGCAAGGTCACCTGAGAGGGACAACCACAGGGATGTATCTCATAACTTCTGAAACACCCCTGTCCATGGACCATCACATGGGACATACCAGGAAGTGAACAACAGCTTGACACACAATTTCAGTATTTCTGAGCTACACAATGCCAGCAGTCGATACACTAGGGAGACAAAACCCATGGCCAGGGAAAGATACAGAGGGACAGAGAGATTCACATTAAAGACTGAAACAGACAGTTAATTAACTGAAAAGATGTTGTGGAAATATGAGGAAAAAGACAGGGCAGTGGGACTAACTGGAGAAGTGAGATCTTCGAGAGTAAAATGACAAGAATGAGACCATTGAACAAAGGCATTGTCAGATCTGCTGAAATGGTTTGTTACATCAAATTCTCAATCTGCTTAATAGAACACCACAAAGAACATAAACTGGGACAAGATGAGAGCCCAGCATGGAGAGCTGTGCAGACCATGCTAGTGTGTTGCTCAGTAAACTGCCCAGCATGAGAGTATTGCAAACTTTACTATCATATGCTAACTATCCTCGCATCAGATTACTGCCTACAATGGGAATGTGTGTGTGTGGGGGGGGGTGGGGGGGGGGGGGGGTTGAATGCAAAACTCATTGTTTGAGAAGGAACGCACATGGAGGAAACTATATTAAATACAAACAACTGGCAGGCTTTTTATTAATCAACAGACAGAACGAGGGAAGTTTCATGGACAGATGATATAAAGTGTTTGAGAATGTTAAAATAAAGTCATTGCCAGACACAACACCAATACACATCTGCGTGCACATGAATGACAGATGGATGGGAGTTTGGTGTGAGTTCGAATCAGATTTATTTCGGCAGGTCTGAAGCCAGGAGAGTCAGCAGCAGATTATTAACTTCATTAAGCCTGTACTTCACAGCTCAAGGTTCAAACAGCAGATGGAATAAACCAGTGAGATATATTCTGGAGTGGTGAGTATTTCAAGTTAGAAATGTTCAGGGCGTGGTGTCAAGAATCAGCTCATAGTAAAAGAGATGTCCCACAGTTGTGACTTGTCTGCTTCAGCTGCATAAATTGGCCAGGGATGGGATGGAAACAGTGGAAGGAAGTGGAGTTTGTAACCAGAGCAGTAGACGGTGACCTCCACGCTCTTAACAGCAAAGGCAATGATACAATGCATTGTGGTTCTCCCCGAAAATGAATAGATCAACATAGAGACCCATGAGTAACACTGCCAGAACAGAGAGCGAGACAGTAATTGAACACCTTCATTGATGTAGTTAGTAGTGGTCTGTAGAGTAAATATCTGAATTGAGAGATTCAACAGGAACAATAATGGTGACAAGAAGTGTAGACTATATGAAATAACAGTAATACAGTCATAACTGGTTTATAGAAAACAAAATTTGGACAGTGACACTCACCAGGAACACCAACGATAACCAGGAAGGGATAATAAAAGTATTGAATAATGAGAAGAGCGTAATCGATCTACGATGATAATGACCACCAATAAAATGCAGAAAGACGCCAAATATAATCGGATAAGCTCCTGTCTATTGTTGGAATATTCCAGGCTAATGTTCTCAGATTCTGATCTCTCCTCCCCCTCTCTCTGGATCTGCTGTTCCCTGTCAGTGCTGTCGGTGATGCTCCCGCTCATGTTAAGGAATAACACATTGAACGGAGCCCATTTATCATTAAAAGATGGAAACACTCCATTGGGATAATTAGAATCCATGGAGATTGGCTTTAATCGCACTTACTGAACAAATTGGCACAGTTAGCACTGGTTAGCAGTTAGCAGTGGTTAGCACTGCTGCCTCACAGCGCCAGAGACCCGGGTTCAATTCCCGCCTCAGGTGAGTGACTGTGTTGAGTTTGCACGTTCTTCCCATGTCTGCGTGGGTTTCCTCCGGGTGCTCCGGTTTCCTCCCACAGTCCAAAGATGTGCAGGTCAGGTGAATTGGCCATGCTAAATTGCCCATAGTGTTAGGTAAGGGGTAAATGTAGATGTAGGGGTATGGGTGGGTTATGTTTCGGCGGGGCGGTGTGGACTTATTGGGCCGAAGGGCCTGTTTCCACACTGTAAGTAATCTAATCTAATCTTAACCTGTTCAAAACATCACTTTTCATTTCCTGGTTTTGGTTGGAATGGATGAGGGTTGCTGAGGGATGGATCATAAATCTTTAAATCTTTTAAATCTTTTTATTAACTTGTATATGAGAGTATTAACAGGACACTGCAGGCGTCTATATATATTCCACTCTGTTTATGAAAGGATGAAGTTATAAAATAACAGATCGGATACATAAAAAATGTCGGGTGGGCATGTTTCTCGATCCCTGAACACAAAGTACAGTACTTATTGACCAGTGTGCGGCCACTCCTGGTTTTAATGCCCTGTTGTCAAATCCTTTCATAACCTTGAGACAGAACATTGAGACTGCTGCTCAGGAACAGGCCATAGCAATTCTGTCCCTATGGGACGCTTACAGAGGGAAAAGAGAAGGCCATTCAGTCCATATTAGTCTGTTGCTACTTGAAAAGGTGGAATGCTGGAATATTGGCACATTTTGCCGAAAGAATCATTCAAAACAAAGAGATGTGTCGCTGCAGCTGTATGAAGTGTTACTGAGAGGGCACCTGGAGGAAATAATGTTGTTTGTGCTTCTGAAACTGATTAGGAATAGACCTCTATTAGATACAGTTTACCAGCTGCTCATAATCCAAGGGTTGTCGTTTCATTTAATATCTCGGGTCTGTTACACAGGGACAGGAGGAGGCCATGAGGCCTCTTGAGTCTATTTCAGAGGGACAAGAGGAGGTCATTCAGTCTCTCTAGTCTATCACAGAGGGACAGGAGGAGCCTATTCAGCCTCTCGAGCCTGTTACAGAGGGACAGGAAATGTTTATTTAACATGCAAGTCTGTTACGCATAAATATTAGTTTTAAACTAGTTGTGGAATAGGAAGGACCTGATGTAAACATGAAAGTTCTAACTTTGAACAAGGCCGATTTTGAAAGTGTTAGGCGAGCCCTGTGAAAGGTTGATTGGGGTACCCTATTCACAGGTAAAGGGATGGTTGGAAAATGCAAAGCCATCAAAACTTGGATCCAGAGAGTCCAGAGCCAACGTTTTCCCATTAGTGAGAGGGGCAAGGCTGGTGGGTGCAGGGAGTGCTGGATGGCTAGATATATTGATGCTCTGGTCAATGTAAGGAAGGAGGCATATGTCAGGTAAACAGAGCTGAGATTAAGTGAATCCCGAGAGGAGTATAAGGGCAATAAGTGTATAGTCAACAGGGAAATTGTGCCAGAAAAATGTGGACATGAGATGGCTTTAGAAATAGGGTTAACGAGGCAGTGAAGCAACTCTACACATCCTTTAATTGCAAAATATTAACTAGGGAGAGAATAGGGCACATTAAAGATCAGTAAGGCTACGTATGTGTGGAACCATAGGAGATCGAAGGGATACTAAACAAGTATTTTTCCTCGTATTTAATGTAGAAGATGTTACAAAAGCGAGAGAATGAAGAAATACATAGTGATATCTTGAAAAGTATCTATATTACAAGGAGATGTTTGACATTTTAAAACACACAAAGGTGAACAAATCCCTGGGACCTGATCAATTGTTTCCCAGAATATTGTGTGAAGCTAGGAAAGAAATTGGTCAGTCAGCCTTTTGCTGATATATTTGTAACATTGATTTCCACAGGTGAGGTGGCAAAAGACTCGAGGGTTGTTAACATAGTGTCATTATTTCAGAAATTAAGGAAAACCCAGGTAACTATAGATTGGTGAGCCTGACGTCAATGGTGACTAAATTGTTGGGTGGGGGGAATTTGAGGGAAACGATGTATATGCATTTGGAAACACAAGGACTGAAGAGGGCTTTGTACACTGGAGATCACGTCTCACTGACTGGGTGGAAATTTTGAGGAAGTGAAGATAATGATTGATGAAGGCAGGACAGTGGATGTTGTCTTCATAGAATTCAGTAAGAAAACCAAAATGTTATACATGGAAAACTGGTTAACAAGGTTAGACTGCCTGGGATCCAGGGAGAACTCGCCATTTAGGTCCAAACTTTTCTTGAATATCGGAGACAGGATGTGACAGTTGGCATTTGTTCATTAAACTTGGAGACCTGTGACCAGTGGCGATGCACGCAAAGATCAATAGTGGGTCCACTGCCTTTTGTTACTTATACAAATCATTTGCACTTGAGTATATGAAGTATAGTCAGTAAGTTTGTAGATAATACCAAATTTGGTGGTGTAGTCGACAGTGAAGAATGATCTCTCAGAATATAATGGGAACTTTATTAGGTCAGCTGAGGAGTGGCATATGGAGTTTATTTTAGATAACTGTGAGGTGTTGCATTTTGGCAAGACAAATCAGGGCCAGGCATATAGGTAGGATCCTGTCGAAAGTTGCCAATCATGGAGAACTCCATAGAAATCATAGAATCCCTACAGTTAGGAAACAGGGTTTTCGGCCCAGCGAGGCCACACCGTCCCTCTAAACAGTATCCCACTGGACAAACCCCGACCCTATCCCTCTCAGCCTGCATTTCCCATGGCTCATGCACCTTGCCCTCACATCCAAGGGTACTATGCACAATTTAGGATGTCCAACCTACCCTTACCTGTATATCGTTATACTGTCAGAGGGAAACATAGCATCCGGAGGAAACTCACACAGACACGGGTAGAATGTACAAACTCCACACAGCCAGTCGTTCAAGAAAAGAATTAAACCCAGGTCACTGCCCTGTGAGGCACCTTGTGGTGCAGGTTCTCCATTCCTTGAAAGTGCCGTCACAGGTAGACAGTGTAGTGAAGAAGGCACTCGGTGGTCTTCCCTTTATTGGTGCGTGCTTTGAGTCTATGCGTTTGCATGACATGTTGCATCTGTACAGGACATTGATATGGCCACCTTTGTAATATTGCCTTTAATTCTGGTCACCGTGCTGTCGGAAAGATGTTGTCAAACTTGAAAGGGTGCAGAAGAGATTTAAAAGAATGTTGCAGGTGTTGGAGGGTTGGCGTTACAG
This sequence comes from Chiloscyllium punctatum, assembly GCF_047496795.1. Lineage (NCBI taxonomy): Eukaryota > Metazoa > Chordata > Chondrichthyes > Orectolobiformes > Hemiscylliidae > Chiloscyllium > Chiloscyllium punctatum. The sequence continues at coordinate 84,417,561 of NC_092752.1, read as the reverse complement.
GGAGAGTTTGAATAGTCTGGGACTATTTTCAAGTGTTGAGGCTGAGGGTGGACCTTAAAGAAATTTATAAAGTCAGGAGGGGCATAGAAAGAGTAAAAAGTCAATGTATTTTCCCAGGATAGACAATTCCAAATATAGAATATAAAGGCTGAAGGTGAGAGGAGGAAGATTTAAAAAGGGACGTGAGGGAAAACATTTTCACACAGAGTCTGCTGCGTGTATGAATTGAACAGCCAAAAGAGGTGGTGGAGGCAGGCACAGTTACACCTTCTAAAAGGCATTTGGATGGATACATGCATGGAAAGTGTTTACAGAGAGAGATGGGCCAAGTGCTGGCAAGGGGGACGAGATTAATTTAGGATATTTGGTTGGTATAGATGATTAGACCGAAGGATCTTTTTCCATGCTATACATCTCTGAGAGTCTATTAACTCTTGAGAGTTTAACACGGGAACAGGAGGAGGCTATTCAGCTTCTGAATTCTGTCAGTCAGCTGGTTTGCTCAATTACTGACAGTAAAATACAAAAATAAATGATTCAGATTTTGGTGGTGTTTTACAGAAACAGGAGAAAGGCTTTTAGTCAAGAAAAGCTGTAAGGAATGTGAAGAGGCCATTCAGTCCCTCACCTCCATTCCACAGGGGCAGCGGGTGAACACAGAGCTATTGGAGCCTGTTACTCAGGAGCAGGAGGAGGACATCTACTATCGCAAACCTTGGATCAAGAGGCATGACTCAACTGGTCGTGACTGTGACACAGGAACAGGAGGGAGTCACTCAGCTGCTGAAGACTGGGACACAGGAACAGGAGACAGTCACTCAACTGCTCGAGACTGGGACACAAGATCAGGAGGGAGTCATTCAACGGCTCGAGACGAGGACACAGGAGCAGGAGGCAGTCACTCAACTGCTTGAGTCTGGTACATAAGATCAGGAGGGAGTCATTCAACCGCTCAAGTCTGGAACACAGGAACAGGAGGCAGTCATTCCACTGTTCAAAACTGGGACCCAGGGAAATCTGGAGGCTAGTGAGGCCCGAAGATCCTGTTACACAGGAACAGGAGGAGGGGACTCACTCCCCACCAGTATGGGACACTGGGAGAGAAGGGCAGTTTGCTTGGAACAAACGCAAATATATGAGTAAGTTGCATTCGTGGTCCACACAACCCTGCCCCAACATTCACTAAGACCACGGCTGATCTGATTGTGATTCCCTCATTCCATTTCACGGATACTCCCCTCTCTGCAGCCTCTGCTCCATTTGTTGGTCATGTTGCAGACCCAGATGCTGCAACAACAGTCACCATTAATCATCCAGAGGGTCGGGTCAAACCGGATGAGTCTGGATTTGAAGGGTCCAATAACAAGAATGAAAGCATAAAATAAAGGTATAGCCAAATGTTTAGTTCTCTCACATTCGCAATCCAACTCACATCACCAGCCCGTCCATTATACTTTCAGGATGGAGCACTGTGTAGATATGGCTAGCGTACTGCAGAATACAACCCAGCAATGTCCAGAATGGAACTCTGTGCAGCCCACACCAATGCTGGATCTGTATCATGGGCTAAATGTCCAGCGTGGGGAGCTGTGCAGACCGCACTGGTTCATTCATATATAAACCCAGGCTGTTGCATTGTTCGGTAACACTGTGTTAGATCACTGCCCAGTGTGGGAAAACTTGCAGCCAATGTTGGAAGTGACAGGATATGCAGCTCCCATCCATTTACAGCTCCATATCTGCACTGTACCTTGACAAGGCGTGCCATGGATGTGAAAATCACTATGATGGAGAGATGGAAATGGAAACAGTTTAAATACCAATAGTTCTGATTAAGGCGAGTATCACACCAGTATTTAAAGTTGAAACACCTGAGATAATATCGAATGAGTGTTTCGTGAATGGTGCAAAGTAGTTAGAGAGGGATGGTAATGTTATAGTGGTTGCACTATAATTAACAATGTGAATTAGAGGAACAAATATGCAGGAGGACTTAGGAGACTTGCAGGAACAGTAGGGTTGTTACAACGGGTGATTTGAACTTTCCTAACATAGTCAGGGGCTTCCAGATGGTTAAGCACTTAGATGGAACGTAATTTGTTAAGTGTGTTCAGCGAAGTTTCCACAATCAATATATAGAGTATCGTACTCGGGAAGGGACAAACTCGACCTACTGTTGGGACATAGGGCAGGATAGGTGAAGGAGATAAAGTGGGGGAGCATTTTGGTAAAAGTGATTAGAGTTGTATCAATTTTAAAATAGTTATGGGAGGGACGAAATTGGTCCACAGATTCAAGTTCTAAATTGGGGCAAGGCGTATGTGGTTGGAGTTAGACAGGGGATTGCATGGGATGATTGGAGTTGTTTGATTCCAGGTAAAAGGATCTCGTGCAAGTAGGAGGGCTTTAAAAGTGAGATAGCTCGAGTTCAAGGTTTCCATTTTCCTGTGAGGGTGAAGGTTATGTGAGACTGGAAGAGAGAACTCTGGATGTCAAGTGATATTGAGACTTTGACCAGAAAAAGGAGGCGTGGCTCATGTTCAGGCAGCTCATATCAAGGGAATCCCTGGAGGTATATACAGGGGATAGAGGAGTTTACTGAAGAAGGATATCAGCAAGGCCATAAGGGGGTATGAGGAAGTCTTGGTTGAGAAGGTTAGAGTGAGTCCAAATTCAGTATAGTAAAGATAAAGAGCAACTAGAGAGAGAATAGGATGCTTTAAAATACAAAACCGGCATGCATGCGTAAAACCTCGAGAGATGGGTGAAGCCCTCAATTTCCCCTCTGTGTTTATCATGAAGAAAGACATGAAGATCTGTGACCTTTGGGAGGTTAGTTGTCATATCTTGGTACTGTTCATATCACAGTAGAGTTGCTGTTGGACATATTAGAACGCACAAAGTCAGACAAATCTCTTGGTTCTGACTAGATAAATCTGAGAGCACTGTAAGAGGCGAGAGAAAAAGCTTAGGGACCAAGATCCCGGAAGACTGGGCGGTAGTAAATGTTGTGCCCTTATTCAAGAAGGGCTGCAAAAAAAAGCCTCGGAAATATAGACCAGTAAGCTTCACACCTGTTTTCGGTAAACCACTTGAGAAGGTTCTGAGAGATAAGATGTGCATGCATTTGGAAAGACAGAGTTTGACTTGGAGCAGTCAGCATGGCTTTGTGCGTGGCGGATCATGCCTTACAAATTTTGTTAGAAATTTTTGAGGAAGTGACCAGGAAGGTTGATGAGATCAGGGTTGTACACATATTCTATATGGATTTCAGTAAGGTCTTTGATAAGGTTCCACATAGTAGGGCGCCCAAGAAGGTTAGATCGCATGGAATCCAAGGTGAACTGACAAATTAGACAGAGCTGCCAGTGGAAGTGGTTGAAGTGGGTACACTAACAATATTGAAAAGGTATTTGGACAAATACACAGATAGGAAAGGATTAGATGCATACAGAGCAAAGACAGAGAAATGGCAGATTGGTAGATAAGGGGCAATTACACCATGGTGTGTTGAAGGAGCACGGTGGGCGTATTGGATGGGCGAGTATAGAGGGGGTTTCCATCCCAGAGGGTGCCACAACACCAGACCCACCGAGCATGGTCTGTGCTCACTACCAAATTCAGTGCAGTATTTGAGGTCTGAAGAAATGCCCAGCAATACAGGACAAGCATCAATAACCTTCTCCACTCTGTCAGGATAAGGGTCACCGTATTCTGTCTGCTCCCTCACATTCACTGTATATCTGTGATTGCAAATACTCCCGAACAAGGCTCATGGTCCCCCACTCTCACTACTGCATGCAACACCTTCTCTCTCTCTCTCTTTCTCTCTCTCTCCGTCCTTTGCAATACCTCCCACACAGTCATAGAATATTCTGGTGAATGCCGATTATAGAATGTTCCAGATACTGTTCCAAATATTTCCCAGTTTCAGGAAAATGTTAGTGTCCCAGTGTGCAACACATAAGTGTCACTTGACTCACCTTAATGATATTAAACCAAAAGCAACTTCTAAACACGTCTTGTTACAGATACAAATTCGAGCAGAGAACATTTTTACCCTCAGGCGTTATCTTGACCGTTATCTGAACTGTACCACTTTCCTTATTATGAATGTTTCTCTTACCCTTTGTCTGTGACTGTTTCTGTCTGTAACAGTTACACAGTCTCCCACTCAGTTGGCTGGACGGCTGGTTTGTGATGTAGAGGCAGGGCGACAGCACAGGTTCAGTTCCTCACATTGACAGAGATTACCATGAAGGGGACATTCTCTCAGCCTCACCCCATCACCCGAGATGTGGTGATCCTCAGGATAAACCACCATGAATTGTCTCTCTAATGAGAGTTTTTGGGACTGTATTCTATCAATATTAGCATTTTAATTTTAAAAAATATTTAAAAAGAGATTTTTAATATTATAATAAACCAATAACAACACAACTCAAATATCTGAAAAAAATTACATCCAATTGCATGTACATACAAAACATGTTAAAACGCTACACAGACAGAAGAAAAAATAAAACTAAACAATAAATAATGAATAAATATTACAGCTCAGCATAACAGAAGGACAGCTCTCGTTCATCAAGAGCATTAACTGATACACATTCTTATGTTCATAGTTCTTCCTCTCTGTGGGTGGGGGTGTTCAGACATCCAACACAACAGATTATTTTTCCTAGCACAGAAATTACGGATTGTAAGGATATAATTTTACCCATATTCATCTGTGGAAAGTACCTTGGGCAGGCCCAGGAAAACAGAAACCAAGTCTATCTCCAATTCAGTCCCCTGGACCCACTCTATCACATCTGACACAGTGATCCAATATAGATGAAGTCTGCAGCAGAACCACAAACAATGAGTAAGAGTGCCTGTAGTCATTCTGCATTTAGGACATGCTGAAGATAATCCCACTTTGAATTTTGAGGGACAATTTGGGGTCAGATAGACCCTACGAAGAATTTTCAACTGCATGGAATGGGTCCTATTACAGATCAAAATCCTTTGAGCATTTTCACAAATATCCTCCCATGTCTCCGAAGTGTTCTGAACCCCCAACTCTCTAGCAGACATCACAAAGCTGCACAGTCTTGTCTGAGGGGACACTCTCCAACTATTGATAAAGGGTACTGACAGAAAGTGTATTCTAAGCAAGAAGCGCCCTCTTCCCTTTCTCAGATCTGGAAGAGTATGGCAAAAGTGTGTTTTTTTTTAAATCAAATCTCTGATTGGGAAAAAATACAGAAGAGGTCTCTACTAGATAGTCCATACGTACGAGTTATTTGATCAAATGACATCATTGTTTCTCCATCAAATAACACGTGGTGGCTCAGTGGTGAGCATTGCTGCCTCACAGCACCAGGGTCTCGGCTTTGTTTTTGGCCTTGGTTGACTGGCTGTGTGAAGTTAACATATTCTCGCCGTGTCTGTGTGGGTTTTCCTCCCACAGTACAAGATGTGCAGGTTAAATGAATTGGTCATTGATAAATCACCCATAGTGTTCAGGGATATGTAGGTTTGGGCATTAGTCCGGGTAAATATGGGATGGTAGGGGAATGGGTCTGGGTGGGTTACTCTTCAGAGGGTCGAAGTGGACTTGCTGGGCCCAAAGGCTTGTATCCACACTGTAGGGATTCTACTAATTCTAAATCACTCAAGCAAGGTAGGCCGCTGGCTGCCCACAGTTTAATACTGGATTAGTTGTGCCGGAAGAGCACAGCAGTTCAGGCAGCAACCAACGAGCAGCGAAATTGACGTTTCGGGGAAAAACGTCGATTTCGCTGCAAAAACGTCGATTTTGCCCGAAACGTCGATTTCGCTGCTCGTTGGATGCTGCCTGGACTGCTGTGCTCTTCCGGCACCACTAATCCAGTATTTGCTTTCCAGCATCTGCAGTCATTGTTTTTGCCCACAATTTAAACCTGGAATCCATTATCCCCGGATGACAACGCGGTATACCAATTACAGGGGTAAGAAACATGATTTTGGCTGTATTGCCGTCGATCTGACGCATTGTCATTCATGCTTTAACAATATTGATAATTATTGGGTTATGACAATACTTCATAAATGTTGTCAATTTAGCTAAGAAAAACAGACTAATAAAGGTTCACTTTATCTGATCGGGTTCAATATCTCACAGTATTGACACCGAGTCCTCAGCAGCCCAGGCACTAACATAGAATAAAAAAGAGCTTAATTGATAGCTTTTATCTGGGCGATCTACTCCCCACAATCTGGGGGTAGTTGCAATTTGGTTAGCTTGATAAAGAGTCGCTTATGCTGCCAAATAAAAGAGCTAAACCAGCCATTATGTCTCCTCAATTTCAACCAATGCCCTCTAGGTTTGGACGCCCAATCTGGGGAAAAACCTGACTACTCACCCTATCCATAACCATTTTTCCCCAGATTGGGCATCCAAACCTCGAGGGCATTGGTTGAAATTGAGAGGGGAAAGCTTTTGACGAGCCCATGAGCACCATTTAACGCAGAGGGTGGTGTGCATGTGGAATGAGCTGCCAGAGGAAGTGGTGGAGGCTGGTACCAATACAGCATGTAAAAGGTATTTGGATGCTGACAGACCTGCCGAGCTTTTCCAGCAATTTCTGCATTTGTTGCAAATTGCATTCATTATAACAAAATATTTTAAATACATTAAACATTTTATTTTTTAATGATGCAGCGACATATAAACATATCTTCAAATTGACCGAGACCATTTTCTGCTCAGGGTATGGCTCTGTGTATGACAGCAGCAATGATGCACCTACATGGAACAGGGAATGTGATGGAGACATAGTTTGGACAATGTACAAGGAGACATCACATGTTTGGGAGAGGATGACATTACTGTGTGATTCAGCTCAGAGAGAGAGAAAATGTAATCTGCCTGAGAAGGAACGGCCGATTACACTCTCTTTCCTTCATTGTTCCTCAGGACAGCAATGTGTGCGAGCTAAAACAAAAAAATCTACAGTCATCGTTACCATTCTTATTTTAACAGAATCCCTACAGTGTCCAAACAGGCCCTTCAGCACAAAGCGTCCATACCAACCTTCCCAGGCTCGCTCCCTTACATTTACCCCAACCGATGCACCTAACCTAGAAACCCCTGAACACTTCGTTACAAATTATCATGGCCAATCCACCTAACCACACAGCTTTGGACTGTGGAAGGAAACTGGAGCAACCATTAGAAGGGTAGAATGTGCAACCTCGACACAAATAGTCACCCGACTCTGGAATTGAATGCAAGGCCCTGGTGCTGTGAGGCAGCGGTGCTAACCACTGAGCCACTGTGATACCGTTGGGCGATCCCAGGCCAGAATTCATTGGAATCTCTTCACTGCCTAATGCAAAGGGAATTCAGCCAAATCCAACTGTTCCAGGATGAAGTCCCATTGCTAGCAGCTTGTTTGATTAGAATGCCTTCAGAAGCAGAATAATATTTTGAACAGTCTCTCAATTTTTCCTTTTGTCATCAGTTACAATACTATATGGACAAAGCGCGTTCAGCTTGAAATTGCAGAGATTTTGTTTATCTGCGTGTGTGTGTGTGTGTGTGTGTGTGTGTGTGTGTGTGTGTGTGTGTGTGTGTGTGTGTGTGTGTGTGTGTGTGTGTGTCAGTGTTTTTAAAAAGGGAAATATCGATTCTTTATTTGCAATATCCAAACAGTTTGCTATGCATCTTTCCATCATAGTTTGAGTAACATTGCTCTGGATCATAAAGGTGCTATTTAAGCAGATTTTAAAAACTAGCCTGACTTGTTGCTAAAACTGACATTGACCCAGCCTGAGACCGATATCATCGGCCATATCACCAACCTGGTTACATTTGACATGTGTTGTGAGCAGTGGAGCATTGGGAATGGAAAAGGAAGCAGTGACCCCAAAAGTCGGGGAACTATAGACTGGTGAGCCTGATGTCAGTGGTGGGTAAGTTGTTGGAGGGGATACTGAGGGATAGGATTTACATACATGTTTATGCCGAAACTTCGATTCTCCTGCTCCTTGAATGCTGCCTGACCTGCTATGTTTTTCCAGCAACACATTTTTCAGATCATACATTTGGGAAGGCAAGGGCTGATCGGGGTTGTCAACGTGGCTTTCTGCATGGGTAATCATGTCTCATTAATTTGATTGAGTTTTATGAAGAGGTGACAAAGAAGATTGATGAAGGCAGTTTGGTATACATTGTCTACACGGACCTCAGTAAGGTGTTCACAACATTCCGATTGGTAGGCAGATGAATAAGGTTCGGTCACACGAGATACAGAGGAAGCTAGTCACAATTGGCTTGAAGGAAGTGGGATATTTTTCAGACTGGAGGCTTGTGAGCAGCAGTGTGCTGTAAGAATCGGTACTGACTTCACTGCATTTCATTATTTATGTAAAGGATTTAGATGTGAATATTGGGGCCATAGTTAGCAAGGTTACAGATTACATCAGAAAGGTGGTGTAGTAGATTATCTCAGAGTACAATGAGACCACAATTAGATGGTACAAAGGGACAAGGAGTAACAGATATAGTTAAATTTAGATAAATACGAAGTTTTGGATTTTGGGAAGGAAAGTCAGGGCAGAATTTATACACTTAATTGTAAGGTCCTGGGGCGTATTGTGGATCAAGGGGACATAGGGCTGCAGATACATAGTTCCTTGAGAGTGGAGTTGCAGGTAGACAGAGTGGTGCTGAACACATTTGGCACATTTGCCTGAATCAGTCAGAGCATTGAGTATAGGAGGCGTGGTGGCATGTTGCCTCTGAACAGGAAGTTGGTGAGGCCACTTAAAGAAAACTGCATACACCTCACTTGCAGAACTGGAGGTTTGAGATTCAGGGAAAGGTTGATTAGGTTGAGGTGTTTCCCCCTGGAGTGTCAGAGGCTGAAGGGTGACAATATAGAAGTTTATAGAATCATCAGAGGCATGGATATACTGAACATGTTCTGCTACCCAAGATAGGGGAGTCCAGAACAAGAGGGCATAGTTTGAAAATGAGAGGGCGAATAATTTAGAATGGACCTGAAGGTAAATGTTTCACACAGAGAGTGGTGTGTGTACAGAAAGTGCTGTCAGAGGAAGTGGTGAAGGTGGCTACAATCGCACATTTAAAATGTATCTGAAAGAGGAGGGATATTGGCCAAATGCTGGCAAGTGGGACAAGGTCAGATTTGAAATCTGATCGGAGTGAACAGATTGGACTAACGGGTCTGTTTCCATTCTGCATGACTGTCAGATTCGATGAGAGGGATGGCGAAATATGCTGAAAGGATCTTTCAAGTGTGAATTCTCTTCACTGGAAGTTTATCGTGCCTCTATGTTCACATGGATTGAAAGCTGTTTAGTTAAATATTTGACAGGGAAGTGAGTCACGGGTAATAGTATACAGACAGGAAAGTAGGGCTGAGTCAATTATCATAGTGCCTGGTGGAGAAGGCTCAAAGTATCTAATGTCCCACTCCTGCTCCTCAGTCCCATGTTTCTGTATTCCATCCAGCCCCGCATACCTGCTAGATAGGAGAGGTTGGAGGCCACTTACTCCTATAACCTGTTGCACAGAAACAGAGGAGACCATTCAGCCTCTCAAGACTATCACACACACTTTGAAGTGATTTGGCAAATGCAATTGGAAAATCCAGGCACGGGTATGAAAGAGGCCCCTCATCTCCCTTTACAGAGCTTCCCCAAACTGCAACTTGTGCTTCATTTGTTGGTCATGTTTAGACCCAGATACACTGAGAATACAGCCCATATACCTCACCCAGAGATGGCTCACAAAATCCTCTGGTCTCCCTGCCTGCAACATTCCATAACAGACATTCATGAAAATAACATCCACTAACTTTCCAAGAACAGAATGTGAGAACATCAGAAACAGGAACAGGTCGTTCACTCCCCAAGCCTGCCTTGCCCTTCACTAAGATCATGACTGATCTGCTCACTGTCTCAAATCCTCTTTCATACCCAATTCATCATTTCCCTCAACTCTCTGACAGATCAATATCCATCTACCTCCTTTTCAAATACTTTCAGTCATTTTGCTCCCCACCACTCTTGAGAAGAGAAATCTTAACATTCACTGCCAACCTGTTTGAAGAAAACACTTGCTGCTTCTATATCATGGTTTATTGATATGAACAATAGAGGTTGAATCAAGGGTTCAGGTACAAATGACTGGCCCCGATATCAAGGCTGTGGTTGACTTCTGTTGACATCAAGGAGCTTAACAAAACTGAACTTAATGGGAATCAGAGTAAACTCTCCAGTGTTTGGAGTCAAACATGGCACAAAGGAAGATGGTGATCATCTCCGTCCTGGGTCACCTCTGTGGGAGATCCTCAGGGTAGCTTCCTCTTGACAAACAGCTTCAGGTGCTTCATCAATGTCTCCCGCCCCCACCCCCACCCCTACCCCCACCCTCACCCTCCCCACAATAAGATCAGAAGTGGGGATGGTCACTGAAGATTCCACAATGTTCAGAACATTTTGTACCCCGTCAGCTCCTGCAAGACCCAGACTCCATTGAGACTTGTGCTGTTAAATGGTCCGTAACATTCATATAACAGCACTGCCTGACACTGCACATTGCCACAGTAAAACAAGAGTTCATTCGGCACCTCACGCTGGTTTCACAGGAATATGAGGAAGCCATTCAGCCCATTGACACTATTGGAGAAGAACAGGGACAGCCCATTCAGTGCCTCCAGCCTATTACTCAGGAAGAGAAGGAGTCTAGTGTGATGGGCCACACCAGAGCGCCTGGAAAATATTTGAAGGCGGTAACCGAGACTCTAATTTTTTTTATTTTGAAGTGACTGTTCCAGATGCAATGGACTGGTCAAATTACTTGGTGTGAAGATAAACACTATTTATTGAAACACGAAAGATAAAATGAAAGCAAAGAAAGAGGAATTTAGAATAACGTAATTCTATTAGACCATTTAACAGAATAACAAATCTAGGAACTATTATTAATGAACTGTTCCAATATAGGAAAATCCCATAAACACAGCCCCTGGCAGAAAGGAAAATTCAGACACAGATTGTCACAATCATTTCTCTAATCCAGGAATTAAAAACAGCACCAAGAGAAAATTCAGAGAGTAGCAGACAGGAAATAGTCACTGAAGCTTCCAACTCTGTGGAGACCCCAACGGTTTCTGATGCTACTTGGAAACCAAAACCCAGTGATCGTAACCTGTAAGAGCTGGCCACACCCGTTTCGGCTGCATTAAAATTAACCCAAGGCCTCCCTAGCTGTTTACTCAGTGGTCTTAACTAACCAGTTTGGTAACGATCATTCAATCTCTCTCTGAAAAGGAACCAGGACAAAATAACCTCTCAAAGCCTGCAGCATCATCACACTTGTCAGTACATCGAGCTGTCAAATAGGAACCGGGGAAACCCAATCAGGCCCTTGGTCCTGTCCAATCGGAAGAGGAAGAAGCCATTCAGACCCTTGAGTCTCTTACACAGGAACAGGAGGAGGCCATTCAGCCCCTGGAGTCTCTTACACGGGAACAGGAGGAGGCTATTCGTCCCCTAAAGCCACTTCCACAGCAACACGATGAGGCCATTCAGCTCCTTCAGTCTCTTACACAGGAACAGAAGGAGGCCATTCAGCCCCGAAAGTCACTTATACAGGAACAGGCGGAGGCCATTCAGCCCCTTGAGTCATTTTCACAGGTACAGTACGAGGCCATTCCTCCCATAACGCACTTGCAAAGGGACAGATGAGATAATTGATGCTGATTCCTGGAATGGCTTCTGCCCAAAATGTGGATTCTCCTGCTGCTCGGAGCTGCCTGACCATCTGTGCTTTTCCAGCAATCTACTCTCTACCACAATCTCCAGCATCGGCAGTCCTCATTATCTCCAGATTGATGCGCTAACATGATGAACAAGTGGAGCAGAGGCTGCACAGACAGACTGCTCCACATTGTTCCTCCTGGCTCCGTTGCTCATGATACACACGTGGGACTTTAACGTGGTTTCCTAGTAGTGAGGAGGGAAGCCATGTGTCTTGTGTGAAGTCTCACGAAGGCACCTTCCATCTCCGAGATTCCAGCCTGGTGTTCTCTATGTAGGGTGGAAGCTGGTGGGAATGCCTACCTGTTTCAGATTGAAGGTATTGTGGTTGCTGTTGAGGATTGTGAACAACATGGCGTTCAGTTCTGGTTCACACGCCAACTGCACAATGACATGGGGAGAGTTAATTTAGGCATATAAACAATTCGGAAAGCCATGTTAGACTCTCTACGTTCAAATAATGGTGATCTTGCTCGTGTTGATCTTGTCTAGTGCACGTCCTGTTCAGTGTATCCTGTATGCCTTACTCTGTCCAAGTCTATTTCCACCCTATGATCTGTCTGGCCATGCTTACTATGATCTGCCTCCACTGCTCATAAATAAAGTGTTTCCCTATACTGAGGTACACGTGACAATAAATTAGACCAATCAATCCTGGGTAAAGTATGGAATTTCTCACGCTATCAATGTGTCTTTTGTAAATACACTTGCTACACCTCATGTTTCAGTACCACCATTTCTTCTTATTTCCCAGCTCTGCAGATTAAACTCTCAGGTTCTTCACTCTACCCTCATGATACAGCCGTCTGTATCTGTGGGAAGGATATCATTCCTTACAAAGGAGATCAAATCTGTAGAGAGTGTCCCAAAAGCTCTCTCAGCAAGTCTTTACAACAGCAGGAAGATGGCTTTACTTATGTACTCGAATCATCTTACAATGAAGGACAGCATACCATTGACTGCACCCATTACTTACACAGGGTTTGATTCAGAGCAGTCAGCATAGTCTTGTGAGTGGGAGATCATGCTTCCAAAACTTGTTAGAGTTCTTTGATGAAGTGACCAAGAAGGTTTACGAGGACAGAGCTGTAAATTTCGTCTCTATGGATTTCAGTAAGGCCTTTGATAAGGTTCCACATGACAGGCTGCTCTGGAAGGTTCCATCACGTGGAATGCTGGGGGAACTGGCCAATCGGATGGTCGGAAGCAGAGGGTTGAGTGGAAGGATGCTTGTTAGACCGGAGGCTGGGTCCATTGCTGTTTGTTATCTGTGATTTGGTTGAGAATGTACAAGGTATGATTAGTAAGTTTGCAGATGACACTAAAATAAGTGGTAGCGTGGTCACTGAGAAAGTTTATCAGAAATTGCAGCAGGAACTTAATCAGGTGGGTAAGTGGGCCGAGAAATGGCAAATGGAATTTAATATAGATGTGTGAGGTCTTGCATATTGGAAACTCAAGTCAATGTAGGAGTTACACTGTGAATGGGAGGGTCTTAAGGGGTGCAGTGGGCAGAGAGACCTTGGTTTTCACAAGCACGTTTCTCTAAGAGTAGAGTCACAGTTAGACAGGGCAGTGAAGAAGGCTTTTGGCACATTGGCCTTCATCAGGCAGGACATTGAGTACAGAAGTTGGGAATTTATGTTGCAGTTACACAGAACTTTGTAAGGCCGCACTTGGAGTATTGTATTCAGTTTTTGTAACCTTGTTACCTGGAGGATGTTATTAAATTAGAAAGAGTGCAGAAGACATTTACAAAGACGTTGCCAGGACACAATGGTCTGAGTTATAGGGAGAGTTTGGACAAGCCAGGACCTTTTCATTAGAGTGTAGGAGAATGAGTGAGTCCTTATAGAGCTGTATAAAATCACGAGGGGTATGGATAGGGTTAATGGTCTCAGTCTTTTTCCAAGGTATAGAAAATCGAGGATGAGAGGGGATCAGTTTAAGGTTAGAGGGAAAGGAATAAAAGGGAACCTGAGTGGCCACTACTTTACACAGAGGGTTAGTACATGGATGAGCTGCCAGCAGATGTGGTTGGTGTTGGGGCGGGGGGTTGGGGGTGTACATTAACAACATTTCATAGCATTTGGATAAATATGTGGATAGGAAAGGACTGGAAGGATATGGGGCAACTGCCGGGAAATGGGGCTAACGTGGATGGACATTTACAAGGTGAAGATGAACCCCTCTGTTAATTAAAACCAAACACCCAGAAAAGCTCGCCTCAACTCGTAATCTGTTAAAATATGAGTGACACAGATCCTCTATATTCCACTATTTAAACAAAAATTAGCAAGTTTTTTTCTTAACTTTAATAGTCAAAACGAAACAACAATTATTGACAAATCCAAGCCCCTCTTTTCTTAGCTACTTACTATCTGACTCCAACTCTGTAAAAATATTCTGTTCCAACAGCGCACATATTAAACATTACAATCTCAAGAGCACACAGTCTCCATCTTCCCCGCTGTGCTTACTCTTCCAGCTGCTGATCTCCCCGGGTAATTTTTTTTATTGCATGAAGGTTGAGATGAACATGTGTCTTTGATAGAGAGTGTTTGAGATGGCCAGTTAGCACTCCTGCTCTACAGCAGTTGTTCTGCTGTTGGATGGCAGTAGCTCTCCCACCAGTGTTCAAAATGCTGGGCGTGTATACTCCCCATGATATAGTAATTCTCATAATTTGGTTGCTTACCAGGTGTCAAAACAATAATATTCAAATTCCATTGGCTTCTGGTTTCCTGAGCGTTATTTAAACTCTTTGGTTGCATTTGAATGGCTGTTAAAACAGCAACCAAAACTCAGGTATCCATTTCTCAGCTAATGGTGACATGTGTAACAGTTTGACCTTTAGCTGGCATCTTTGGCTTTAAGTTCTATTCAACAAAACCCGATCTGTCTTAAAGTGCCCATACATGTTTTTGGCTTCATAACATCTCCCCGCTTCAGAAAATAAAGTGAACCAGCAGAATGAAAAGATGGCTACATTTCTTCACCTCTAATTCTTAATCCCAATTTTATGAAATACAGAAGTATTAATCTCAGTTATATCATTCATATTAATTCTGCACACCAATACAACACTGGAATAAGTCAAATCTTATCTCCACTGCTTTCCTTTAAATCCGCGAAAACCCATCTGCTATCACATTGTAGGAGCCGCAGCATGTACATTTTGTGAGTTTAAAGTCGGTAAGGTAAGACTCCAATTAAATAGTCTCATATTCTGGTCTTTAAATATTCCAAAAAATGCGAGAGATTTGTCGTTGTCCACAACCATCTCCGACAATTTGTTTGACATATACACATTAAAATATTGTCAGGCCAGTGTGAAACTTAATCATTCTTGTTCAGTAATGGAGATTTTGTATTTTTTTTTCTGGTGGATATTGAGTGTTTTCGACAAGTAGCCAATTAGCCATTCAATTCCATCATCCTCTTTCTGTATCAATACATCTCCGACCCCTAAATCACGAGCATCAAACACAATTTGCAAAAGGTTTCAAAATATTTGGTGTATCTAAAACTGGTACGGTGATTAATCCTGATTTAAAATTCTCAAATGCCTCCTGGCATTGTTCTGTCCACCACAATTCTGTGTTCTGCTTTAGTAAATCCATCAGTGGTGCCAATACGTTGCTGAAGTTTGGGACAAACTTCTGATAGAATCCACTCAGTTCCAAAAATCGAATCATCTCTTTCTTCGAGGATGGTTGTGGAAATTCCTCAAAGCCCTTCGCTTTTATGTTCCATGGGATCAACCTTCCATGTCCAATGTAATGTCCCAACAAGTCACCTCTGCCTTCGTGAATTCTGTTTTCTTTAAGTTTATTACCGTTCAACATGTAATCGTTCAACATGCTCAGCCAACTGTTACATGTGAGCTTTTAATCACTTCCTAAAGATCACCACATCATACAGATAAACTACACAATTTGTTCATCTGAGCACAGCCCTGTTCCCGAGTCTTAAATGTGGCTGGAGCATTATTCATCCATATAAAATAGTCGATTTTTTTCTGTCATCTCCAGTGTCTTTACGAGATAGTTTAACTGACTCCACATTTTTTTTAATTTGAAAGGGGCCACTAAACCTGGCTTTGAAGGGATTTCTTACCACTGGTGGTGATACTAATACCTCATCCCCACGGGATATCCTCAAAGTTTCAGTGTTTTTATCTGCCACCTGCTTCACTCTATGTTGTGCTCTTCAGATACTGTTTAGCAAACTCACCTACTCCATCTACTCTCTCCTTCACCTCACACACAGAATCCAAGTGTGAGATTTCCGACTTTGGTCCTGTCAATTTATATTTAATTAATTTCAAAGGACCTCTCACTTCATGTACGAATATTAACTCAGAGGAAATAAAGTGAGTAGATTTATTTGGGGCATCTCTAATGGCAAACAATATAATGGGACACCTTTATTGCAATCATTCGGGTAATCATAACAGTACGCTGTGAACATGGACTTCAGCGTCTGATGCTAACTTTCCAAGGCTCCCTGGGATTCGGGATCCGACGCACTTGATTTCAACTGCTGTATGCTGAACCTATCCATGACTTCCTTAAACAGCTGAGCGGTAAAATGGGATCCTTGATCTGACTGAATCTTACTGCCTAGCCCACAGCGAGTAAAGAAAGCTACCAACCCCTCCACCTCCCGTTTTATCTTAACATTCCGTAATGGAATTTTTCGGGAAATCTGGTGGACACATTCATTATGGTCAGCAAATATAATTTTCCACTTCTATGTTAGGAAGGGGAGCTACACAATTAATCATAACCCACGTGAAATGTTCTTCGAATGCGGTAATTGGCAAGAAAAGTGCTGGTTTTATTACTGCCTGTTACTTACCTACCATTTGGTATCTATGTCATGTACAAAAAATAACCACGTCCATGTGCATTCCAGGCCAGTGGAAATGCTTTTGTACCTTAGCCTGAGTCTTCTGTCCACCTAAGTGACCGCCTGCAATTAGTTTATGTGCTAGCCATAACTTTGTACGCAACACGTAACACAATGTGGTGTACTTCAGCCCATTTCCCTTCTGCAGTAACCCTTCGGGGGCTCCATTTTAATTTCAGTGTTCTATCTTTAAGTTAATAACGTTCAACAATATATTCTGATTCCTTTTCTGTGTGTGTGCATGTGTATGTGTGTGTGAATGTGTGTGTATATATCTGTTGTAAGTCCGTTAGCCTTTCTGGACTAAACACCTCTGCCTGATCCTCTACCTGTTCAGGTTTTTCCTGCACCGTTACATCAAACAGGGTGTCAGTTCACCGAGCATCAATTCATTTGTCTTTTTCTTTCGTTTTTCCTTCCTGCTGTAACTAATGGCAGTGGGATCTTGTTACTACACACTCAGGAAAAATTCCTCGGTATTTTTCTTTTAACACCTCAATTTCCTAGACTTCTGTTGGCTTCTTCACCACAAGGGGTGCGTCTCCCACCTCGCCTCCTGCGAAATTGTTCCCAAGAACAAACTGTATTCCTGGAACTGACACTCTGTTATTCACTGTCACTGTTACTTCCCCAGCCTTGATTTGGCACTGCAACCTGATGTTACACAAGGGAATGCTTAATTTCTTTCCCCTTTCTACAAATTAACACGCTCTTGATTAACATGCCAGAAAGAGTGAAAATACTTTCATCTCTTCCTATTAGAGGGTGAGAGAAAGTGAGGGCTGCAGATGCTGGAGATGAGATTTGAAAAGTGTGGTGCTGGAAAAGCACAGCACGTCGGCAGCATCCGAGGGGCAGGAGCATTGATGTTTCAGGCATAAATGCTTCATCAGGAAAGTGGGAGGTAAGGGAGAGGGAAGGAGGTTGAGAAATAAATGGGAGGGTGGGGATGGAGCTGGGTGGAAGGGAGCTTGGAAGGCGATAGGTAGATGCAGATGAGGTGTGATGGTGTGAGGTGTGATAGGATTGACAGAAGGGTGATAGGACACCTATTGGTGGTAGGACAGCTGGAACCCTCAAACTGTATAGCATCAACGTTGACTTCACCAAATTCCAAATCTCCCCTCCACCAACTCTCCCAGATCCAACCGTTCAACGTAGCACTGCCGTCTTGAACCGCCCGAACTGGCCATCTTCCTAACCACCTATTGACTCCACCCTCCTTTCCGACATATCGCTATCACTCCCACCTACATCTTCTTATTACCTTCCCAGTGACCCTCCCTCCAGCCCAACTACTGCCCTCGTATTTATCTTTCAGCCCCCTTGTCCCCCCACCCCTCCTGACGATGTATTTCTGCCTGATATTCGATTGTCTTGCTGTTTGGATGCTTCCTGATCTGTTGTGCTTTTCTGGCGCCTCACTTCTCAACTATTAGGGACTGAGCAGATCCCATATCTCACAAAATTATAACTTCTTGTCCTTCTCCCCGTTCTTTCTGAGTAAACTTTATCCACAGAGGCGAATTCTTTCAGAGATCAGGTACTGACTCCATACCTAGACCCTGCCTCAGCTGTGCACTCTCCTGCAGCTCCTCGGCTCTACTTGGGGTCTCCTTTACCAGGTTCACTAATGCCACTGGGCTTAGCCTCTTCTGCCACATCTTTCCCCAAAGTGCCTTCATTCAACGCCCATCACTGTGTGTCCCAGCTTACTGCAGTGAAACCACCTTTTCCCTCTGCCCTTCTTAAACCATCGGCATTGTCATTTTATGTGTTCCACTCCCTTATAGTGAGAACACCTGAGGCCTTTCACCACCTTTCAAGCCCCTTGGGCTTCTTTCTTCACCTGTGGTAAAATATTGTGCGCTACTGTTTGCTTTGTAATGTGTGATCATCCCTTCTCCCAATTTCTATTCCTCACAGGATGAAATTCCTGCCAGAAGCTAAATATCATCCCATGCCTCAGTACATATTTACCTGCCATTTCTGCTGAGCTTCTCACTTCTTGAACTTTCTGTACATTCACATGAATTCTTACTATCTCTGGAAGTGAGTCTTTTAACTTCTCCAGCAGATTAATCTCCCTTCAAGCCTCACAGGTCTTATCCATTTTTAAGGCCAGCACCCACCTGTCAAAATGACTGTGGTTAATTCTTTCAGACTCAATATAAGTCTGACCTGGTTCCCTCTCTATTTTTCTGAACTTCTGTCTATATGCTTCTAGTACCAATTCATAACCAGTAAAAATAGCCAATTTAAAAACCTGGTAATTACTTGACCCCACATCTGATAGCGCTGCAGATGCCACACGAGCAGTGCCCACCAGCTTCGTCTGCACGAGCATTATCCAGAAGTTCATTGGACACGTCATCTGCCTTGCCATTTTTCTAAATGAAATAAAAAAGGTTTTGACATTTTTCTCACCGAAACATGGCAAGTTATTAGCACAGTTTTATACATCCCTACGTTCTCCCTTCATCTCTATCCTGTTAATTTAACTTTCTTGTCTAATTTCCAACGTCTGAATTTCAAATCCTCTCTTTCTTTCTTTTTCCTCTCTTTCTCTTTCTTCTCTCTCTGTTTCCTCCCCTTTATTTATCTTCTATCTCCAGTTTCCACATTTGCAATTTAAGGTTTTTCTAACTCTACTACAGATACATCAAAGTGCTTGACCAACTCCATTACAATTTCAGCTTCCCTTTTCTCCCTGGTTAAACCCACTTCCAACCTATTTGCTAATTCTAAAAAATGTCCTCCTTTTGTCCTTCTAAACTTCCTTGGAAATTTGGGAACCTTTTTAATAATGTTAAAAGCCATTTCCCTCACTTTTGATTTAATCAACCACAAGTAAAAAAAATAAACGAATTTTCCCACTGGTTTTATTTGAAGATCAAAATCACTAATTGCAATGAGTTGGAATTTGCTGGGACCTTTTTTACCCCAAATCTGTTCAAGTCGGTCCAAATCCCACACAGCAAGGCCCCAAAACTGTTATGACATCAATGTCGAACCCCTCTGTTAATTAAAACCACACAGCCAGAAAAACTCACCTCACATCATAATCTGTTAAAACGTGAGTGACAGAGAACTCCTCAATTCCACTAATAAGCAAAAAATAATAATTTATATGTGTGCAAGTTAGCTCGTTGAGCTTGAAGGTCTGTTTTCAGAAGTTTCGACACCAAGACGAGGTGACATCATCAGTGAGAGTCTCCGCTGAAGCTCTGGTGGTATGTCCCACCTCTCTATTTATAGATCTTGGTTTCTTAAGATGGGTGATGTCATTTCCGGTTATTTGTACAAAAGAATGTAGACAGGATCTAAATTGATGAGTTTATTGATGTCCTTCTGGTTAGAACGCCATTCCTCGAAGAAGGTACTTGCGTGTCTTAGCATGTGTGTGTGCTTTGTCCCAGTTAAAGTGGTGCCTTTCATTGTCTGTATGTATGGAACATAGTGATAGTGCGTCATGTCTTTTGGTGGCCAGTTGGTGTTCATGTATCCTCGTGACACGACAACAGTTTCAATGGTCGAAAAGTGATTTTATGCACACTGTTTAATCAATGTTTGTGTGCAGTTAAGTCGCATTTTTCACATGTGCACAACACATTGTAAATGAACAACAGAGACACAGTTAACGAAAAATGATGCAAATGATGTATAAAATTGATAAAACATTAAAGCATGATTTGATCCTCTCAACGTTCCCTCCTTTTCTGGGATTCCTAACACTAATCTCTCATTCTAATTAGGATGTGTGCTCCAAATTCTTGATTCTAGTCTCTCAATTTATTTCAGTTAATCCCCTTTTTACCGGGACTTCAATATATTGGCCTGTTGGATTCTTTCCAAAGCTAGTGTCTGTCATATTATTGGATATAAATATTCTGGCATCAGACTCAGCATTTGAACGTATTACTCTGTTGCACGCGCACTGTACAAAGGACCACAGCACACAGGCATTGCCAAAACATTGGGGAATGTTCATCTACTTCTTTCGATAATGTAGTTTTCTCATTTTCCACATCTCCAGATCTATATCCTCTCTCTCGTTCTCCCTTTGTATCAAGTTAAGAAATCCACCAATTATTCTTCATGTCCAAACTCTCAAAACACCTTCTTTCTGGTTATATCTAATTCTCTCTTAAAGACGTAATGTGGTTATAATTAAGCAATGTAACTACAAAGACATGCGGGCGAAGCTGGCCAGAGTTAATTGGAAGGGGAGCTGAGCAGGAAAGACCATGGAGTAGCAATGGGAGGAGGTTCTGGGGAGAATTCGGAAGATAATACCAGGAATGCAACCCCAAAAAGATGAAACATACTCATGGGAGGACAAGGCAGCCATGCGTGATAAGGAATCAGACCAAAAGAGGAAACATAAAATGTGGTGAAGAAGATTGGGAATCCGGAGAATTCATTCGCTCTGAAACTACATAACGCTGGCATCACTGACACGACAGAGATCTTAATCATGGTCAGGGAAAGGAACAGAGGAAACACATTCACTTTAAACACAGAACATGGTATTTCTATAGGAAAAAGATTCAGGTGAATTAAGATCAGTTAAATGCTTTTGCGGAATGTGTCAGATTCGAAGCAAGACCCGGGGAGACAGATCCTCAGTAGAATGAGAGTTTGAAAATGGAAATATTTCCACATCAGAAACCAGGTTAGGTTACTGAGTGCAGGGCTGATGCGGGAATGGGTCTCAGTGAGATTTGGGGAACAGACAGCAGAATTGCATTGCAGATATTGCAGCTCGAAACTGCGTATTCATGTAGTGCTGTAGACCACAGCAGCAGGAGAAGCAGACCTGCATTCAACCACAACCTGTAACTTTTTGCCAGGGTAACACCTCAGTCTGCCATTACCATCAACACCATCTATGTCTCAGTGACGAGTGTGGGTGAACATGTCAAAGTCAGAATTACATGAACTTTAACCTGATGCTAACTGATTAAAGCTACCAGACTTAACCAACAGATCTGAACGAAGCCCTGCAGTTCTGCCACAGTCAGTCATAAATGGTGATGGACGATTAAACAAATGACTGGAGGAGTGGGCTCCACAAACACCCCCATCCTAAATAATGGAACAGACCTGCACATTAGTGAAAAAGAGAAGGATGTTTTATCTGCACCATCTTCTGCCAGAAGTGTTGAGTCGATGATACATCTCACCCATATCATGATGCCCACAAAATCACAGATGCCAGTCTTCAACCAATTCGATCCGCTGCACGTGACATGGAGAAACAGGTGAACACAGTAGATACGACAAAGGCAATGGGCCCTGACACAATTTCTGCAATAGAACTGAAGACTTGTGCTGCACAAGAAGCCGTGACCCTGGGGGAAGCTGTTTCATTCTAGATCCAACTCTGACATCTCCCTGGCAATGTGGAATATTACTCAGCTACGTCCCGTCCCCTAAGATGGGAATAATTACAATCTGACCAATTACCACCTCCTCAGTCCCATCATGACAGTCAAATTGGTGGGAGTTCTTTTTGACAGAGCTGTCAAGCAGTACAGAAATAACCTGATCAGTGTGGTTTCCAATAGGTCCCCATGTGGAGATGGTGCTGTTGTGGAAATGTCACTGGATCACTAATCCAGACCAAGCTAATGATGTGGCAGTGGGTGGAAGTTAAAAACAATTGATAAAATATCGAGATCTAAAATCTGGGGTCAGTAACACTGACCTTGAAGCCAATATCGATTGTGAACAGAATTTCCTTCTCCAATGTACTTTTAGAAAGTGAATCTCCCGTGATTTCCTGGGCTGGACTAAAACTGACTCCAAAGACCCTGACATGTGATAAACTTTTCAATGGTCTCTGAAACGGCCAATCAAGACACTCATTTGTAACTAAGTACTCCGAGGTCTAAAAGGATGAAACCGGACAGAACACCAGGCCTCAGCATCTGTAGCAGAAAAGGGAATGGGAACACAGTCCTGTCGACCCTGCAAAGACCTCCTGAGAGGATGTGACAACATTTACAGAGCTTTCCCACAGACTGCACAGAAACAGCGGGAAAGGAGTAGGTCATACAACACATTGAGCCTCCCCCATTCTAGCTCATGGAAAAAACTCTCCTCAATGCACTTACCCTACACGATATACATATCCGTTAATGTGAGTAACTTTGGGAAGTTATAAAATAGGCAGTGCAGTAGTACGTTTGGGCCATCGAGTTTGCTAACCAATTCAATATAATAATGCTTGGCCCTTCATTTCCACACCGTACTCCTGCTCTCCCACCACCCCTTTACTGTCTCTAAATCCTTATTTATAATCAGTGTCTCGGTTTCCAGGTGCGAACGAATTCCCAGGTTCACCAGTCTGTGAGTGCAGACATTTATTCTCATCTCAATGCAGAGTGACCTGCCTGTACCTAATACTGTGGCACCTGGTGTTCGACGTCCCAGCCAGGGGAATTATCATCCCTGCTTCCAATCTGTCTCACCCTGTCAGATTTTTGTATATTTCACTGACATCCCCACTCATTTTCCTAAACCCCTTGGAATACAGGCCCAGTCTCCCCAATCTCTGCTCCGACAACAAGCCTGTCATCCCAGAGATCAGTCTGGTCATCCTTCACTGCTCTCCATCAATGTCAGGTTTGTCCTTTATTAGGTACGGCGATCAAAACTGCACACATTACAGAAAAATGTTTGAGATGATGTCTCACCAAGGCCATGCACAGCTGCAGTAAGACACCCTTTCTCCTAGACTCAAATCCTCCCGAAATGAAGGTCAGCACACCATTTATCTTCTTAACCGCTTTTTGTCTTGCAATATTGGTGTTTTTTAACAACCTCATCGCCACTCACAATCCCACATCCGTTAGAGATGTCAGCAGGCTGGGATACATTGTATCTGATTCCAGCAACCAAATTTTTAAAGGGCATTGTGAAAAGCTGGGCCCCAAGCACTGATCCCTGCGACACCTCAGCAAACTTCCTCTGTTAAAATCTATTTATTTATTTCGTGAATCTCGGAGTCACTGGCTGGGCCATCATTTATTGCCTGTCCCTAATTGCCCTTGAGAAGGTGGTGGTGAGCTGCCTTGTTCACCGCTGCAGTCCACCTGCTGTGGTTGACCTCCAATGCCATTAGGAAGGGAATCCCAAGATTCTGACCCAGCGACTGTGAAGGGGTGGTGATATATTTCCAAGTCAGGATGGTGAATGGCTTGGACGGGAACCGAAAGATGATGGTTTTTCCATACATCTGCATCCCTTGTCCTTCTAGATGGACGTGGTCGTGAGTTGGGAAGGTGGTCTCTCAGGATCTTTGGTGAATCATTTCATTGCAGCATGTAGATAGTAATACACTGCTGCTGCTGCTGCTGCTGAGCGTTGATGGTGGAGCATTGTGGATGAAGGGACAGTCAAACTGGCTGCTTTGTCCTGGATGGTATAAAGCTTCTTGAGTATTGTTGGAACTGCACTCATCCAGACAAATTGGGAGTTTTCTATCACACTTCTGATTTATGCATTGTAGATGGTGGACAGACTTTTGGAAGTCAGGATGTGAGTTACTCGCTGCAGTATTCCTAGCTTCTGACCTGCTCTTGCAGTTACTGTGTTTATGTGGTGAGACCAGTGAGTTTCTGAGCAATGATTACCCACCAGGACTTTGATACTGGGGGATTCAGTGATAGTAACACCATTGAATGCCAAGGGGCAGGTTAGATTATATTTTATTCGTGATGGTCACGGTCTCGCATTTGTGTGGCCTGAATATTACTTGCCACTTGTCAGCCTGGATACTGTCCAGATCTTGTCGCATTTGAACATGGACTGCTTCAGTATCTGAGGAGCCACAAATATTTGCAGAACATTGTACAATCATTGCCGAACATCCCCACTTCTGACCTTAAAATGGAGGGAAGGCAACTGATGAAGCGGTCATGAAGAGGTTTTCAGCCGAGGCCACTGCTTTTCCTGGAGCTGAGTTGACTGACCTTTTTCAACCATGTCCATCGTCCGACGTGCCAGGTATGATTCTAATCAGCGGGGAGTTTGCCCCGATATCCATTGATTCCAGTTTTGCCAAAGCCCCTTAATGCCACATTTGGTCGGAGGCAGCCTTGATGTAAAGGGCTATCACTCTCACCCCTCCTCTGGAATTCATCTCTTTTGTCCATGTTTGAACCACGGTAATGAGTTCAG
Organism: Chiloscyllium punctatum; assembly: GCF_047496795.1. Classification (NCBI taxonomy): domain Eukaryota; kingdom Metazoa; phylum Chordata; class Chondrichthyes; order Orectolobiformes; family Hemiscylliidae; genus Chiloscyllium; species Chiloscyllium punctatum. The sequence continues at coordinate 84,392,643 of NC_092752.1, read as the reverse complement.
GAGCTGAGTGGCCCTGAGGGAGCCCAACCTGGGCATCATTGACCAGCGTATTGCTGAGCAAGTGTTGCTTAAAAACACTGACTCCTTCCACCACTTTACTGATGATCGAGAGTAGACCGATGGGGTGGTATTTGGCCCGATTGGATTTGTTCTGCTTTTTATATATAGAAGATACTTGGGGTAATTTTCCATAAAATCGTGAAAAGCCATCGTTGTAACTGTATTGAAACAGTTTGGCTAAGGGAGTGGCAAGATATGGAGCTCAAGTTTTCAGTACTATTGCCAGAATGTTGTCAGATTATGGACCCTTTGGAATATCCAGTATCTCCAATCATTTCTGGATATCGCGTGGACTGAATCGAATCGGTTGATGACTGTTAACTGAATAGCTGCAGACCACTGGAGGGGGCTGAAATGCATCATCCACTCAGCATTTCTGACTGAAGATTGTTGCGAATGCATCAGCCTTATCTTATACACTGAAGTGCTGGGCTCTTCCATCATGGAGGAAGGGGTTATTTGTGGAAGATCTTCCTCCAGTGAACTGTTTAATTGTCCCCAACGTTTCTCGACTAGATGTCAAAGGCCTGCAGAGCTTAGATCTGATCCTTTGCTTGTGGGATGACTTAGCTCTGTCCATCACTTACTGCTTATGCTGTTTGGCACACAAATAGTCCTGATTGGTGGCTTCATCAGGCTGACACCTCACTTTCAGGTTTGCCTGGTACTGCTCCTGCCATCCTACACACTCCATTGAACCAATGTTGATCCTCTGGATTGATGGTAATTGTTGCGAGGGGGATATGCCAGATCATGAGTATGTGTGGCTGTCCAATTCTGCTGCTATTCATGATCCACAGCACCTTCTGGATACCTAGACTTGAGCTTCTAGATCTGTTCGAATTCTGCCCTATTTAGCACCGTGATAGTACCACCCAAAATGGTGGAGGCTATTCTCAATGTGAAGGTGTGACTTTGTCTCCACAATGACTATGCGGTGGGTGCTCGTACCGATCCTGTCATGGACAGATACTTCTGCAACTGGCAGCTTAGTAAGGCTGTGGTCAAACATGTATTTTCCTTTTGTTGGTTCCTTCACCACCTGCCGCAGAGCCGGTCTAGCAGTTATATCCTTTAGGACCCAGCCAGCTCGATCAGTATTGCTGTAGCTCAGATACGCTTGGAGGTGGACACTGAAATCCTCCACCCAGAGTACATCTTGCATCCGTGCTACCCTCAGTGCTTCCTCCAAGTGTTGATCAACATAGAGGAGTACTAATTCATCAGTTGAGAGACGCTGGTACATGATAATCAGCAGGGGTTTTCTTTCCCATGCGTAAACTAACGCCATGAGACTTCATGGGATACGGAGTCACTGTTGAGGACTCCCAGAGCAATTCACTTCCAGCTGTGCCCCCACTCCTGCTGTGTCTGTCCTGCTGATGAGACAAGAGATATCCAGGGAAGATGATGGGGTGTCTGGGATATCGTCATACTCACATAATCAGATCTTACAGACAATGTCAAGCTGTTGCTTCACGAGTCTGCTTCTTTCAATTCACTATTTTCTGCCAGCTGTCCCATTCTAGAAACATGTCCACATATTATCCCCAATCCACTAATATTTAGACCATAAGACCATAAGACATAGGAGCGGAAGTAAGGCCATTCAGCCCATCAAGTCCACTCCGCCATTTAATCATGGCTGATGGGCATTTAAACTCTACTTACCCGCATTCTCCCCGTAGCCCTTAATTCCTTGTGACATCAAGAATTTATCAATCTCTGCCTTGAAGACATTTAGCGTCCAGCCTCCACTGCACTCTGTGGCAATGAATTCCACAGGCCCATCACTCTCTGGCTGAAGAAATGTCTCTGCATTTCTGTTCTGTATTGACCCCCTCTGATTCTAAGGCTGTACCCATGGGTCCTCGTCTCCACGACTAACAGAAACAATTTCCGACGTTCACCTTTTCCAAGTCATGTATTATCTTGTAAGTTTCTATTAGATCTCCCCTTAACTTCTAACCTCCAATGAATACAATCCCAGGATCCTCAGCCGTTCCTCACATGTTAGACTTACCATTCCAGGGATCATCCGTGTGAATCTCTGCGAGCACGCTCCAGTGGCAGTATGTCCCTCCTGAGGTGTGGGGCCCAAAACTGGACACAGTACTCCAAATGGGGCCTAACCAGAGCTTTATAACGTCTCAGTAGCACATCGCTGCTTTTATATTCCAACCCTCTTGAGATAAATGACAACATTGCATTCACTTTCTTAATCACGGACTCAAGCTGCATGTTTACCTTTAGAGAATCCTCAACTAGCACTCCCAGATCCCTTTGTACTTTGGCTTTATGAATTTTCTCACTGTTTAGAAAGTAGTCCATGCTTGTATTCTTTTTTCCAAAGTGCAAGACCTCACATTTGCTCACATTGAATTCCATCAGCCATTTCCTGGACCACTCTCCCAAACTGTCTCGATCCTTTTGCAGTCTCCCCACTTCCTCAGAACTACCTGCCTGTCGACCTAACATTGTATCATTGGCAAACTTCGCTAGAATGCCCGCAGTCCCTTCATCCAGATCATTAATATATTACGTAAACAGCTGCGGCCCCAACACTGAACACTGCGGGACACCGCTTGTCACCGGCTGCCATTCTGAAAAAGAACCTCTTATTCCAACTCTCTGCCTTCTGTCAGACAGCCAATCCTCAATCCATGTCAGTAACTCATCTTGAACACCATGCCCCCTCACCTTACTCAGCAGCCTCCCGTGTGGCAGCTTATTAACGGACTTTTGGAAGTCTAGAGAGACCACATCCACTGGGTTTACCTGGTCTAACCCACTTGTCACCCCTTCCAAGAATTCCAACAGGTTTGTCAGGCACGACCTCCTCTTACAAAATCCATGTTAATTTGTTCCTTTCCGACCCTGATCTTACAAGAATTAATCCTTAACGATGGATTCTAGAATTTTACCAACAACCGAGGTTAGGCTAATTGGCCTATAATTTTCCATGGAGAAAGTGAGGACTGCAGATACTGGAGATCAGAGCTGAAAATGTGTTGCTTGAAAAGCGCAACAGGTCAGTCAGCATCCAAGGAGCAGGAGAATCGACGTTTCGGGCATGAGACTGAAGAAGGGCTTATACCCGAAACGTTGATTCTCCTGCTCCTTGGATGCTGCTAAAGTTTTCCATCTTTTGTCTTGATCCTTTCTTGAACAAGGGGTAACAACAGCGATCTTCCAATCATGCGGGACTTTCCCTGACTCCAGTGACTTTTGAAAGATCTCAACCAATGCCTCCGCTAATTCTTCAGCCACCTCCCTCAGAACTCTCGGATGGAGCCCAACGGGGCAAGGAGATTTATCAATTTTAAGACCTTTTCGCTTTTCTAGCACTTCCTCTTTTGTAACGGCAACCATATTTAACTCAACCCCCTGACTCCCATTAATTGTTGGGATATTGCTCATGTCTTTCACTGTGAAGACTGACGCAAAGTGCTTATTAAATTCTCCTGCTATTTCCTTATCTCCCATCACGAGGCTTCCAGCATTAGTTTGAAGTGGCCCAATGTCTACTTTTGCCTGTCGTTTGTTTCTTAAGTATTCAAAGAAACTTTTACTATCATTTCTAATACTTCTGGCTAGCCTACCTTCATATGTGATCCTCTCCTTCCTTATTTCTCTCTTTGTTATCCTCCGTTTGTTTTTGTAGCTTTCCCAATCTTCTGATTTCCCAGTGCTCTTGGCCACGTTATAGGATCTCTCTTTTTCTCTGATACATTTCCTGACTTCCTTTGTCGGCCATGGCTGTCTAATCCCTCCCCGGATAATCTTTCTTTAATGGGGATGAACCTCTGTACTGTGTCCTCAATTATACCCACAAACTCCTGCCATTTTTGCTGTACTGTCTTCCCCGCTAGGCTCTGCTTCCAGTTGATTTTGGTCAGTTCCTCTCTCATGCCCTCATAATTACCTTTATTTAACTGTAACACCATTACATCCGATTTTGCCTTCTCTCTTTCAAACTGCAGACTGAACTCTCCCATATTATGATCGCTGCTTCCTAAGTGTTCCCTTACTTTAAGATATTTTATAAAGTCTGGTTCATTACACAGCACTAGGTCCAGAATAGCCTGATCCCTGTGGGCTCCATGACAAGCTATTCCAAAAAGCCATCCTGCAAGCATTCTATGAATTACCTTTCTTTAGATCCACTGGCAACATTATTTACCCAGTCCACCTGCATATTGAAGTCCCCCATGATCACCGTGACCTTGCCTTTCCGACGTGCCTTCTCTATTTCCTGGTTCATGTTGCGCCCCTGGTCCTGACCACTGTTCGGAGGTCTATACATAACTCCCATTATGGTTTTTTTGCCTTTGTCATTCCTCAATTCCACCCACACAGACACCACATCATTCGACCCTATGTCATTCAGTGCCATAGATTTAATTTTGTTCTTAACTAACAAGGCAAACCCGCCTCCTCTGCCGACCTCCCTGTCTTTTCGATAAGTTGTAAATCCTTGGATGTTTAACAGCCAGTCCTGAACCCCCTGCAAGCACGTCTCTGTGATGCCGACCGCATCATAATCATTCTCGATGAACTGTGCCATTAGTTCATCTACTTTGTTACGAATGCTACGAGCATTCAGGTAAAAGTGCCTTAATGCTAACTTTCTGATCATTAGAGATATTGGAAGTCATAAGATGTCCTAAGTTATCCTTCCTTTTTGCAGCATTTCTAGTCTGCCTCAAGCAGAAATTCACCGGTACACATGCTATCCTGCTGCTTATCTTTCCATTTAACTCCATACTCCCTGTCGCTTTCACTTTCCCTTCGCCCCAATTCAGAAGTTTGAAGTCCTACTGACCACCCTTTTTATCCTCTTCGCTAGAATATTGGTACCAGATCGGTTCAGGTGGAGACGGTTCCAACGATACAGATCCCGCTCGGTCCAAAACTGATGCCAATGCCCCATGAAGTGGAATCCCTCTTTGTCACTTCAATCCCTTAGCAATGTGTTTACTGCCCTAATTTTCTTATCCCTATGCCAATTGGCACGTGGTTCCGGCAGTAATCCAGAGATTATGACCCTTGAGGACCTGTACTTCAATTTCCTTCCTAGTGCTTGATCATCCCCAAACAGGTCCTCCACCCCAGCATTGCCTATGTTGTTAGTCCCAACGTGGACCACAACAACTGGATCCTCCCCCTCCCGCTCCAACCGCCTTTCAAGCCAGTCGGAGATGTCCTACACCCGCAGATATCCCGCAGTTTGATTTTGCAATCTGGGCTTGGAGTTTTACCCAAGTTTTTCTGAAAATCAACATGTTTTACATCCACTGCTTCTCTTTCATTTGTCTCTCAGTCTGTTTCTCAAACATAATTCCCATTTCATAAATCTATGTTAGTGTTGTCTATGACCATTACTTTCAGCCCTAATAATTTTTCCTAAACCATTTACTTACTATGTTCTATGTTCCATGTACTCTACTATTTTACCACAGGAAGATGCAGATGGAATGGTCAGATGGGCTTGGTTTTCCTTGTATTGTTTGAAAGTTCTGTGAAGACAGATCTGCAGTAGTGGCTTCATAGTTCTGTCATTTCCCTGTTCCCCATTCTCCATTCTCTGGTTTCAAACTATAAGGAAACTGCACTTGTTTTCTCATGTTTCTCACATTGATATGATTTAACAAGTTATTACAGTTCATTCTTATAACCCTTGTGAATATAGTTTTCAGCAACCCATCAAATCCTGCCTTAAACTGCTCAATGATTGACCTTCCACAACATTCACTCACAGGAGCATAGACTCTGTGCCAATAGAAGTACAGCACGATCTATATTAGTCTCACTTTCCTACAGCAGGCCCATAGCCTGGAATGATGTGACACTTGCAACTGCTTATCAAAGTACTTTTTAACGATTGTGAGGTTATCCGTGATAATTCCCCTCTCAGGAAGTAATCACAGAACCCAACATCCTCTAGGTGAAAAAAATATTGAAATCCTCTCTGAACCTCAAACTCTTCACTTTAAAAGCGAGCTCCTTTGTTCTTGACCCTCTCACTAAAAGGAACAGCTGCTGTCTATCCACCCTGTCCGTGTCTTCCTCATAATCTTATCCTCCTGAATCACGGACCCCTCAGCTTTCTCTGCTCCAAAGCAAAAAAACCGGGCGTATCCAGCCTCTCTCCATAGCTGATATGTTCCATCCCAAGGAACATCCTGGTGAATCACGTGTGCACAATCACATCCTTCCTGGACTGTGGCTCCCAGAACTACACACAGTACTCCAGTTTGGCTGAACCAAAACCCTGTATTGCTGTTATAATCCATGCCCTCATTCGGAAACACAACACCCAAGTTCAAATTCTTAACTAGTCCATTAATCTGTTCAGTCACATTCAGGAATGTGTGGAGAAGCACACATTGAGGTTCCCAGGGTGCTGCCATTCATTGAGTCCTCCCCTGACCGGTTCCTTCTCCCAAAGTGCATCACCTCATCTTTATCAGGGTTACATTCTATCTGCCATTGAGCTGCCCATCTGACCATTCCATCTGCATCTTCCTGTAACTTAAGGCCTTCCTCCTCACTGCTAAACACTCAGGCAATCTTTATGTCAAACATACACTTACTTATCACATCTCCCCCACTCGCCACCTAGACCCCTCCACATTCAGATCTATATTTTGTTATGAATAACACAAACAGTAAGGGACACAGCACTGATGCCTGTGGTACACCAGGGGACATTGGTCTCCAGTCACACAAACAGCCTTCTCCCACCACACTCTGCCTCCTGCTACTAAGACAATTTTTGTTGTAACGTGTCAAGTTTTGCTTCATATTGTGAGATATTACTTTATTTTTCAGTTTCCCAGGTGGAAATTTGTCAAAGGCCTTCCTAAAAAACAAAACAATCGACTTCCTCAAACTAATTCAATCAAACGCATTGGATATGACTTCCTTCTGATAAAGTCATAATGATTATCCCTGATCAAACCTTGCGAATCTGATTGGAGTTCGATTTTCTCCTTCACTATTTTCTCCAGTAGTTTCCTTAACAGTGATCTAATACTCACTCGTCTATAGTTCCCTGGTCTATCTCTCCCACCCGAACTGCGAAGTGGAATCGGTATTAGCAGTTCTCCAGTTTTCTGGCACCTCCCCTATGGTCAGATTCTAATTAAAATATTCATTCAGGGTCTTTCGTCCCTTGACCCCAACAGCCGCCTGTGATACAACACATTCAGACATGGAGATTGGTCCAATGCAAATGGTGCACGATGCAAATGGTGCACGACCTCTTCTATACTCCAATTACATTCACAGGAATGTAAACCAAATTTTTACTTTCTAATTTGCATATAATCTTCCCAATACCTCTCGCTTTAACTTTTCTTATGAGCTTACTGTGTGAGTTCTTTGAAAAAAAGGCTCATGAATATCCAACTATTCGTTATACACTTGTTCTTCATTGCCTATGTCCACAAGAATGATCTTCAAACCATTCCAAAACAATGTTTGCAACTTCTGGTTTTCCTTCCATCGATCCATTCTCACACTTCCCGGTTATATTATTACCTTCTATATATCTTTTAGCACGTTCTTTGTTATCGGGTTCAACAGATACCCGACTGCGGATGACAAGATAACTGGTCTGTAGTTCACCACTCTTCATAATCATCCTTTCTTAAACTGTTGGATAATATTTATAACCTTTGCCTTATCCAGATTGGCTAAATGCCTTTCGGGAATGTGTCAGAAAATAAAGTGAAAATCCGCGATGCAATCAACATATCTATCGCTACTTCCTCTGAAATTCTTGTATGAAGTACAACTAGTCTGTCTGATTTATAAATACTCAATCCAGCTTTTTTTTCCAAAGATAATCTCAGCATTGATAAGAATGGTCTTAGCCTTTACTTCCATAAGTCCCATGATCACTTGGTATTTCTGGAAGAATTTCAGGACATTCTTCCATGAAGATAGACACAAAGAAACTGTTTCTTTTCCCTGCGATTTCTCTGTTCTCTGCAATAAATTATCTTGAACGCGCACCAACTCTTCCACATTTGACCTTGTTTTTATTTTTATTTCATACATTGATAGACGCTTTTTAGCAGTCTTCATGTTTTTCTTCTGTTTGCACGCTTTTTCTCTTTTTGATTTTCTTCTCAGTTTCTTGGTCATCCTTTGCTGGGTCCTACATTTCTCTGAATCCACTGGCTTACGGCAACACTTGGCATTTTTCTAAGCTGCCTCCTTTCATCTAATAGGTAGATGAAGGTGGGTTTGAAAGTGATAGTCGGAGAGGAGGGTGGACCCGATTGATAGGAAGGAGGGTGGACACATACGAATATTCAAAAGGGCGGTGCTGACTTGGAAGGTTGGACTGAGATAAGGTGGGATTAGGGGAAATGGAAAATGGTGAAATCCACTATGATCCCCTGTGGTTGGAGGGTCCCGAGGCAGATGAGAAGGCTTTCTTCCTCCAGGCTTCTGGTGGCTCTGGTTTGGGGATGGAGCAGGTCTAGGACTCTCATGTCCTTGGCAGAGTGGGAAAGGAAGTTAAAGTGCTCAGCCAGAAGGCGTTGGAGTTGTTCAATGTGGCTGTCCCAGAGATGTTCTCTGAAATGATCTACAAGTTGACCTCCTGCCTCGCCGATGGAGTGAAGACCACATTGGGTTTAATGGATGCAGTAGATGAGGCATTCTGTCTCCCTTCATCACCTATTACTTTCAACCCCACCTTCATCTACCAATCGCTATCCCTGCTAACCTCCCCCGCAACACCCCCTTCTCATTTATCTCTCAGCCCCCTTGGCCCATAAGCTTCATTCCTGATGAAGGGCTTATGCCCCAAACATCGATTCATCTGCTCTTCGTATGCTGCCTGACTGTGCTTTTCCAGCACCACAGTCTTGGACTCTGATCTCCAGCATCTGTATTCCCCACTTTCTCCTCACACCTTCATGGCTTGCATGATACAGATTTATAACGGTTACTTCAAATAAAACAAAAACTGCCGTGTACTCCAACAGCATAAAAGAAAACCAGTACATTGTGGTCACTGATCCCAAAAGGTCCTTTCCAGCAAAATTTTCAATTAGCTCTTCTGATCACTCAACACCAATTCCTAAATAACCTGATCTCGAGCTCAGTGCTCAACATAATGTTCATGTAAACCATCTCACACGTGGTCATGAAATCTATTTTTTCCCAGCATTAGCATTCAATTGGGTTAACACAGTTTAGATATAACTTAAACAGTACATTATTACTGCAGTACCCACAAATGTGTATGTCTCATTTCCTGTTTTATAACATGTCCAGCATTTGTATTGCAGCTTTCACTTTGATATAAAACTCCCATCAATGTTTGCTCCTCCTTGCTGTTTTTGCACTCCACCTTACTAGATTCTGGGGCTCTGGGGAGATGAATGGTAGAGATCATATCGCCACATCATTTATGATCTTCTCAAATTTAATTTCTCCAGATCTCCCGTTATGCTGATGGATTAGAGAAGGACAATGATCTTTCAACAATGCTCTGTATTCCCCCAGACAGCTGAGACTGCTCTAACCTGGGTGGGAACTTTACAGCAGGCTGGTAAAGTGTGGCTGCTGCTGTACAGGGTCTTAGTGAGATCGCATCTGAAGTAGTGTGTACAGATTTAATCTCTTCAATGAAGAAAGGATATTGTTATATTGGAAGCAGCTCAGAGATGGTTCCCTCAACTGATTCCTGCAATGAAGGTGCTCGCTTATAACGAAAGGATGAGTAGGTTGACCCAGTAGCCATTGGAGTTTACAAAAATTAAAGATTATTTGAACACAGATGACGGAAGAAGTCAACAAGTGAAGCGAATTACACAGATAGTGGAGGAATCCATTCTCTTCTCCAGCCTGTTACACAGGAACAACAGGAGGATATTCAGGCCTTCAACCTTGTTACACCAAAACAGGACGAGTCTATTCAGTCCCTGGAGCCTGACATACATTTACAGAAGGGGGCCAATCAGCCAGTCGAGCCTATAACAGTAGGTCATGCTGCACCAGTATCCTGTTAAACAGCAACAGGATCAGTCAATTCAGCCTCCTCAAGTCTGTAAAATAGGAACTTGAACAGGTCACACAGTGACTGGAGATTGTTACACTGGGATAATAGGAGGCCATTCAGACACACCGAGCCTATTACAAGGGATTTGGCTAAGGATAAAAACTATCTGAGACTTCTTTCATGAGAAAGGAAGACGTAATTTAGACACGTGATTGTTATATGGGAAGAAGAGAAGACAAATCACTCCCTCGGTCCCATCTCTGGGATACATGAGGAGACCGTTCAGTATTTCCATCTGTTATGGAGAAGTATGAGAAGACCCGTCAGCCTCTCGAAATGTTAGACAGCAACAGGAAGATTTCATAATCTCCCAATCCCCTAAAGTATAAACAGCAGGAGGTCATTCTGGCCTTCCCATGACAACATGGGAACACCGGAAAGATGTCAGCTCATCGAGTTTGTACACCAGCAGGATGATGAGTCCATTCAACCACATATGGCTCTTACACAGCATTTGGAGCAGATCTCTTATACAAGAATTCAAAGAAAATGTAAAGGTTTTTGAAAGGGAAGAACTTGTAATAATGGTATACATTAGGGACTAAAGTGTAACAATAAACTATTGTAATTTAAGGCAAATTGTTAGAATCCATTGTTCAGGACATTTGCAAAGTTAAACCACAATCCGTTATAGTCAACGTGGTTTTACGAAGGCTAAATTGCGTTTGAATTGTTTGCTTGAGTTATTTGAAGATGTCACAAACAAGGTGGATCGTGGGAATCCTGGAGATGAATCATACCTGGTCTTCCTGAAGGCATCGGATATGTCGCTTCTCCAAAGAGTAAATGGTAAGATCAGACAACATGGGTTTAGGAGTATTTTATTCGCTTGGATGGAGGATTGGTTAACCACAAAATGGAGTCAGATGGAATAAATGTGTCATTTTCTTTTGGCAAATACAATTTGTGGGGTGCCATTGATTTCAGTACTCATGTCTCATATATTTGCGATCGATGGTATTACTGTACTCGGTTGATGGGATAGAAAATGCGATGCCACATTTTCAGATGACACTAGCATTGGTAGGAAATTACTTCGCAATGATGATGCAAGAGATTTAAAACTATATGGATAGGTTGAGCGAATTGGCCAACATTTGGCAGGAAACTTAAAGTGAACAAATATGGGGCTATTCAAGTTGGCCACTATAATATAAAGCCAAATTATTATCTAAATGGACAGAAATTTCAAAGTGTTTAGGTGCAGAGGGATCTGGGTGTCTGCTTGCATATCACAGAAAACCTGCCTGTGGGTACTGTAAGTAATGAGAAATGCAAGCCTAATTTCAGTGTTTATTTATAAAAGGATAGAGTAGAAAGGTGGGGAGTGTTGGTGTAGCTATGTAAGGCATTAGTGAGGCAGTAACTGGAGTACAGTTTGGGTGTCCTGCAGAATGAGGTATTTCCATTGGAGGCAATTCAGAAGAGCTTCATCAGATTGATTCCATATTGAAGTGTTTGTCTTATGAAGAGAAATTGAGCAGTTTAGGCTTTTACTCTCGAGTTTTTAAGAATGAAAGGAGATCTCATTGAGGTCTGTAAAATGCTAAAAGTAGTTGAATGTGTAGATGTGGAGTGGATTTTTTTTCATGTGGCGCAATCTACAAAAGAGGCTGGAGTTTTAGGATTGAGAGATAGCAGGATAGCACAAAGATATATCAAATACAGATCCTTCCAGCAGTTTTCCAATCCAGGAGGAAACAACATCAACAGAGATCTCAGAGAAAAGCAGCTGGGGATCATATATTGAAACTTCAAACACTTTTGGGATCCCCAGCAGCTTCTGAATGCTTCAGCTAAAAACAAAATGAGAAACCCTCGTCTGGGAGAGCTGGCCACTGCCCTTCCATTGTTACCACTGTTTTAATGAAACCTAAAATCTAAGTTATTTACTTAAACTGTTTTCAGACAGCAGCTCTGCACCTCTGCCTTTAAAACCTCCCTTCAAAAAAAACCCAAGAGAAAATAACCCTTTTACAGTGATAGTATTCTCACAACTCCATCTTTAATAGAATGATCTATCAATATACAAAAGTGGATTCAATTTAGACCACCTAATCTCCGTCTATTAGCAGACTGGAATGAATATGCTTTACATTTACTCTTAGCATACAAATGTTGACAACTAGTTTCGATTTCAGTCATTTTACTCCTGCCACAGAATGCCTTTGTCTTTCTTCATCCAAGTCCCCACAACGTGTCAAAACTTAGGTTTTCTCGCCCTGTCACCTGTATAATTTCAAACTGAATGGCAGCAATAATAAGCTCAATTGAAACAGACTGGTATTTTTCTCCCTCAACTTCTCCAAAAACTTTAAGGGGTCACAATCAGTGATAAAGATTTGTCTCATGTATGTTATTCGCAATTTAACTGCTGAAATGTTGTAACGCCAACACCAAGCTCAAGGCCTCCTTCGTCATTGTGGCATAAATCTGTTGGCGTTTCCACTGGACACTCCAACCAAACGTTACATAATGGAGCACTTCTCATCTCTCCAATAGTCCTTCTGAATGACATAGCTCCTCATGTCTCAGCATAACAGAGTTACATACTTCTGTACCTCTTAATGCTCTAACCTCTTTACCTGCTACTCCTGGCCTATGCCAGTAAACCTTACTCTCACAGGTATATGTTTTAAATAAGATCTCGCACAATCTTCTCAATCTCTCACAGAAACCAAACTTTGATTTCTGAACTCAATCATCATCATCAGACATTTCAGCGTCTAACCTTGCCATTGTTACTCTCTGCTCTTCCACACGAGTTCTCACGACTGCAGGAAGTCAATTGTTGAACTTCTCCAAAAAAGAATCTCTCTAAGAGTGCCATAGGTTTGTTCTGTTTTTAATACCCTTACCCACCTTTCAAAATGACTTTGTTTGACCCTTTCAAACTCAACGTGCGTTTAACCAGTGAACCTTTTTTAGATGTTGTCTATTGGCCTCTGGCCCAAGCTCATATGGATTTCAGATGGCTTTCTTCACCACCCCATATTGGCCAGATTCCTCCTCCGATAGGGATTCAAATACCTATCAGCTTTGTTTTGATCAACTAAATCCACATGGTCACTGGGCACTGCATTTGCTTAGCCAAATTCTCAAATGAAATTCAAAAGGCTTCCCATTCTTCTCATCAAATGTAGATAATGCCTGGATGTAGTTAAACAGAACCCCATTAGGCCATTGCTTACAATAGGGTTGCTCAACCTCACTATCCTCCTCATCCTGCCGACCTGCTACCTTCATCACCGCCCTCTATGTCAACTTTCCTCTCTAATTGCTAACATTTTAAATTGAAACTCTCTGCTTTTCTTCTGTCCTTCCTCTCTTTCTTCTTCATTTCCTTTTCTTTTATTTCTACTTTTCATCATAAGTCAAACTGTTTCAATTCCTTCTCATGTTCAAAGTGCCTCATTTGAAATTCAATTCCAGGTATTTCCAAAGAGTCTAATGGCAGTTCTACCAAGTGTAATTGCCGAGCTATAGCTGTAAGTATCTCTCATTTTTTCACAGACAAAAGCAAAACCCAACTCCAGCTTGTCTGTCAATTCCTACAGCTTTGCCTTCATTACCTTTTGTAAAACCCCCAACTTTACTTCTTCCACACCCAGAGAACTCTTAGTGACTGAAAGAGTCTTTATACACAAAACACTGTTTAAACCAACCGAATTCAACATCCGCAACAAATGACACTAACAACTGCCATACACGACCTTTGAACCCAATAGTCTCCCGGTGCATACTCTCCAGTTTCTACATGAGCTTATTCTGGATTCTCTGGTTTCCTCCCACAATCCAAAGATGTGCATGTCAGGTGAATTGGCCATGCTAAATTGTTCATAGTTTTCAGGGATATGTGGGTTATGTGCCTTAGTCGGGGTAAATGTGTAATAATAGGGTAGAGGAATGGGTTACTCCTCGGAGGGTCGGTGTGGACTTGTTGGGTCGAATGGCCTGTTTGCACACTGGAGGGATTGTTATTCTAAACCCAATATGGTATTATCGATATAGAACCAGACAAGAGTCCCCAGTTTGCTACAGACCAACCAGACTGCCTCAAACTAGTTTAAGAGGGTAGCTTGGATGCCAAACCTTTATTATTTTAAAGGTAGATGTGAAATGGTGTTCCAAATGTGATGCTACTAGTCAAACCTCTCACCATTAAGTAAAACACAATATATTTAAAGACTCTAATGAAAATCCATTCGAAATGAAGAGGAATTTAGAATAATTTAACTATTGAAAACCTGAACTGAATAATGGATACAGTACCTTCTACAGATGAACTGTTACAATATACTAACATCCCATAAACACACACATTTGCATAAAGGAACATTCAGGCAGACATTCTTGCATACAGTTCTCCAATTGAGGAGGAATCAGCATCAAGTCAGGTTTCAGACAGAGTAGCAGCTGGGGATAACTTACTAGGCCGTTGTTACTACTATTTATTAAAAACCCTAAAAGCGTCGTATGTTATTTACTTTAGCCGTTTTCAGTAGGCAGTTTGGCCTTTAAGATCTCTTATCTTAAAGGAGAAAAAAGGAGAAAATCACTTTTTTTTTAAAGTGACAGCATTGTCACACAATTTAGATGCCTGGTCCTTTACTCTCCGGGGTTCCTCGTGCTACTGATCACAAGGTCACCTGAGAGGGACAAATTCAGGTACAGACCAAGTTACAAGGATGTATCTCATAAATTCTGAAACACCCCTGTCCGTGGACCATCACGTGGGACATACTGGGAAGTGAACAACAGCCTGACACACACCACTTCACTGTTTCTCAGCTTCACAATGCCAGCACTCCATACACTAGGGAGCCAAAAGCAAAGGCCAGGGAAAGATACAGAGGGACAGAAAGATTCACATTAAAGACAGAAACAGGCAGTTAATTAACTGAAAAATGTTGTGGAAATATGGAGAAAAAGACAGGGCAGTGGGACTAACTGGAGAAGTGAGATCTTCGAGAGAAAACTTACAAGAATGACAACATTGAATAAAGGCATTGTCAGATCAGCTGAAATGGTTTGTTACATCAAATTCTGAATCTACATCACAGAACACCACAAACAACATAAACTGGGACAAGATGACAGCCCAGCATGGAGGACTGTGCAGAGCATGCTAGTGTGTTGCTCAGTAAACTGCACTATCTGCCCAGCGTAGAGAGTATTGCAAACTTTACTCTCATATGCTAACTATCCTCGCATCAGATTACTGCCGACAATGGGAAGATTTGCTGTGTGCGTGTGTTCATCTGAAACTGAGGGAGAGTGCGTGTGTATGTGCGATTGGCGTGGTTGAATGCGAAACTCATTGTTTGAGAAGGAACGCACATGGTGGAAATTATTTCAAATAAGAACAACTGGCAGGCTTTTTGTTAATCGACAGAGAGAGAACGAGAGAATTTTCATGGCCAGATGAGGTAAAGTGTTTGAGAATGTTAAAATAAAGGCATTGCCAGACACTATAGCAATATACATCGGCGTGCACATAAATGACAGATGGATGTGAGTTTGGTGTGAGGTCGAATCAAATTTGCTTCGGCAGCTTTGTATCCGGGACCGTTAGCAGCAGATTATTAACTTTATTAAGACTGTATTTCATAGCTCAAGGTTCAAACAGCAGATGGACTAAACCAGTGAGATATATTCTGGAGTGGTGAGTATTTAAAGTTAGAAATGGTCAGGGTATGGTGTCAAGAATCAGCTCATGGTCAAATGGATCTCCACAGTTGTGACTTGTCTGCTTCAGCAGCAGATATTGGCCAGGGAGGGGATGGAAAGAGTGGAAGGAATTGAAGTTTGTAACCAGAACAGTAGAGAGTGACCTCTATGCTCTTTCTATGTAAATAACAAAGGCAATGATACAGTAAATTGTAGTTCGCAGCTGGAACTGCGTAGGTCAACATAGAGACCCATGAGTAACAATGCCAGAGCAGAGAGGGAGACAGTAATTGAACACATTCATTGATGTAGTTATTAGTAGTCTGTAGAGTGAATATATGGATTGAAAGTTTTAACAGGAAATTTAACAGTGACAAGAAGTGTAGACTATATGAAAGAACAGTAATACAGTCATAACCGGTTTATAGAAAAAAAATCTGGTCAGTGACACTTACCAGGAACACCTACGATTGCCAGGAAAGGATAATAAAAATCTCAAATAATGAGAAGAGCGTAATAGATCCGCAATGATAATGACCAGCAATAAAATGCAGAAAGATACCATACATAATAAACTCCTGTCTATGGTTGGAACATGCCAGTGCAATGTTCCCAGATTCTGAGACATTTTTGGAACATTCCAGTCTAATGTTCTCAGATTCTGATCTCTCCTTCCCCTCTCTCCAAATCTGCTGATCCCTGTCAGTGCTGTGATGCTCTGATCATGTTATGGGATAACACATTGAACGGCACACATTTATCATTTAAATATGGAAACCTTCCACTGGAATAATTAGAATCCATTGAGTTTAGCATTAATCACAGTCACTGAACAAACTCTGGGAAACCAGTTGTCAAAGGCTACGACAACGGATGAATGGGCACCACACAACAATCAACAGACTGGAGGGTTCCCTCCCAGTTGGGGAACACTTCAGTGGTCCAGGACCTTCAACCTCGGACTTTCTGGTGACCATCCTCCAAGGCGGACTTCAGGACAGGCAGCAGTGAAAGGTGCCCGAGCAGAGGCTGATAGCTAATTTTGATGCACATAGGGAGGGCTTCAACCGGGACCTTGGGTTCATGTCACATTAGAGGTGACCACCATTGCACTATACACACACAGGCACTCCTGTACACACACATACATACGGACACACATGTACACAGACACGCACACAGACACTCACATGCACCCTCACAGACACACACACTCCCACAATCACACAGTCATCCTCTCAGAGACTTAGACCATTCTACACTCATGCACACACATATACACTCTCTCTCACAGACATTTTCAATACCTCACCCCAGACATGCACACACACTCCCACACTCACACATGTACCCCCTCACAGACTTAAGACACTCCACATCACTACATACACATGTACATTCTCTCTCACACTCACAAACCCGCCAATCCAGACAGACACAGACACACACACACACACAAACCGACAAAGACCCACATGCACACATATATTTTGTGGGATGAATTTGTACTTGCAGAGTTGTACTTGAAATTTGTTCAAAAATTTCGTGAATTCATGTAAAACCCTGAGCTCAAAAACTGCATGGAGTCATGTAAAACTCTGTTATGTCACTTTTCAGATTACAATCAATCTACACATCATGGCATAGACAGAGAACACAGAGGGCTAACACCTTCAACATATTGTCTAGCTAACACTCACTGTTACAGCTAACCCGAGAATGCAACATTTTATTTTTAGAAAAGGTTTCGTGATTTACACAAATAAAAGAAGTGAAACTATCATAGTATTCAAACAGATGAAAAACTCAACAGACAATCAAGGTATTTTTCAATGAATAATTTCAGTTACATCACACTGTAAATTTTTGCGATAAATTCTATGCCGTAGAATTGTGTCCTCCACTATCACCTGATGAAGGAGCGTCGCTCCGAAAGCTAGTGTGCTTCCAATTAAACCTGTTGGACTATAACCTGGTGTTGTGTAATTTTAACTATGTACATCCCAGTCCAAATCATGACTGAGCAAACAGGTTCAATTAACCAGTTCTACACATCACTTTTCATATAACTACACAAGAGAATATTTACTGGGTTTGGATGGAATGGATGAGGGTTTCTGAGGGATGGATCATAAATCTTCAAATCTTTTTTTAAACTTGGATATGAGCGAATTAACAGAACACTGCAGGGGTCTATATATGTTCCACTCTGTTTTTGAAAGAGGCTGTTATAAAATAACAGATCGGCTGCATAAAGAAAAATCGGGTGGGCAGGTTTCTAGATTCCTTATTGACCAGTGTGAGGCTACTCCTGGTTTTGAGTGCCCTTCTAGCAAATCCTTTCATAACCTTGAGACAGAACATTGAGACTGCTGCTCAGCAACAGGCCGAAGCAATTCTGTCCCTATGGACCTCTTACAGAGATATAATAGAAGGCCATTCAGCCCATATTAGCCTGTTGCTACTTGGAAAGGTGGTAATCTAGAATATTGGCACATTTTGTCAACAAGGAGAAAGTGAGGACTGCAGATGCTGGAGATCAGAGCTGAAAAATGTGTTGCTGGAAAAGCGCAGCAGATCAGGCAACATCCAAGCAGCAGGAAAATCGATGTTTTATGCTTTTCAAGCAACACATTTTTCAGCACATTTTGCCAACAGAATCATTCAAAACGAAAAGATATGTCGCTGCAGCTGTATGACGTGTTACTGAGGGGGCACCGGGAGTACATTGTGTTGGTTGTTTTTCTGTAACTGAGAAGGGATGGACCTCCATCAGATACAGTTTAATGGCTGCTCGTAATCCACGGGTTGCTGTCTCATTTAATGTCTCGGGTCTGTTACACAAGGACAGGAGAGGAGGCCATTCAACCTTTCCAGTCTATTACAGAGGGCCACGAGGAGCCCATTCAGCCTCTCGAGCCTGTTACAGAAGGGCAGGAAGTGTTTTGTTAACTTTCTGTTACGCATAAATATTAGTTTTAAATTAGTTGTGGAATAGGAATGACCTGATGTAAACGTTAAAGTTCTAACTTTGAATAAGACCAATTTTGTAAGTATTAGGCGAGCCCTGTGAAAGGCTGATTGGAATACCCTATTCACAGGTAAAGGGATGGTTGGAAAATGCAAGGCCATCAAAACTTGGTTTCAGAGTGTCCAGAGCCAACGTGTTCCTATTAGTGAGTTGGGCAAGGCTGGTGGGTGCAGGGAGTGCTGGATGGTTAGATATATTGATGTTATGGTCAAGGTAAGGAAGGAGGCATATGTCAGGTAAAGAGAGCTGAGATTAAGTGAATCCCGAGAGGTGTATAAGGGCAGCAAGTGTATAGTCAATGGGGAAATCGGGCCAGAAAAATGTGGACATGAGATGGCTTTAGGAATAGGGTTAACGAGGCATTGAAGAAATTCTACAAATCCTTTAATGTTAAAAGATTATCTCGGGAGAGAACAGAGCCCCTTAAAGATCAGTAAGACTACCTATGTGTGGAACCACAGGAGATTTGAGAAATATGAAACAAAACCTTCTCCTCAGTATGTAATGAGGAGGAGATTACAAGGGCGAGAGAATGAATAAATATATAGTGATACATTGAAAAGTGTCTATATTACAAGGAGGTGTTTGACATTTTAAAACACATAAAGGTGATCAAATCCCTGGGACCTGCTCAGTTGTATCCCAAATGTATGTGGGAAGCTAGGAAAGAAATTGGTCAGCATTTTGCTGATGCATTTGTATCATTGATTTCCACAGGTGAGGAGTCAAAAAACTGGAGGGCTGCTAAAATACTGCCATTATATAACAAAGTAAGGAAAAAAAAAAGGTAACCATAGATCGCTGAGCTTGACATCAATGGTGACTAAAGTGTTGGAGGGGATTTTGTGGGAAAGGATCTGTATGCATTGGGAAAGACAAGGACTGAAGAGGGCTTTGTACATTGGCGATCACGTCTCACTGACTCGGTGTAATCTTTTGACGAAGTGATGAAGATGATTGATGAAGGCAGAAGAGTGGATGTTGTCTTTATGGAATTCAGTAAGAAAACCAAAATGGTCTACATGGTAGACTGGTTAGCAAGGTTAGACTGGCTGGGATCCAGGGAGAACTCGCCATTAAGATCCAAAATTCTCTTGAATATTGGAGACAGGGCGTGACAGTGACATTTGTTCATTAAACCTGCAGACATGTGACCAGTGGCGTGCCGCAAAGATTAATAATGGGTCCACTGCCTTTTGTCACTTATACAAATCATTTGCATTTGAGTATATGAACTATGGTAAGTAAGGTTGTAGACAATTACAAATTTGTTGGTGTTGTCGACAGTGAAGAATGATCTCTAAGACTATAATGGGACCATGTTTCGGTGAACCGAGTGGCAGATAGAGTTTATTTTATTTAAATGTGAGGTGTTGCATTTTGGCAAGACAAATCAAGGCAAGGCATATAGGTAGGTTCCTGTGGAAAGCTGAAATTAAGGAGAACACCATAGAAATGATCGAATCCCTCCAGTTAGGAAACAGGCTTTTCGGCCCATCGAGGCCACACCGACCCTCTAAACAGTATCCCACTGGACAAACACCTGCCCTGTCCCTCTGAGCCTGCATTTCCCATGGGTAATCCACCTCCCCTACACATCCTTGGGTACGGTGCGCAATCTAGCATGGCCAATCTACTCTTACCTGTATAACCTTACAATGTCGGAGTAAAACATAACACCCGGAGGGAACTGACGCAGACACGGGGAGAATGTACAAACTCCACACAGCCAGTCATTCAAGGATAGAATTAAACCCAGGTCGCTGCGCTGTGAGGCAGCAAAGCTAGACAAGTTGTGCAGGTTCTCTGATCCTTGAAAGTGCTGTCACAGGTAGATAGCACAGTGATGAAGGCATTTGGTGATCTTCCCTTTATTGGTGTGTGCTTTGAGTCAAAGCATTTGCATGACATGTTAAATCTGTACAGGACATTAGTTTGGCCACTTTTGTAATATTGCCTTTAACTCTGGTCTCCCTGCTGTCAGAAAGGTGTTGTCAAACTTGAAAGGGTGCAGAAGAGATGTAAAGGAATGTTGCAGGTTTTGGAGGGTCAGAGTGACAGGGAGAGTTTGAATAGGCTTGGGCTATTTTCAAGTGTTGAGGCTGAGGGGTGACCTTAAAGAGGTTTATAAAATCATGAGCGGAATAGATCAGGTAAACAGTCAATTTCTTTTCCCAGGATAGACGTGTCCAAAATTAGAAAACAAAGGTTTAAGGTGAGAGGAGAAAGATACTAAAAAGGGACGTGAGGGACAACATTTTCACCAGAGACTGCTGTGTGTATGGATTGAACAGACAAAAGAGGTGTTGGAGGCAGGCACAATTACACTATTTAAAAGGCATTTGGATGGATACATGCATGGGAAGTGTGTAGAGGGAGATGGGCCAATTGCTGGCAAGGGGGACGAGATTAATTTAGGATATTTGGCGGTATGGATGACAAGACCGAACGATCTTTTTCCGTGCTGTACATCTCTGAGAGTCTATTGACTCTTCAGTGTATAACACGGGAACAGGAGGAGGCCATTCAGCATCTGAATTCTGCCAGTCGACTTGTTTGCTCCATTACTGAGAGTCAAAAACAGAAATACATCAGTCAGAGTTTGATGAAGTTCTACAGAAACAGAATGGCCTTTCATCAAGAAAAGCTGTAAAGAATGTGAAGAGGCCATTCAGTCCCTCACCTCCATTCCACAGGAGCAGCAGGTGAGCACAGAGCTATTGGAGCCTGTTACTCAGGAGCAGGGGGAGGACATCTACTTTCACAAACTTGGGATCAGGAGGGAGTCATTCAACTGCTTGAAACTGGGGCACAGAGACAGGAAACAGTCACTCAACTGTTCGAGACTGGGACACAGGAACAGGAGCCAGTTATTCAACTGCTCAAAACTGGGATACAGGGAAATCTGGAGGCAGGTGAGGCCCGAGGATCCTGTTACGCAGAAACAGGAGGAGGTGACTCAGTCCCCACCAGTATGGGACACTGGGAGAGAAGGGGAGTTTGCTTGGAACAAACAGAAATATATGAATAAATTGCATGAGTGGTCCATTCAATCCTGCCCCACCATTCACTAAGACCACGGCTGATCTGATGGTGATTCCCTCATTCCATTTTACAGAGATGCTCCTCTCTGTACCCTCTGCTCCATTTGTTGGTCATGTTGCAGACGCAGATGCTCTAACAACCGTCACCATGACTCATCCAGAGGGATGGGTCTAACCGGATGAGTCAGGATTTGAAGAGTCCAATCACAAGAATTAAAACACAAAATAAAGGCATTGCCAAATGTAAGTTCTCTCACATTCGCAATCCAAATCACATAACCAGCCAATCCATGACATATTCAGGATGGAGCACTGTGGAGATCCGGCTAGTGTCTGCTGAATGCAACCCAGCTATGTGCAGAGTGAAACCTTGTGCAGCCCACACCAATGTTGGATCTATAAGCCTGGGCTAAATGTCCAGCATGGGGGGCTGTGCAATCCGCACTGGTTCATTCATATATAAACCCAGGCTGGTGCACTGTTCGGCAACACTGTGTTAGATCACTGCCCAGTGTGGGGAAAAATGTAACCAATGCTGAAAGTGACAGGATGTGCAGTTCCCATCCATTTACAGCTCCATATCTCCACTGTGCCTTGACAAGGGGTGCTGTGAATGTGAAAATCACTGCGAGGAAGAGATGTAAATGGAAACAATTTAAATACCAATAGTTCTGATTAAGGCGCGTATCACTCTAGTATTTAAAGATGAAATAGCTGAGATAATAACCAATGAGATTTTGTAAATGATGCAAACAAGTAAGAGAGGGTGGTAATGTTATAGTGGTTGCGCTATAAGCCTTCAAATAATCAATGAGAAGTAGAAGAACAAATATGCAGGAAGACTGGCAAGACTTCCAAGAGCAATAGGGTTGTCATAACAGGTTATTTTAATTATCCTAACATAGATGGGGACTTCCAGAGGGGTAAAAACTTAGATGGAACGTAATTTGTTAAGTGTGTTCAGGAAAGCTTCCACAAGCAGCATGTAGAGGGTCCTCCTGGAGAAGGGACAAACTCGACCTACTGTTAGGAAATTGGGTAGGATAGGTGACGGACGTAAAGTGGGGGAGGATTTTGGGAAAAGTGACCAGAGCTGTATTAATGTTAAAATAGGTATGGTAGGGACAAAATTGGTCCACGGATTAAAGTTCTAAATTGGGGCAAGACGAATTTTGTTGGAATTAGACAGGGGATTGCAGGGGTTGATTGGAGTCGTGTATTTCCAGGTAAAAGGATCCCGGGCAAGTGGGAGGGCTTCAAAAGTGAGATAGCTCGAGTTCAAGGTCTATATGTTCCTGTGAGAGTGAAGGGAAAGTGAGGCTGGAAGAGAGAACCCTGGATGACAAGAGATATCGAAGCTCTGACCAGAAAGAAAGGAGGAGTAACTCAGGTACAGGCAGCTGGGACCAAGAGAATCCCTGGAGGTACACAGGGGATACAGGAGTTTACTGAAGAAGGAAATCAGCAGGGCTAAAGTGGGGTATGAGATAGCCTTGGCTGAGCAGATTAGGGTGAATCCAAATTCAGTATATTAAAGAAAAAGAACAACTCGAGAGAGATAGGACGCCTTAAAATCCAAAATGGGCATACATATGTAAAACCTCAAGAGATGGGTGAGGTCCTCAATTTTCCCTCTGCGTTAATCATGAAGAAAGACATGAAGACTTGCGACCTTTGAGACGTTAGTTGCGATATCTGGGCACAGTCCATATCACAGTAGAGGTGTGTTGGACATATTAGAATGCACAAAGTCAGATAAATCTCTTGGTCCTGACCAGATATATCTAAGAGCACTTTACAAGGCGAGAGAAGATAGTTCAGGGGGAAGGTCGCAGAAGACTGGGCAGTAGCAAATTTTGTGCCCTTATTCAGAAGTGCTGAAAAGAAAAGCCTGGGAATATAGACCAGTAAGCTTTACATCTGTTTCGGAAACCACAAGAGAAGGTTCGGAGATATAAGATATGTATGCATTTGGAAAGACAGAGTTTGACTTAGAGCAGTCAGCACAGCTTTGTGCGTGGCATATCATGCCTGACAAATTTTGATAGACTTTTTGAGGAAGTGACCAGGAAGGTTGACGAGGGCAGGATGGTGGGCATATTCTATATGGATTTCAGTAAGGCCTTTGATAGTGTTCCACATGGTAGGCCGCTCTGGAATGTTAGATCGCATGGACTCCAATGTAAACTGGCAAATTGGCGACACAGTTGGCTTAACGTTATGAAGCAAATGCCTTTGGTGGAGGTATGCTTGTCGGACTGGAGGCCTGTGACTAGTGGAGTGCCTCAGTGGTCGGTCCTGAGCCCATTGCTGTTTGTTATCTATATCAATGATTTGGACCAGAGGGCACAACGCAAGTTTGCAGATGACGCTAAGTTAGGAGACATCATTTACAGTGAGGAACGTTATCAGAAATTGCAACAGTACCTTGATCAGCTGGGGAAGTGGGCTGAGAAACAGGAAATGGAGTTTAATATAGATAAGTGTGACGTCTTGCATTTTGGAAAGTCAAATCCAGGTAGCAGTTTAATGACGAATGATAGTGCCTTAAGACGTGTAGTGGAACAAAAGGACGTTGGAGATCAGGTGCACGGTTATCTGAAATTTGAGTCACAGATACACAGGACAGTGAAGAAGGCTGTTAGCACATTGGCCTTCATCAACGCATTGAGTAAAGAAGTTGGGACGTTATGTTGCAGTTGTACAGGATGTTGGTGAGGCTGCAGTTGGAGTATTGTGTTCAGTTTTGTTCACCTTGCTCTGGAAAGGATATTATTGAACGAGAAAAAGTGTAGAAGAAATTTACAAAGACGTTTCCTGGGCTAAAGGCTCGAAGTTTTAGGCAGAGATTGAACGGAGTCAGAACTTATTTCTTTACAGTGTTGCAAACCGAGGGGGTTCTTATAGAAGTGTAGCTCTTATAAAATCATGAGAGCTGTGCATGTGGCGAATAATTCAAAATTTTTTCCCAAGTTTGGTGAATCGAGTACTAGAGGACATCCATTAATGTTTGGAAAGGATAAAAAATGTAAAAAGGAAACTGAGAGGCAACTTTTTAACATAGAGTATCGTACGCATATGGACTGAGCTGTCAGTGGAAGTGATTGAAGTGGGTACAATAACAACATTTAAAAGGCATTTGGACAAATACACAGGTAGGAAAGGATTAGAGGGATACAGAACAAGGACAGGGGAATGGGGTGAGTCTGGATGGACATTTTGTTTGCCGTAGACCAGCTGGGCCAAATGGCCAGTCATACTGTCAGGCTCGTGCAATATGACCGTAAATCAGTGTGTTTTGGGGTGGAGACAGGGTGGGGGAGTATACACCGAAATAAAATGTCATGGAAGGATATATTCACAGGTTCAGAATGCTGAAATGATTTCATTCCGATAGTATCATGCAACACGAGTCAGTATTTCGAAGAATTATGAGTGAAAGGGATATTGCTGTAAGTTCAGGCGATGGAGAGTTTTGGATGAGCATTTGTTCTGCAGCTTTGTAACTGGGAGTGAGGACAGCAGAGTCTTCGCCTCACTGGGCTGAATCAAACAAAAACCTGTCTCAGTGACATTTTCATTGAGTGTGACAGAGGGGTTGTCTGCACGAGGCCAAGCTCGTTTCCTGGTGCTATCTAACCAAACTCACCTCATTAACTACCCACCCCAACCCATGGTGTCCCTTTCATTCAATGCCAGCCCGATTCTCCCAACCATCATGACTGGTGGTACTCACAGTCGCCTGGATGCCCCTGGATATTCCGTGATCCGTGACACTGGTGCCATCTTTAAAAGGCCAATGGGCACACGATTGCGCTTTCTCAGTTTGGACCTGCCCTGCACATTTTCCCCAAGCATGGCAGCGAAGGGGCAATTACACCACGGTTTGTCGACAGCAGCACGGAGGTCCTGGTGGATGGGCTAGTATGAAGGGGACAAATCTCTTCCCAGAGGGGGCCACACTACCAGACCCACCCAGCATGGTCTGAGCTCACCACCCAGCTCAGTGCAGTTTCTGGGGTCTGACGAACTTACCAGTAAAACAGGACAAACATCAATAACCTTCCCCACTCTGTCAGGATAAGGGTCACCATATTTTCTCTGCTCCCTCACACTCACTGTATGTCTGTTATAGCACCAACCTCCAAACAAGGCTCATGCTCCACCACTCTCACTACTGCATAGAGCACCTTCCATCTCTTTCTCTCTTGGCTTTCTAATGCCTCCCACACAGTTATAGAATATTATGGGGAATGCCAATAATGGAATGTTCCAGGTATTGTTCCAACTTATTCCCAGTTTCAGGAAAACGGCAGTGCCCCAGTGTGTAACATGTAAGAGGATGGAGTAGAGATGTACGTTTTTCAAATCACACGCAATTAAAATCCATCATGAGGCCATTCAGTACTTCAAATATGCTCCAACATTCAATACGTTTTGGGGTGATATGATGGTTTTCTCAGCTCCATGTTACAGGAACTTTCAGTCATTCAACCCTCAGGTTCCTGTTACCGAGCAGACGATTCTCAGACACTTCGTACCCCGGGTTTCTACAAGCATGTGTTCAGAAGGCATTTCACATGGGGACGGACTCTGCTAACAATAAATTTCATCTGATTTATAAATTCATACAACAGTCAGCATGCTTTCCACAGACCAATCAAAAACATGCACTTATTTTATGCTTATCGATATCCAATCACAATTAGTCATTCTGGTTATTTCACTGGTCTCACCTTATTGCATTCAGCCAAAGACAGCTTCCTAACACTTGTCTCATTATAAAATATGATCTCTAGCAGAGAACGTGATTGTCTCAAATACACCTTTTCCCTTGTCATTAAAATTTCTCGTGCCGTTTGTCTGTGACTGATTCTGTGTGTAACAGTTACACAGTTTCCCACTCAGTTGGCTGGGTGGTTGGTTTGTGATGCATAGGGAGGCCACCAGCGCAGGTTCAATTCCCCACACTGACAGAGGTTACCATGAAGGGGATGCTCTCTCAACCTCACCCCATCACCCGTGTTGGGACCTTCAATGTAAACCAGCATGAGTGGTCTCTCATATCAGAGTTATTTGGGACTCAAATCTATCAATGTTAGCATTTGAATTTTTTAACATTTATTTTACTGAAAAAGATATTTTATTATTTATATTAAACCAATAGCAAAACAACTCAAATAACTGAACAAAATTACACCCATGTGCATGTATATACAAAATAAGTTAAAGTCTCTAAACGGACAGAAGAAAAACATAAGTAAACAATAAATAATAAATAAATAATATGGCTCAGCATAACAAAGTGATAGCTCTCGTTCTTAGAGAGCATGAACTGATACACGTTCATACATTCACAATTCTTAGTATGTGATTCATTAGACAATATCGTCATGGAAATACAAAAGCCCTTTTTAGAGTGTCAGATCAGCCTGTATCACGGTAATCCAAAAAGGGTTGACATATCTTATATAAATCTCTGCTTTTCGGTGCACTATACTTGTGTGAATGTCCAAAGGGATATCCTCCATGACGAGGTTATAATGACACAACAGACCCGGAGGTTTTTCAGACATCCAACACAACAGAATATTTTTACGAGCACAGGAAGTATGTGGCAGATACTAAAGGAGTATTGTGCATCAGTATTTACTGTGGAAAAGGATATGGAAGATATAAAATGCAGGGAAATAGATGGTGACACCTTGCAAAATGTCGATATTACAGAGGAGGAAGTGCTGGATGTCTTGAAACGGGTAAAGGTGGCTAAATCCCCAGGACCTGATCAGGTGTACCCGAGAACTCTGTGGGAAGCTAGAGAAGTGATTGCTGGGCCTCTTGCTGAGATATTTGTAGTATGGATAGTCACAGGTGAGATGCTGAAGACTGGAGGTTGACTAACGTTGTGCCATTGTATGAGAAGGGTGTTAAGGACAAGCCATGGATCTATAGACCAGTGAGCCTGACGTTGGTGGGGGGAAAGTTGTTGGAGGGAATCCTGTGGGACAGGATGTGCATGTATTTGGAAAGGCAAGGACTGATTAATGATAGTCAACATGGCTTTGTGCCTGAGAAATCATGTCTCACAAACTTGATTGAATTTTTTAAGAAAGTAACAAAGAGGATTGAAGAGGGTAGAGGGGTAGATGTGATCTATACGGATTTCAGTTAGGGTTTTGATGAGGTTCCCCATGGGAGACTGAATGGCATGGTTAAATCTCATGGAATACAGGGAGAACTAGCCATTTGGATACAGAACTGGCTCAAAGGTAGAAGAAGAGGGTGGTGGTGGAGGGTTGTTTTTCAGACTGGAGGCCTGTGACAAGTGCAGCGCCACAAGGATCGGTGTTGGATTGAGTACTTTTGTCATTGACATAAATGATTCAGATGCGAGCATAAGAGGTACAATTAGTAAGTTTGCAGATGAGTCCAAAATTGGAGGTGTGGTGGAGAGCGAAGAGGGTCACCTCAGATTGACCAAATGGCCAATGGGCTGAGAAGTGGCAGATGGAGTTTAATTCAGATAAATGTGAGGTGCTGCATTTTGGGAAAGAAAATCTTAGCAGGACTTATACACTTAATGGTAATGTCGCAGGGAGTGTTGCTGAACAAAGAGACTTCGGAGTGCAGGTTCATAGCTCCTTGAAAGTGGAATCACAGGTAGATAGAATAGTGAAGAAGGCATTTCCTTTATTGGTCAGAGTATTGAGTACAGGAGTTGTAAGATCATGTTGCGGCTGTACAGGACACTGGTTAGGCCAGTGTTGAAATTTTGCGTTCAATTCTGCTCTCCTTCTGATCGGAAATATGTTGTGAAAGTTGAAAGGGTTCGGAAAAGATTTCAAGAATGTTGCCAGCTTTGGAGGATTTGAGCTAGAGAGAGAGGCTTAACAGGCTGGGACTGTTTTTCTTGGAGCGTCGGAGGCTGAGGGGTGACATTATCGAGGTTTACAAAATTATGAGGGGCATGCATAGGGTAAATAGGTAAAGTCTTTTCCCTGGGGTCTGGGAGTCAGAATGAGAGGGTATAAGTTTAGGATGAAAGGGGAAAGATATAATAGACAACTACGAGGCAACTATTTCACACAGAGAGTGGTACGTGTATGGAATGAACTACCAGGTGATGTCAGGGAGGCTGATACAAGTGCAACATTTAAGAGGTATTTGGATGGGGAAATGAATAAGAAGGGTTTGGAGTGTTATGGGCCAGGTGCTGGCAGGTGGGACTGGATTGGTTTGGGATATGTTGTCGGCATGGATGGGTTGGACCGAAGGGACTGTTTCCATGCTGTATATCTCCATGACTCGATGATTCTATGACTTATATTAATCTCATTTTTTTGGTGCACCATGCTGGTGAGAAGGTTCAAAGGGATATTCTTCATGATAAGGTTACAAAGTCTCAACAGACCCGGGAAGTTTTGAGACATGCAAAACAACATAATATTTTTTCCTAGCATACAAAGTCAGGATATATATATATATATTTTTCCCATGTGCATCTGCGTAAGATAATCTGGGCAGGTCCAGGAAAAGAGGAGCCGGGTCCATCTCCAATTCGGTCCCCAAGACCCAGTCTAACACACCTAACGTAGTGCTCCAATATATACGAAGCCTGAAGCAAGACCACATGCAATGAGTAAGAGTGCCTGTAGTCATTCTGCATTTAGGACACGCTGAAGATAATCCCAATTTGAATTTTGAGAGAAAATCTGGGGACAGAAAGAACCTATGAAGATTTTTCAACTGCATGGAATGGGTTCTATTACAGATCAAAATCCTTCGAGCATTTTCACAAATATCCTCCCATGTCTCCGAAGAGATCTAAAATCGCAATTCTCTCGCACAGACGTCACGAAGCTGCACAGTCTTGTCTGCGTCGAAACTATCCAACAAATGGTAAAGGGTACAGACAGAGAGTGTATTCTTTACAATAATCATCTGCTTCTCTGTATCGGATCTATAAGTGGTTTTTAAAATTGTGTTTTTTAATCAAATCTCTAATCTGGAAATAAAAACAGAAGTCTCTACTACGTAGTCCATACTTACGTGTTATTTGATCAAACGGTATCATTGTTTCTCCTTCAAGTAACACGTGGTGGCTCGGTGGTTTGCACTGCTGACTCACAGCACCAGGGTCACGGGTTTAGTTCCAGCCTTAGGTGACTCGCTGTGTGGAGTTAGTATATTCTCAACTGTGTCTGCGTAGGTTTCCTCCCATAGTCACAAACATGTGCAGGTTAGATGACCTGGCCATTGCTCAATCGCTCATAGTGTTCCAAGATCTGTAAGTTGGGGCATTAGTCAGGGTAAATATAGGATGGTAGAGGAATGGGTCTGGGTGGGTTACTCTTCAGAGGATCGAAGTGGACCTTTTGGGCCCAAAGACCTGGTTCCATACTGTAGGGATACTAATAATTCTAAATCACCCAAGCAAGGTACCCCCATCGCTGCCCACAGTTAAAACCTGGAATCCATTATCCCCGGTATACCAATTATAGGAGTAAGAAACATGGATTTGGTTGTATTGCCTCGATCTGACGCATTGTTCTTGAAGTTTTAACAGTATTGATAATCATTATTTTATGACAATATTCCAAAATGTTGTCATTTTATCTAAGAACAACAGGTTAATAAGTGTTCACTTTGTCTGAGAGGGCTCAATGTCTAGCCATATCGATGCCAAGACCTCAGCGGCCCAGGCACTAACATACGATGAAAAAAAAATCTTAACTGATTGCTTTTAATCGGGGAGATCTAACCTACACATCCCCGGGTACTATAGGCAATTAGGCATGGCCAATCCGCTCTAAGCTGCATATCTATGGACGATAGGAGGAAACCCACATAGACATGGGGAGAATGTTCAAAATCCACATAGAGGGTTGCCCGAGGTTGGAACTGAACGCAGCTACTTGGTGACGGGAGTTATCAGTGCTAACCACAGATCCACCATGCGCATCTGCTAGTTCTGTTCGTTACTTGTGGCTAACTAAAGAAAACTGCATGATGATAAAGTTCTCAGAAACTGACTCAGTCTGAGAACTTTATCATCGGCCATATCACCAACCTGGTAACATTTAAAATTTGATGTCAGCAGTGGAGGAAAGGGACGAGAAAATGAAACAGTGACAGCCTCCAACATCCTTCAGAGCAGGCATTAGGATAAATCCACAAAGTGGGATTTCAGTCAAGTGGGAATTCACTTTCTCAGAAGTTTGGGGTGGCTGGACCATGATATGACATCGAAGCTGGCTTTGTCTGATTTTCCATGGACAGGTGAATCAGGGATAATGGTGCATGGAAAGAAACGTGCAGCTGGGATCACAATGAAATGAGCCATGACCTTATTTACTGGTGGAGTAGTGTGAAAGGGCCGAATAGCCCACTTGTGTCCCTCAGCCCTATGTTCTGATGTTCTATTCAGCCCTCGGACATGCTAAACCGGGGCAGATCGAGGCCACTCCGATGGTTAGGTGTAGTTTTGGAAATGTACTTGGAAAATCCAGGCTGGATCAGGAAGTGACCACCACCCCAACCCCCCAGTCCCTGTTTCCAGGCTTCCCCTCTCTGTAACTTCTGCTCCAGATGTGGGTCATGTTGCAGACACAGATACGCTGGGAATCAGCCACATACCCCACCCAGGGTTAAAACAACAAATCTTCTGCTCTCCCTTAATGCAACATTGCACAACACGATTTCCAACAAAATAACTTGTTACTTTCCAAAAGCATAACATGTGAAATTAATAAATAGGAACAGGAGTAGGTCAATCGGCCCCTCAAGCAAACCCTGTCATTTAATAAGAACATGGCTGATCTACTCCAGGGCTCAACTCCACTCTCTTGGCGACTCCTTGTATCCCTCCACACCTGTCTGGGTTAGGGAATTCCAGACATTCTCTACCTTCGGAGAGATGACATGACTCTGCATCTCAGATTGAAATCGATGTTCCTTATTTGGTATCTATGTCATCGAGTTCAACACTTTGCTCAAGAATGGAAAACCACTTCTCAACATCTACCTTCTCCAACCCCTTCTGTTTCTTGTATTTTTCAGCAGTATCACTCCTCATTCATTTAAACCCCAATGAATTATCGCCTCACCATTTTAGAGATTCTCAATAACACAACCCTTTCTTCCCAGGAAACCACCTAATGTACCAACCAAGTTACTTGCTGCATCATCATGCTGACTTTATGTTTCATACCCAGGAAAACTCCAGTGCCTTTCCTGTTCCTTTTCTGGAAGTCCTCTCCATTAAGTAACAGCCTGCCTTTTGATTCTCAGTGTCATCCTCAAACTCGACTGTATATTGCACTCAGCTCCCTCTTTCAGGCTGTCAGTATAGATTGCAAATAACTGATGCCATCAGACTGATATTTGTGGTACTCCAGCAGATAAACCTTGACTATAAAGATCCATTAATCCTGACTCTCCGATTTCTGTGTTAAACAATCATCATCCCATGTTAATACAGTATCCGACGTCCTGGAGCTTCTGTTTTGTGTAAGAACTTTTGTTTTGTAATACCTTGTGGAAAATCTCTGGAAAGCCTCGTGTCCACCAGATCCCCTTAATCAAGTCCGCTTGTTACATTTACAGGCATCTCCAGAAATAATTTGTATGATTTTACAGGGCAAAATATCATTTTCCTTTCAGAAAACCACCCTGACTCTGCGTGAAGCTTTTCTAAATGTCCATGCTTGCCAGGTTTTCCAAACTGTACTAGTCCTATCTGTTTTCATTAGGTCCATGTGCCTCTAAATGTTTCCCATTCATATATTTGTCCAAATGTGTTTTAAATGTTGTTGCTGTCCTTGCATCTCCCACTCTTCCTCTGGAAGCTCATTCCATACCCACACCGCCCTCTGTGTAAAACAGCTGCACTTTAGTCCCTTTTAAATCTACCCTCTTTCACCTTAAACCTATTCCCTCTATGTTTGGATGCCCCTACCCTTTGGAAAAGACCTTAACTATTCACCCTATCCATACCTCTCATGATTTGATAAGTTTCTATAATGTCACTCCTCAACATCCTACACTCCATCTGATACTAACTTCAAGAACAAGCGTTTAACGATACGCACTGCAAAATTAAACAATATTAAAAATGACAGGTAACCAGCACTCGGCCCAAAAGTCAAACTGTGATTGTTTTTCTCCATGTTACAATACTAAGGCAGCATGAAACACTTACTAGTGCCAATAAGAAGTCAAGCACCTGAATTCCATTATCTATAGGGGGTGAGGATCACGAAAGTGAAAATGTATCTGTGGCCAGATGTATATACCACATGGTCAACATTCTCCCTCCTGGCCTCCGTATAGCTTTGTGTGGTTGTGTCTTTTTTATCTTGCATTCAATAGAGAGAACCCCTTTCCCCCATTCACACCTTAAATTCGACCTGTTATACAGAATCTTTCCTTTCACAACTGCTAAAAGCCCATTTTTCTTTTTCCACACCCTCTTTTCCCTGCCACCCATCCTCTACATCTGGCAAGGGACTAAACGACCATTTTGCAATTGTATTCAGTTTGGAAGAATTGTCACACTGGACTGGAAACGCTAACTGTTTCTCTTTCTCTGCAGATGTTGACAGACCTTCTGAGTTTCTCCAGAAATGAATAGGCACAGAACAATTTTTCAATTAAATAAATAATTATGGATCCTGCAAATAAAAATAAAAAGCCTTTATAGAAGGTTCACTGGACCTGAAAGTTTAACTCTGCATTCACTCCAGAAAATTTTTCAAAATGTTTCGCAATTTCTTCAGCAATTTCTGTTTTTGAACACTTTCCAACGACGTATTGTCAAAGATGCCCAAACATCATGTCCAACATGGAGCGTTGTACACTGGGAACTGAACAGTAACGCATGGTGACAAGTTCCTTGACTCTGAAACTGCACAAGGCTGGCATCACTGACACTGCAGAGCTCTGATTCATGGTCAGGGAGAAAAACAGAAGGAAACACATTCAGTTCAAATACAGAAGATGGCATTACTGAAAGGAAAAGATTCAGATTACTACCTTAAATGGATATTGTTTCTGAAACAATTTGAAGGCGTGACACCAAGGAAAGACTTCCAGCAGAAAGAGAATATGAAAATGGAAATATCTCCGCATCAGAAACCAGAGTAGGTCACTGAAGACAGGGCTGATGGGTGACTGGGTCTCGGTTGTGAACTGGGGGGCAGTCAGTAGAATTGAATTGTAGATATTGCAGCTAAAACTTCGTTATCATCTGATGCTGTAGATTTCAATGACAATCTGTAACCTTTCCCCCAGGATAGTCCATCCATCTACCATTTCCATCAAGCCGATCCATGGGTCAGTGCCGAGTGTGGGTGAACATGGTCGGCTCGGAATCACGTGCACCTAAACCTGATGACAATCCATTAAAGCTACCGCACTTGACTGGTTACATTACGAACAGGAGGACTAACATCTGATATTGAGAGAGAGATGATCCCAAGACTAACAAATCAGATATAAGCTCTGTCGTTCTGTCAAATCCATGCATAAAAGTCGATAGACCATTAAACAACTGACTGGAGGAGAGGACTCCACAAATATCCCCATCCTAAATAATGGAACAGCCCTGTGCATCCATGTAAAAGATGCAGGATATGCACCATCCTCAGCGAAGTGCTGAGTCGATTACCCACCTCACCCTCAATATGATACCCTCAGAAGCGCAGATGCCCGTCTCAACCAATTCAATTCACTGTACGTGATATGAAGCAACAACTGGACACTGTAGATATGACAAAGGCATTTGGCCCTGACCCCATTCCTGCAATAGGACTGAGGACTTTTGCGACACAACAAGCCGTGTACCTGAGGAAGCTGTTTCAATCCAGCTCCAACTCTAACATCTCCCTGGCAACGTGGGTAATTACTCAACTATGTCCTATCCCCTAAGAAGGTAATAATTACAATCAGACCAATTACCACGCCCTCAATCCCATTACGATAGTCAAATTGTTTGGGGTTATTTTTGATAGAGCTGTCCAACAGCACAGAAATAATCGGTTCAGTGTGTTTTCAGATCGGCCCCCATGTGGAGATGGTGCTGTTGTGGAATTGTCATTGGATTGCTAATCCAGACCAGAATAATTCTCTGGCAACTGGTGCAAGTTAAAAACAATTAATAAAATATCGAGATCTATTATCTGGTGTCAGTAACAGTAATCTTGTGTTCAATGTCGATTATAGATGTCGATCTCCTTACCCAGTGTACTTTCGGGAAGTGAATCTCCCGTGCTTTCCTGTCTGGCCTAAAAGTGACTCCAGACACACAGACATGTGATACACTCTTCAATGGTCTCTGAAACAGGCAAGCAAGGCACTCAATTGTATCAAACTGCTCCGAGATCTTCAAGGATAAACCAGGAAAGAACAGCCGGCAACAACCTCGTTATCAGAAAAGGGAACTGGAAACACAATCCTGTCGACCCTGCAGAGACCTCCTTCCTAACAGCTGAGAGCTTGTGACAACATTTATAGAGCTATTCCATACACTGCACAGAAGTATCGGGAAAGGAATACGTCATACAACTCTTTGAGCTTTCCCTATTCTCGTTAACCGCCGAACATCTCCTCAACGCAGTTTTCCCCATACAATATACATAACCCTTAATATGTTTAAACACTGTGAACCATAAAATGAGAACTGCTGTAGTCCATTCAGCCCATCAGTTTTGCCCCTCCATTCTATGTACAGGCAGTTCACCAATAACACGTGTTGATTAAATACAATTCGGCTGCAATGCAATTCATGAACCTTTTTCTATAAAGTGAACTTGCGTTTACTGTGACGCGATTCCTGGGCTGGCACCTGATGAACAGCAAACCCAGCCTCAGAAACCCTCTATCTACAAAAGATACAATCAATGTGTTCAGCTAAAACAGGAGTGCAATTGGCTCTTCAGGCCTTGAAACTGAGCCTGAAACTGGGAATTGTAGTCTATATTTAGAAAGAACTTTATTTCAAACTGTGGGGAGAATCTTGGGGAAAACTGGAATTCGGCATCGGTATCACATGGTCAATCAGCCCCCGCGTGCTTTCTGGTGAAGATTGTGGTGAAAGGCACAGTGCACTAGTGAGTGACTGTCGTGTGAAAGCGTTTACAGCACTGTTCCATTACAACATGTAATTTAAAGATTTATTTAGACTGTCCTATTGTGTGTTAGACCAAATTTAAATTTTGGTTTTTACTGATATTTTTGGGAGTTCGCCACTTACCCTCTTTTTTCCATAGACCCCATTATTAATATTGCACGATTTTCTACACACAGTGTTGTACAGGAACACAGTTTTGTGTTATTGGAGAACAGCCTGGAATAGTAGCTGATCTTCTATCTTTACACCATACTCCTGCTCTCTCCCTATCCCTTTAGTTTCCAGAAATCCTTATTTATATTCAGCCCCTTGATTTCCACAGCCTGATCTGGGAGAGAGTACCCCTGGTTCGCCACTCTCTGAGTGCTGTCATTTATTCTCATCTCAATGCAAAGTGGCCTGTCTGTACCTAATATTGTGGTCCCTTGTTTTAGACGTTCCAGCCAGGCGATTTACTGATCTGCTTCTAATCTGTCTCGCCCTGTCAGAGTGTTATATATTTCACTGTGATTTTCACTCATTTTCCTAAAGCCCATGGAACACAGGTCCAGTCGACCCAAACTCTGCTCCCACAAGAGGTCTGTCATCCCAGAGATCATTCTGGTCATCCTTTGCTACTCTCCCTCAATGTCTGGTTTGTCGTCTGTTCGGAAAAGAGACCAAAACTGCACACAATACTGCACAATGTTCGAGATGGCGTCTCACCAAGGCCCTGGACAGCTGCAGTGAGATACATTTACTCCTGTACTCAAATCCCCCTGAAATGAAGGTGAATACAGCATTTATCTTCCTTCCTGCTTTCTACTCCTGCAATATTGCTTTCAGTGACTGGTGTACAGGGAGATCCAGATTCCTTTCAAAGTTACAGTTCCCCACTTGCTGGGCCTATATCCAATTGTCAGCGTGCCAATGCCATTCTGGCTTCAGGACTCACTGCCCTACATGGACTCTGAGGGCTACGCAGAAATAAACAAAAATGCAGCTTAAGTTCATTTTTAGCGCAACATTTTTCAAACACTCATTTTTCAAATGGGAGGCTGCCATTCTATTGTTCCCAAATAAGTACACACCATCTCCTATCCCCATTACTCTCCATCTGCCACGTATTTGCCCAGTCACTCGATTTGTCTCAATCACCTTGGAACTTTTTTACATCCTCCTCATCCACTCACAAGCTGACATCGTTTAGTGCTGTCAGCAGACTTGGGAATATTGCATTTGCGCCCCTCACCCAAAGATATTGGGAATAGCTGGAGCCCAAGACACGATCCTTACAATATCCTCCAAGCCTTCCATATAAAAATAAAACATTGTTTTATTCCTACTGACTGTTTCCTGCCAGCTCTCCCATTGTGAATCTATGACCATATATTAGTCCGAGTCCCATAGGATTCGAATTTGCACAATAGGCTTGGGGCTTTATCAAAAATCTTTCTGAGATTCCACTCGCATGGCATTGATACCTCCTACATAAATTTCCTAAAAGCCACTTTCTCAAATATGATTCCCATGTCATAAATCTCTGTTGACTTTGTCTATGCCCATTAATTTCAGTCCAATACTTTCTCTAAACTGTTCAGTTGCTATTTTCATTCTATTCCCTTTTACTCACAAGACTGAAATTCCCTAGTATTGCTAGGAAGTTTTCTTTTTTGTTTTGTTTTCTTCTGTGAAGGCATAACTTGCTCCATAGTTCTGTTATTTCCCGGTCCTCAATTATCTGGCGTCAGACTGTAAGAAATCTGCAATTTTTTTCTCTTAATTTTGCCATTGACATATTTCCAGAAAATATTACAAGTTCTCTATTAACAACTTTGTTAAGATATTCTTCAGAAAGCCATCAATTCCTACCTTAAGCTACTCAATGATTGACCTTCCACAGCCATACAATCACAGAAGCACAGTCTCTGTACTACCAGAAATACAGCACCGTCTACATTAGGCCCACCTTCCGACACAAGGCCTTAGCCGTGAATCTTAAAGCATTTGAAGTGCACAACCATTTGGTTTCTAATGGTTTGAGGTTACCATGACAACTCCACTCGCAAGAAGTGCATTCCAGACTCCAACACCCTCTAGTTGAAAAACAATTCCCAAATCTTCACTAAACCGCAAATCCTTCACTTTAAATGTGTGGCCCTTTGAGTCAAAGCAACAGCTGCTGTCTATCCACCCTGTCCATGTACCTCGTAATCCTATCCTTCTGAATCACAGATCTCTCAGCCTTCTCTCCTCCAAACTAAACAACCTGAGGTTACCCAGCCTCTCTCCATAGCTGATATGCTCCATCCAAGGGAACATCCTGGTGAATCTGCTCTGCACCCCCTCCACTACAATCACATCCTTCCTGTAATGTTGTTCCCAGACCCACACACAATATTCCATCTTGCCCTCACCACAGTTCCGCATAGTTCTTATAATCTATGCCTCGATGAATAAAGGCTATGTTTACATTCCCCTAGCCTTTCCCAGATTGTGTATTAACCTGTGCAGACACATCAGCAATATGTGGAGAAGCACCCTCTGAGCTTTCTAGTGTGCTGCCTTTCATTGAGTACTCCCCTGTCTGGTTCCTTCTTCCAAAGTTGCATCACCTCATATTTATCAGGGTTACATTTTATCTGCCATTGATCCACCCATCTGACCATTCCATGAGCATCGACCCGTAACATCAGGCTTTCCTCCTCTCTGCCAACCACCCGGCCAATCTTTGTATCAAATCGAAACTTATTTATTAAACACCCCACCCCTCGTCCATATTCACAGCTGTGGTATTTATGAATACCGCAAATAATAGGGTTAAAAATCTCTCAACATCAGTTATATCACGTGGTTGTGCACGTTGATGAAGAAGCTCCGTTTCGAAAGCTAGTGCTGCCGAATAAACCAGTTAGACACTCGCACCTCCGAATCACAAATACTAAGGGACCCAGCACTGATGCCTGTGGTACACCATTGGACACTGGCCTCCAGTCACACAAACAGCATTCTTCGACTCTCCTCTTTCTCCGACGACGAAAGCTGATTTAGATGCAACTTGGCAAG
The DNA here is from genome assembly GCF_047496795.1 of Chiloscyllium punctatum. Taxonomy (NCBI): domain Eukaryota; kingdom Metazoa; phylum Chordata; class Chondrichthyes; order Orectolobiformes; family Hemiscylliidae; genus Chiloscyllium; species Chiloscyllium punctatum. The sequence continues at coordinate 84,353,581 of NC_092752.1, read as the reverse complement.
TCACTAATGAGTCCTACGTGTTAATTGGTTATTCCGCTCCACTTGACACACTTGTAGGTTATCTCGGGATTCTCCGTAATCTCGCCTTGCCTTGCCCCTGTGTGAGTCAGTCCCTTCCACGCACAGATTTTCCTCCTTATTACAGTCTTAAATGGTTTGTCCCTTATCCTGCCATTATTTGCATTGAATGTGGATTAGACAGCCAGATAAACATCCTGTTAATTTCCAACTTGTCGTATGTTTTGTGAGTTTTATAAAGTTCACAGTGACCCACCGCTGGTTCTTTGAACCTCAAGAGAACATAGGCCGAGTTTCCTCATCACGCAAGCTTGCCACCTGAGGGATTTGTCTGGATAATGTCCATTGCACTTCCTCTGTGGTCAGTATATTCTTTCTCAGATTCGGTCACCGGAACTGTGCACAATAATCCAGGTACAGTCTCACCAACACTCTGTGAAACTGCTGCAACGTGTCTTTACATCTATATTCTGACTCCCTTAAAGGAAGGCAAACCAAACTTTAGGTTTCCACTTACATATTTTCCTCCAAATGCCCTTCACATCATTGCATTTTCGAACTCACTGTGTGGGTTCTGATAGAAAGCCTTCTGATCATCTAAAATATGCCAATTCTACTGGATCCCCATTATCGATGCTATAAGAATCAACTTCAAACAATTCCAAAGTTTATCAAGTATGATTTCCCTTTCAGAAATGCATACTGAGTCTCTCCAATATTGCTGTTAATGTCTAAGTATCCAATATCACATCCTATATCATAGATTCCAACAGTTTCCCGACAAATGTCAAGTTAATTTGTCAGCAGTTCTCCACACTGTCTCTTCTTCCCTTTGTAGATGCTTGGATTCCCTTCCAGTCATCTATAGTGCTTGGATCACGTTTACTAATGTACATTTATCTACATCATCTTCTGGACTCTGCAGAATGTACTGGAAAATAGAACGCAGTCATCAACAATGCAATCAATACATCTATTTGTGATTTATTTCTGAAGATTTTGGTATGAAGAATCTGGACTGTCAAGCTTAGCAATGCTCAATCCAGCTGCATGTTTAATATTGCCTTGTTACTGATATGAATTGACTTTATGTCTGTACTTCCACAAGTCCTATACAATCACTTCGTATTTCTGGGTGATTTTCTGGATCTTACTCCATTAAGACAGATGTATAGTAACTGGTCATTTGCTTTGCCATTTCCCTGTGATCCACCAGAAACTCGTCTCTCCCAATTGCAAATTTCCACATTTGACAATGTTTTTCTTTCTTTTGAAATATAGATCATAGATTTTTGTGTTTGTGTTCCTGTTTGTTTGCATGCATGTTCGCTTTTTGATTTCCTGATCAGTTTCATGGCCCTCCTTTTCTGGATTGCAATTTTCTGAGAATTCTTAGGATTCCACAATGTCTGGAATTCTTCTGAAGTCACTTCCTGTAATGAATATATTCTTTAATTTGTTATGTTAATCATCATTGAATCACTTACTCACTCTTTGGTGTTTTCAGCTGAAATAAGTAGACATATCTTTCAGACTATGCAGTATTTCTAAAAATCTCCTGGTCCTGACCAGATAAATTCAGGAACACTGCAGGAGGACAGAGAAGTAATAGTGGGGGCCCTGGTCGGTAGCCAAAGGGTGAGGTCGCGGAGGACTGGAGCATAGCGAAGCTGTTCCCTTCTTCAAGAAGAGCTACAAAGAAAAACCTGGGACCAAGAGACCAGCAAACCTGATATCTCTAGTCGACAAGTTTCTTGAGAAGATTGTGAGAGAGACGATATACATGCATTTGGAAAGGCTGGGTGTGATTATGAGGAGTCAGCACGGCTTTGTGCGTGGGGGATCATGGCTCAATAATTTGTTAGAGTGCTTTGGTGAAATGACCAGTAACTTGGACAAGGGCATGGTGGTATATGTAGTGTATATGGATTTCAGTAAGGCCTTCAGTAAGGTTCCACATAGTAGGCTGCTCTGGAAGTTTAGATCATATGGAATTGAAGGGGAGCTGGCAAATCAGATCATAGATTTGCTTCATTGTAGGAAAACAGAGGGTAATAGTGGAAGTATGCTTGTCGGGCTGAAGGCCTGTGATGAGTGGAATGCCTCAGGGGTCGGTTCTGGGACTATTACTGCTTGTTTTATGCATGTACATTGGATATATATTTACATATTACACACATCTATGATTTAGACGAGAATGTACAGGCATGAATTATAAGTCCCAAAATGACACTAAAATAGGCGGTATCTTGGACAGTGAGGAAGATTATCAGAAATTTCAGAAATTACAGGAGTGCCTTGATCAGGTGAGAAAGTGGGCCGAGAAATGGCAAATGGAGTTTAATACAGATAAGTGTAAGTTCTTGCATTTTAGAAAGTCAAATCAAGGCAGGAGTTTCATGGTGAATGGCAGTGCCTTAAGGACTGTATTGAGACAAAGGGACCTTGGAATTCAGGTTCAATGTTCTCTGAAAGTGGAGTCACAGGTAGATAGGGGAGTGAAAAAAGGCATTTGGCAAACTGGCCTTCATCAGTCAGAGTAATGAGTATCGAAATTAGGGAGTTATGTTGCAGTTATACAGGATGGTGGTGAGGCAATACTGGTAGTGTTGTGTGAAGTATTGTTCACTTTACTACGGGAAGGATGTTATTATACTGGAAATAGTACAGAAGAAATTTACAAGGATGTTGCCCGGACTCAATGGTCTGAATTATAGGGAGAGGTTGGGCAAGCAAGGAGTTTTTACTTTAGAGTGTATGAGACAGAGGGGGATCTGATAGAAGTGTATGCGATCATGAGAAGCATGAATAGAGTGAATGCACTCAGTCTTTTTTCGCCCAGGATTGAACAACCACGGACTAGAGGGCATCAATTTAAGATCCAAGGGGAAAGAGTAAAAGGGAACCTGAGGGGCAATTTCTTTTACACACAGGGTGGTGTGCACATGGAATGAGATGCCAGCAGAAGTGGTTGAGGCGGGTAGATAAACAAATTTTAAAATGCATTTGGACAAATACACGGATAGGAAAGAATAAGAAGGATATGGGGCAAGGGCAGGGAAATGGGGTTAATCTGAATGGACATTTTGTTCGGAATGGACCAATTTGGGCTGAAGGGCCTTTCTCCGTGATGTCGGACTCTATGATTCTCACAATTGTCTTCTCCCATTGATTGTTATATTATTCTGGCCCAATTCACTGGAGTGAACTTGACCCTCGAGCCTCCGGGGCTTCCATGATGTTTGACCAGAATGTTCAAACATTCGATACTGTATTCAGACGCTGTGTAAAAATGGAATATATTGATGTCACTATTCCTCCAAAGCTGCTTCAGAGCAAGGTTATTAATTCGTCCTCCTGACCACACAACACCAAATCTGAAATAAACTGCTCTCTAATTTGGTTCACAACATACTGTTCAATCTACCTGATATACACTTACGGAAGTTTTTCTTCACAGTATTAGTAGTCACTGCGGTTTCGGTGCAACTTCAGACCATCCATTATTACTGCAGCACCCATGATTATTTGTTACTCATTCGCAGGATGAGGGCGTCGCTGGATAACCAGTATTTATCGCCCATGCCAGAGGGTAGTTAAGAGTCAGCAGCGATGTCTTCAGTCTGCAGTCACATGCAGGCCACACCATTTAAGGACAGCAGTATCCTTCCCTCAAGGACATCAGTGAACCAGACGAGTTTTTCCAACAATCGACAATGGATTCCTGGTCATCATAAACCCTTGATTCCAGAGACATATTGAATTCAAATTCAACCATCTGCCATGGCAGGATTTGAATTCATGTCCCCAGAATATTACCTGGGTCTTTCGCTTAAGACCCCAGCGATAATATCACTGTGTCATTGCTCCCCCTTGCATATACTTACATATCTAATTTCCAGAGCATATATTGTAAAGTATTTACGTGGCAGATTTGGTTTTGATATATAACATACTAATGTTTGCTTCACCTTGCTATTTGTCACATCCATCCAAACTGATTCTGTGGGAAGTGTGGGAAAGGGTCTGTGGCGATATTAGCGGTAGACTTGGACAAGACGTTCAGGGAGACTCACCTCAACGCTGAGATGATCTGAAGAATTGGTCAGCAATACAGGACAAGCATCAAAATTCTTTCCCCCCACTTTGCCAGGATAAGTATCACCATATTCTTCTGCTCCATCGCACTCACTGTATGTCTGTTATAGCACCTACCCCCGAACAAGGCTCACACTCTATCTGCAAATCAGGCTCCAGCACCACCACACTCACTGTTGAATTCAGCACCTTCCTTCCCCCACTTTTTCTGTCCCTGACGCAATAGCCCCGCACACTAGTACCACTGCATGGATACAACACTGTGGTCAGACTCCTTCCGGACATCTCACCCTTCCCCCTTCCCCTATAAAAGCAATAACAGCAGGGGCACCCACTCCCACCCTCACTCCTTCCCTCCTCTTCTCCCATTACAGGAGAAACATCCTGGAATAGGACATAAAAGGCCAAGCCGGGTGTTAGAGTGCCCGATATCCGTTCCCTCACCCTCTACCTCGACATGTGGGGAGGATCCTGGAAAGAGCCAGAGAGGACCAGGACACCTTGTGTGGAGATTCTGAAACATCGACGTCCCATCAACCAATTAAGCAGCAATGTTCAGTAAAGAGCAATTCTCAATTTAAACTTGCTGGCAGTTCCATTAATGAAAGACTAAAAATAAAAATAATGTTTATGCTCTTCAGTAAAAATGTTAAAAAGAAAAAAATAAACGATATAAGTTCATTTCGAAAAATCTAAAACATGATGTTCATTCAAAATTATGGGCAATCCTCGTAAATACTCGACATCATTTCTCTCATGAAATCTTTTTACCAATGTTTCTATTCTCGCATCTGTTTCTTTAATTTCAATGCAATATCGTGCCCTGCTATCAGATGCTTACAGTAAATGTCCCTTCCTCTCTGAACTTTTCGTAAACTGTCAATATATTTCCAAATAACTGGATGTTCCACATCAAGTTCGCATTGTCATCTCCTGTGGGCAGCTTCTGCATCATTGTCTGTTTTGTCCTCATTGTTTAAAGTTCTTTCATATAAATTCCACATTCCAACTGGAAAAAGCGGTTGACACCGACCATTTCCTCTGCGTAATCTTCTACCTCCATAGTTATCCTCGAACCAGCCCAGCAGCGGTTGCAATTCATCTGGAAGCGCATCAGTCAAATGTTCAATAGCTTCATGAATGTTTTCAATGTGAATAAATGCAAGACCAATTATCATTTTAGCTCTAAAACAAAACTCTGAGTCAATGTTACACGTACTCAAGTGTCCTTTTAATATTTTTACTAAAGGGAATAAACATTATTTTTATTTTTATTGCTTTGATTAATACTTTTATCTAAGCCTAAAAAGGAATAAACATGAGCTGCGCTGAAATAGTTCTGCGCCTAAATGGGTCTGCGGCAAAATGGGCTGCACCAAACAGGCCGCACCAAACAGAATGAAGTATTCAGTAAATTACACAGCACAGGGGGACGCGATATAAACATCCCAGGCTGTTATGCAGAAGCAGGGACAGCCTGGGTAGCTCTCAGGAAATGCTGAGTAGAGATCATTACTCATTTTGTGATTGGAAAGTTGCAACGAGTGGAATTCTTCAGGGATCTGTATGAGGTCATCAACAAATTACAATCTATTCTAATGAACCGGATGAAGGAGATGGAGCTCAGTTTGATCATACACCAGGATAGCCATTCAATAAGGTGTCAAATGGAGACAGAGCATCTGCAATGGGATACAGACAGGGGGAGGGTAGAACGTCTGCAATGGAATACATACAGGGGGGAGGGCAGAGCGTCTGAAATGGGATACAGACAGTGGAGGGAAGACTGACTGCGGTGGGATACAGACGGGGGAGAGCAGAGCGTCTGCAAAGGTACAGATGGGGATGGCAGGGCGTCTGCAATGGGATACAGACAGAGGGACGACATAGCGTCTGCAATGGAATAGGGACAGGAGGAGGGCAGAGCGTCGGCAATGGGATACAGACAGGGGGAGGGTAGAGCACCTGCAATGGAATACAGAAGGGGGAGGGCAGAGCATCTCCGGTGGGATACAGACAGGGAGAAGACGGAGCGTCTGCAATGTGATACAGACTGGGGGAGGGCAGAGCGTCTGCAATAGGAGACAGACAGGGAGAGGACAGATCATCTGCAATGGGATACAGACGAAGGAGAGCAGAACGTCTGCAATGGGATATGGACGGGGGAGGGCAGAACATCTGCAATGGGATACAGACGGGGGAGAGCAGAGCCTCTGAAAGGGAGACAGACTGGGGAAGGGATGCACGCCCGCAATGGGATACAGGCAAGGGGAGGGAAGAGTGTCTGCAATGGGATACAGACAGGGGAGGGCAGAGCGTCTGCAGTGGGATACAGACGGGGAGGGCAGAGCATCTGCAATGGGATACAGAAAGGGGAAGGGCAGAGTGTCTGCAATGGGACACAGCTAGGGGAAGGCAAAGCGTCTGCAATGGGATAGAGACAGTGGAGGGCAGAGCGATGGCAGTGCATCTACAGTGGGATACAGACAGGGGAAGGGCAGAGCTTCTGCAATGCGATACAGACGGCTGAAGGCAGTGCGTCTGTAATGGGATATAGACAGGGAAGGGCAGATCGTCTGCTTTGCGATACAAACAGGAGGAGGGCAGAGCGTCTGCATGGGATACAGACAGGGGGAGACAGAGGATCTGCAATGGTGTACAGACAGCGGAGGACAGAGCGAGGGCAGTGCATCTACAATGGGATACAGACAGGGGAAGGGCAGAACGTCTGCCATGGGATACAGATGGAGTAGGGCAGAGAGTCTGCTATAGGATACAGACAGTGGGAGTGCAGAACGTCTGCAATGGGACACAGATTGGGGGAGGGCACAGCAAAAAGCAATGGCATACAGACAGAGGATAGCTGTGAGCAAAACTTCAGCAGAAAAAAAACAGTACAATATATATGTGATGGAGATTTTCTGTTTTGGGGAAAAGGCGAAACAGCAGAAATTTATTTAAATGTAAGGAGAATGCAGAACTGAGTGTAATAGAGGGAATTTTATGTCTTAGTACATGGATCACATCAAATTAACCTGAAGATGTAGCAAGTGATTTGGAAGGTAAATGTCGTGATTCTGTTTCATGCAAGGGGTGTTGGGTATGAAAATAGCGATGTTTTCTGCATCAGTACAGGGCATTGCTGAGATTACATCTGTTGTATTATGTGTGGTTATAACTGTCTAAACTGAAAATAAAAAAAAAATTGCTTTCGAAACGTCTCAAAGATTTTTCTCTTTACTCATTCTTGGGATGAAGACATTACGTTATGAAGAATTAACAGTTCGGCCTGAGAGTGAGGGATGTTTTCTTGACCATATAAGACCTTGAGAAGAGTGTAGTTGGTGAATACCGGATGGATATTTCTCATTGTGTGGGAGAATAAAACTGGGGAAATACTTTAAGAATAAGTCAGGTTTAAAGGAATGGTCATTGGACAGAAACATTGAACTGTAAATTCTCTTCCTACATGCTGACAGACAAGCTGAGCTTTTCCAGCAATTACTGTATATGTTTAAGAATATTCATTTTAACACAGACATTGTGAAGACATGAAACGCTTATGTTTACATTATGCAAGCACATACTAACACATCGTCAAAACAAGTAGGAACACGAATCGTTAATGAATATATTCTGCAATCATACACTGACCTGGAGTCGAGAATCTGATGCAGTCATATAGTTCAGACAATATTCAAGAAGAGCTCACTGAGTCCAGTGTGGGACTGATAACGTTACTGATTTAACTTACAGATGGAAAATATAACCTATCTGTGGAGAAACATTCTATTGCTCCCTTTCTGTTTCCCTATCGCTCATCACAGCAATGTGTGGAGTGAAAAGTCGTCTTTACCACGAATGGAGGATTCCTGATGAGGATTCATTGGAATCTGCCCATTGCCTGAAGCAAAACAATTCAGCTAAATTCAACTGTTTCATGAAGAAATCCCATTATCAGAAGGCTGTGCATGCAGAATAACTACAGAACTAATTATCTGACACGATGGTGAGGAGAACAGACAGGAGATTCTGTGGCTGCAAATGGGAATCTGGAATGGTGTGTAGCCTCCCACATGCCCAGGGTCCAGGATGTCTCAGAGCGGCTGCAGAATGTTCTCACCGGTGGTGGGGGTGGGGGGGGGGGGTGGTGAAGCAGCCAGAAGTCATTGTTCACATTGGTACAAACGACAGTGACACAGGTAGAAATAGTGATGATATCCTGCAGAGTGATTGTAGAGAGCTCGGGGAAAGGATAAACGACAGTGGTAATATCCAGTTTATTTCCAGTGCTCCATGCTAGTGAGGGTAAGAACAGGAGGATATGGCAGATGAAGGGGTGGCTAAAGAATTGGTGCAGGGGGCAGAGATTTTTGGATTACTGGGTTCTTTTGTGGGGCAAGGTGACGTGTTCAGGTTGTACCTGAACTGGAAGGGGACCAATATCCTGACAGGCAGGTTTGCAAGTGCTGCAAGGAAGGGTTTCAACTAGATTGGCTGGGGAGGGGTGGGATCCTCAACAGCAGGGAGGCAAGTGCGAGGCTGGAAGGAGATACAGTAAGCAGAAACAGTAAAATGAAGAGACAGGTCAGGCTAGACAACGACATGGAGCAAGGAATGCCTGTTGGATTAAATTGCAACTGTTTCAATGCAAGATGGTTGACAGGTAAGTCCGATGAACTCAGGGCATGGATCGGTGCTTGGGACTGGGATTTTATAGCCATTACCGAGACATGGCTAAGAGAGGGACAGCACTGACAGCTTAATGTACCAGGGTACAGGTGCTATATGCGGGACAGAGATGGTGGAAGGAGGGGACGGGGAATTTCATTTTTGATTAAGGCGAGTAACACAGCAGTAAACAGAGATAAAATAACTGGTGGATCATCCAGTGAGGATTTGTCTGGGGAGCTAATAAATAAGAAGGGAAAGGTGATAGTATTTGGATTGTACTATAGGCCCCCAAATAGTAAATGAGGAATTGGGGAACAAAAATATGTAGACAGACTGGGGAGACTTGCAGGGCCAATAGGATTGCATTAGTAGGAGATTTTAATTTTCTTAACACAGACGGGGAATGACAGAGAATTAAGGATTGAGATGGGGTGTATTTATTAAATGTGTTCAGAATAGTTTCCTCAAGCAGTCGGTAGAGGGTGCAACTTGGGAAGGGACGAAGCGTGACCTACTCTAATGTCTAGAGCAGGGCAAGTGAATGAGGTGACTTGCGGGAGAGCACTCTGCGACCAGTGACCATAGTTCTATTAATTTTTAAATAATTATGGAGAAGGACAAAACTGCTCCACATGTTCAAGTTCAAAGTTGGAGCAAGGCGAACTTTGATGGAATTAGACAGGAGCTTGTAGGGGTTGGTTGGAGGAGTTTGTTTGCAGGCGAAGGGACCTCCTGCAAGTGGGAGGACGTTAAAAGTGAAATATCTACAGTTCAAGGTCTATATGTTACTGTGAGGGTAAAAGGCAAGGTTGGTAGGAAGAGAGAACCTCGGATGTCAAGAGATATTGAGGCTTTGACCAGCAATAAGGAGGCGTTGCTCAGGTCCAAGCAGCTGGGATCGAGGGAATAGCTGGAGGTGTACAGGTGATACAATAGTTTACTGAAGGAGGAAATCAGGAGGGCGAAAAGTGGGCACAAGATAGCCTTGGCGGAGAAGATTATGGTGAATCCAAAGAGGTTCATTAAGTATATTAAAGTAAAAAGAATAGCTAAATGAGAATATGACCCCTAAAAATCCAAAATGGACATGCATGTCTAGGACCGTAGGAGAATTGCGAGATTCTCAATGAATATTTCTCCTCTGTGTTTACCGTGGAGAAATACATTAAAATTGGGAGGTTAACAAAGGTCATGGTGTTATCTTGGGGTCAGTCAATATCACAGGAGAAGACGTGATGGATGCATTAGAATGTATGAAGGTGGATACATCTCCTGGTCCTAAACAGTTGCATCCAAGAATACTGCAAGAGGCTACAGAAGAAACTACAGGGACCCTGGTTGATATTTATGCATCATCATTAGCTACAGGTTAGTTTCCAGAATATTGGAGAGTACCAAATGTTGTGCCATGATTCAAGAAGGGAAGCAAAGAGGAATCTGGGATCTATAGACGAGGAAACCTAACATCTGTGGTAGGTAGGTTACCTGAGAAGACTCTGAGGGATGAGATATACATGCATTTGGAAAAATAGGGTTTTTTTTAGAAATAGTTTTTTTTTCAGATTCCCTACAGTGTCAAAACATGCCATTTCCCTCAACAAGACCAAATCGACCCTCCAAACAGTAACCCACCCAGTGCCATTTCCCTACCCTTCACTTGGAGGTCGCCACTGATGAGGTTACCTAGCCAGGTAATGGAAGGTCTGGATATCAAACCTACAGCACAGCGAGCAAACCTACACCCTACACTATGGATAACGTAGCATGACCAATTCACCTGACCTATACATCTTTGGATTGTTGGAGGGAAATGGAGCAGCCAAGGGAAGCACACACAAACACAGTAAGAATGTGCAAGCACCACACAGAGTGTCACCCGAAGCTGGAACCAAACCTGGATCCATGGCACTATGGGGCAGCAGTACTAGCCACTGAACCACCATGCCAACCTTGCTTTTTTCAACACAGTTCAATGACACAGGGACAAAATCTATTCTGCCCTTCATCTATGATGCACGTTCCAATATCACATACCATGGATATTTTATTCTCCACTGAAAATGTCATATTTTATTATTTATTACTTTATTATTATTAATTTAAATAATTATTAACAGTTGTATTTCAACTGGAAAGATTGCATGGCTTTGTGAGTGGAAGATCATGCCTCTAAAATTTGTTTGACCTCATTGATGAAATGAGCAGGAATGTTGATGAGGGCAGGGCGGTAGACATAGTCTGTATGGTTTTCAGTGAAGCCTTTGATAGGTTGGTCTGGAAGATTACAGTATCATGGAATCCAGTAGGAGCTGTCAAATTGGACACGCAATTGTCTTCATGGTAGTACGCAGAGGATAATAGTGGAAGAATGCTCTCGGACTGGAGGCCTGTGACACATGAAGTGCCTCGGGGTCGCTGCTGGGCCCATTGCTGTTTGTTATGTATAACAATGATACTCTTGCGAATGTCTAAGGCATAATTAGGAAAGTTGAAAATGACACTAAAATAGGTGGTATCGTGGACAGTGAGGATGTATGTCAGAAATTGCAGCAGGAACTTGATCAAACTGGAGAAGTGGGCCGAGAAATATTTTGACTAAGTTAGATCAAGGTAGGAGTTTCATGCTGATTCTTAGGACCTTAAGGAGTGTAGTTGAGCAGAGGGACCATGGAGTTTAGGTCCACTGTTCTCAAAAAGTGGGGTCATAGTTAGACATGGTAGTGAAGAAGGCTTTTGCCACAGTAGAATTCATCCGTTAGGACATGGAGGAGAGCAGTTGGGAACTTACATTGCAGGTATACAGGACGTTGGTGAGGCTACACTTGTAGTGCTGCGATCAGTTTTAGTCACATTGCGATCGGAAGGCTGATTTTAATTTGGAATGTGTGCAGACGGATTTTACAAAAATGTTGTCAGGACTCAACAGTATGAATTATAGGGAGAGATTGGACAAGCGAGGACTTTTTTCTTTAGAGCACAGGACATGGACAGAATTGAGGAATCGAAGAGGAGAGGGCATCAGTTTAAGGTGAGAGGGGAATGAATAAAAGGGAAACTGATGGAAAATGTTTTACACAGAGAGTGGTACACAAAGGGAATGAGCTGCCAACAGAAGTGGTTGAAGCATTTATATTAACGATATTTAACCAGCATTTGGGCAAGTGCATGGATAGGAAAGGACAAGAATTCTATGGGCCAAGTGCTGGGAAATGAGTTTAGTGCAGTTGGATATTTGGGTCAGCATGGACGGGTTTGGGCCAAAGGGCCTCTCTGCCTCTCTCCATGCTGTAGGACTTCATGACCCTACAAATAGAACAGCATTTGGGTCGAACTCTCATCTTTCCATTGGTCATGAGTTCGAATCATATTTGGACAATGTTCTTTCAAGTTAACTTTGCAGATATTTTGCTTTTCAGTTTGTTATCAACAATACGTGTGTGTTTGTGTGTGTGTATGTGTGTGTGTGTGTGTGTGTGTGTGTGTGTGTGTTTGCGCGCGCGCATGCGCCCGTTTCTCATTATGTTTCAAAGGGAAATATCTATGTACATACTTGCAATATCCTCTCGTCATTCCTCTTTCCATCAGAGTTTGAGCAATTTTGTTTTGGTCATAAACGTGTTGGTTTAGTAGGTTAAAGAAATCTGCCTAACTTGTTCCTAACACTGATCCTGACACACTATGAGAACTATACCTTTGGCCATATCACCAACCTAGTTATAAATATTTTTTGTGGCCAGTGGAAGACTGGGGCTAGAAAAGGGAGCAGTAAGTCAAAAAATCACAGGGAGTTATCGACTCAATCAGCCAGTGTCAGTGTCGAGGTGTTCGTTGGAGTGGATTCTGAGGGATAGGATATACATCTATTGAGAAAGACAAGGTTTGATGAGGATCAGTCAATATGGATTTGTGTGATGGAAATCATGTTTAATTAATGTGATTGAGTATTATGAAGAGGTGACACTGTGGTATACATTGTCTTCAAAGACTCCAGCAAGGCATTTAATAACGTTCTCCATCGTAGACAGATTACTAAAATTAGGTTATATACAATCTAGGAAAAGCTAACCAATTGGATACAAAATTGGATTGAAGGTAATAGATTGTTTTCCAGACTGGAGACCTATGGCCAGCGGTGTGCTGAAAGAATCAATGCTGAGCTCACTGTTTTCTTCACCGATATGAGCAAATTTGATGTGATTATCAGAGGCATGGTTAGTAAGTTTACAGATAACATCACCAACGTGGTTCAGTGGACAGTGAAGAATATCATGTCAGAATATAACGGGATCCTTGACCAACAATGAGCCAAGGAATGGTAGATGGAGTTCAATTTAGATATTTGTGAGGTTTGGCATTTTGGTAAGTTAATGCAGGGCAGTGCCCTGGGGATGTTGCTGAACAAAGTGATCTACGGGTGAAGATTCATAGTTACTTGAAAGTAGAGTTTAGTTCGGTAGAGTGGTGAGGAACATAATTCGCATGTTTGCCTTCATCGGTCAGAACATTGAGTATAGGAGTAGGGGTAGCGAGTTGTGCTTGTATAAAGGTGAGGCCACTTTAAGAATACTGCATACATGTCAGTTGACTCTGCTAAAGGATGGATGTTGCTAAGCTTGAAAGGTTGCAGAAAAGATTTACAAGGATATTCTGGACCCTGAGGGTTTGAGCTACAGGGAAATAATGAACAAGTTGAGGCTTGTTCCCCTGGACTGTCAGAGGATGAATGGTGACATGACAGAGGTTTTTAAAAAGTCCTGAGGGACATGGATAGTCTGAATGGGCAAGATCCTTTTTCCCAGTGTAGGGGCGTCCAGAACTAGACGGCATAAGGTGAAGGAGACAGGGAAAAATCTTAGAAGGGACCTGAGTGAAAACTATTTCATACAGAGTCTGGTGGGTGTACTGTCAGAGGAACTGGTGAAAGGGTGTACAATTACACATTTAAAATGTATCTGGACAGGTACATAAATAGGAATGGTTAAGGAGGATGTGGGCCAAATGCTGGCAAGTGGGAAGAGATCTGTTTAAGATGCCAGATTGGCGTGGACAATTTGGACAAAACGATGTGTTTCCACTCTGCATGATTCTCTTATTCTCACAGCGGGATGAGGAAAAATTCTAAAAGGGCCATTCGAATGGGAATCCTCTTCCCCGGAAGTTTGTGGTGCCTCTCTGATCACAAGTATTCACAGCTGAGTTAGTTAAAGATTTGACAGAGAAGTGAGTCACGGATAATGGGACACAGATAGGACGATGAGGCTGAGACCACAATCTGATCAGCCACAATCTTAATGCCTGGTGGAGAAGGCTCAAATTCTCTCATGACCTACTCCTGCTTCTCAGTCCCATGTTTCTGTGCTCCATTCAACCCCTCAAACCTGCTATACAGGAGCAGCTGGAGTCTATTTACTGTCTTAAGGGGTATGGGTGGGTTGCATTTCAGCGTGTCGGTGTAGACTTGTTGGGCCGAAGGGCCTGTTTCCACACTGTAAGTAATCTAAATCTAAGTATTTGACTCTACTACCACTGCTGGCGGTGCATTCGATACACCCACCACTCTTTGTGTAAAGAATCTACCCTGATATTTCCCCTAAACCTTCCTCCAATTAATTTAAAATTATGCCACCTACTGATAGACATTTCTGTCCTGGGAAAATCTTTCTGGCTATTCACTCTCTCTATGCCTCTCACCATCTTGTACACCTCCAGTGAGAAAAGCCCTCACTCCCTCATGGTTTTTTCATAAGACCTGCTCTCCAGTCCAGGCAGCATCCTGGTAAATCTCCTCTTTACCCTCTCTAAAGCTTCCTTATCCTTCTTATAATGAGGAGACCAGAACTGAACACAATATTCCCTGTCCGGTCTGAGCAGGACTCTATCGAGCTGCAGCATAACCTCGCGGCTCTTAAACTCAATCCCCCTGCAACTGGTACCAACACACCATACGCCTTCTTAACAACCCGATCAACTTGGGTAGCAACTTTTCTGTGGACACGGACCCCAAGATCCTTCTGTTCCTCCACACTGCCAAGAATCCTCCCTGTTACCATGTATTATACAATCACAGTCGAGCTTGCAAGGTGAATCATTTCAGTTTGAACTCCATCTGCCGCTTTTCAGCCAAGCTCTGCATCCTATCGATATCCCGTTGCGACCTACAATAGCCCTCCACATTCTGTACCACTCCAACCACCTTTGTGTCATCGGCAGACTTACTAGCCCACTCTTCAACACCCGTATCCAAGTCATTTATAAAGGGAACAAAGAGCAGAAGTCCCAGAACTGATCCCTGCCGGACACCACTGGTCTCTCTCAGTGATGTAGCTCTCTGTGTAAGAGAATTCCTGACGTTCACTATCCTCTGTTTGAAGAAAACGTTCTCTGCTTCTGCACCATGACCTATTGAGATGAGCAAAAGAGGTAACGCAGGGGCTCAGGTAAGAGAGACCGGCCCTGAACTCAAGGCTGTATTTGACTGAGAATGATATTAAGGAGGCTGAACAAAATCGCACTTAATGAGAATTAATTATGACCTCTACACTTTTTGGAGTTATTCACGGCACAAGGGAAGATGATTATCACTGGTGGGCATCAATCACCTCAGCCATGGGACACATCTGCAGGAGATCCTCAGCGTAGCTTTCTCAGCCCAGGTATCTCCAGTTTGTCATCATAGAATCCCTACAGTGTGTGGAAGGAGACTATTCAGCCCATTGAGTTCAAACTGAGCAGTTTCAATTCCCTACAGTGTGGAAACAGGCACTTCGACCCAACCAGTCCACACCGACCCTCCAAAGAGTAACCCACCCAGACATATTTCCCTCTGACTAATGCACCTAACATAATGGACAATTTAGCATGGGTAATTCACCTGGCATGCACATCTTTGGATGATGGGAGGAAACAGGAGCACCCGGAAGAAACTCATGCAGACAAGTGGGGAATGTGCAAACTCCACACAGTTGCCCAAGGCTGGATTCGAACCTGGGACCCTTGTGCTGTGAGGCAGCAGTGTTAGCTACAGAGCCACTATGCCAGCAGGGAGGGAGCATTCACTGAAGTCTACAAAATTTTCAGAACAATTTGTCCCTCTTCAGGTCTTGAAACAGTCTGTGACCATGTATAGCAAGACTCGGACAACATTCAAGATCGCGCTGTTAAAGTCTGGGTAACATTTATGTAACAGAACTGTACATTTCCACAGTAAAAGGACAAGTTCATTCAGCAGCTCAATCTGGTTTCACAAGAAAGTGGTGAAGCCATTCATCCCATCAAAACTACTGGGCAAGAAGAAGGATAGACCATTCAGCCCCTCCTGCCTGTTGGACAGGAAGGTAGGAGTATGCTCTCTCCCACATGTCACGTACATGGGAACAGAAAGAACCATTTCACACCCGGAGTCACTGACAAAGGAACAGAAAGAGGTTATTCAGCTTGTCAAGCCACTAACTCAGGAATAGGAAAGTGTCAGAGATGCACCAACATCACAAACAAATAGAGCAGGGGCTGCACAGACAGACTGCTCCAAATTGATCCACATGGCTTAATTACTCATGGCACATATGTGTTACTTTAACATGGTTTTCTGGCAGTCGGAATGAAGCCAACATTTTTAGCCATTCTCCAAGTTACCTTCCATCTCCAAGAAGGCAGTCCCATGGTCTCCGTGGAGGTCAGAAGCCATTGGGGGATAACTAACTGTTTCAGAATGAAGGTATTGTGGCTGCTGACAGGATTATGTACACAGTGACATTCAGTGTCACACTGTAACTGTGCATTCAAGTGTTCAGAGTTCATTCAGAGCCTGTACCTCTCTGTCAATCGACATGGGGGCTCTGCAGATGCATGTAAACTGTCGTGAATCAAACATTTAATGAAAAATATGAAATGTTCACCCTATTAAGCTGTTTGGGAAATAATCAGTTTCTGTCAATACCCATCAAGTTTCAGCTTCTTCATCTCTCACAGCGCTACAGATTAAGCACATGGTTACTGTAATCTCTCCTCATGGTAACCTCACGCCAGTGTTTAGTCTGGTCAAACTACTTTGCACTCTCTCAGTGACAAAGATATCATAGATTATAAAGCAAACCAAACCTTTACACAATGCACCAAATACTCTCTAAACAAAACGCGATCAATGGGAAAGATATTCTAACTTTTCTACTTCAGTCATTTTGCATGAAGAGCCACATATCATTTACTTCCTGTCTCTGTATGAATTCTGTCAGTGACTTATGACCAAGGACATCCAGGTCCTTTTCAATAAAAGCACTCGCCAACCTCTCTACCATTTAATAAATATAAATGTACGTGATGATATTTATTGTTCACAACTGAATCATTTTTCTACATTATGAACAGCTATTGCCCAAACACGTCTCCTGCTGCCACACATCGATCATTCAGTCCAGAGAAAAACACTATTCTTCTCGTATCTCCATTACCCAATTTTTAATCCATGTGGTATATATTCCACCCCTACCTACCCATGAACTCTAACATTCCCCATTCTCCTGTATTCAAACATGTCAAGCGTCTTCCAAAATTACAAATACTCCACTCCCATTGGTTCTCAACTGTCGATGTCACAACGGACCATCTCCACAAACAGGTTTATCAAAGGTCATTTCCCTTTCCTGAATCTAGGCCGAATGTACCAAATCATATCATTATTCTCCAACTATGCAGTTGTTACGTTCCTTATAAAAGGTTCCAAATTTTTTTCTCACAGCTGACATCAAACTATTTATTTTTCTGTTTTCCCTCTCCATCCTGTTTTAAATATTTAGGTTGAGAATAGCTGCTTTCCAGTCTGCAGGATCCTTTCCAGAATCTCACTAGCTTTGAAGAATAATCAGTAATTCTTTCACTAGCTCTGTCCTGATCTCAGTCACTCTGAGATGGAGCTCATCAGATGCAGCAACTTATGAAACTTCAATTCAATTCGATTGTCAATGAAATACTCTTCATTAATTCTGATTTCCTGCAGTTTCCAATTTTTACCAGTCACTCTGTTCTGGAAATTGGATTCTGTACCTTCCCCTGTGGAGATGGAACCAATCCTTTCCTCTCAGCAGGCAGATGGTTTCAGTAAGCTTGTGAATACATTGGTGGACTGCACTTCAGAGATGGTGGATATATTACCCACTGCTGCCTGCATAGTTCCAGAATCAATCCAGTTTAATTCGTCATGAGTGTCAGCACAATCCTGTCCCTGGTGTGAAGCTACAGGTTATACTGAAGGAGGGGATACAATTCAGTGTCCACCTCAATTTTGAGACAAGCTGGTTTTACACTTGACACCTGAATGGGTGCAGCTTCGACAAATGTTCCGGGAAATCCCAGAGAGAAAAATACAGTGCCTCGCGCCTTCCAGTTTACACAGCTTCCCTTCCCGTCTCAGTTCCATTTGTTTATCATGGGCCAAGACACACTGTAAATGCAGTATTCAGAGTGGGGTCCCCAGACCCTTGGGGGATCCCTGAATGAACCCAGTAGCTGAAATCACAATCCTGAGAACACCATCCACAGAACCTCCACTGACTTTCTGGATGACACCAGCAAGTCAATTCCCCACACCCGTAGTGCATCCATTCTGTGTTGAAAAAGCCGCGGTCTCCTCAATTTCTCTTCCTGGCTGAGAAAGCTCTTACATATCTACACCGTAGCACAGTAACAGTTCCTCTCTCCAAAGAAGCAGTTGACAATGGAACATTACGTTTCTCTACATCTCAGCGACTATAAGAGTTGATCACAACATTCAGAGACGAGAGATAGAGGGAACATAACTCACGGTAAGCAAGGACATCCCGTAATAAAAATGATATTCAGGAATATGTGAAAAGGGGAAATGGTAGAACAACTTCCCATTCTGTGTTCCTTTCAGTCCATCATCAGCAATCTTTTTGCTTGCTTTTCCTTTCTCTGTCTCTTTCTCTCTCTCTCACTGCCTCTCCCTCTCTCTCTCTCTTTCTCTGTCACTTTCTCTCTCTCTTGCTGGACATCATCCACTCAACACAAATCTCCTGCTTACCCTTCCTACCATCCCTGATATAATAATCTTATTTCTCAGTTGCATTCAGTTTTGATAGGTTTACTGAACTCGAAACCTTATTTGTGTTTCTTCCGACAGACTGCCATACCTGCTGAGATTCTCCAACATTCTTTCGGACGGTGCAGAATTTTATTTCAGATCGCCAGCATCCCCATTTCCTTGGTTATTTCACCTTTAATGTTGTTGTTTTGCGGGATGCCAGCATCACTGGCAAGACCAGCATTTGTTGTCCATTCTAACGGCCCTTGACCACGCGGCCATTTGTCAAGGCAATATGGAGGCAACCACATTGTTGTGGATCTGAGGTGACACTTAGTTCAGACAGGGCACTCATGTTAGGTTTCTGTACCAAAGGTTATCAATAAAATAAGAAAAGTAATCCTGATGGTTTATGGTTGCCATGAGTGAAATTAGGCTTCATTCCAATTTTTGATATTGGAATTTAAATTTAATCTTCGGCTGTGGTAGGATTTCAAACAATGTTTTTAGATTCATAACCTGTGCCTCTGAATTACACTGTCAGTGACATTATTACTCTGTTTAAGAGTCCCTGTTATGAAGTTACTGTAGAGACAAGAACAAGTTTGTGGTCAAAAACTTTGTAATTGGAAGAGAGGTCAGAAGAGAACTGGAACCATATAATCTGTTGTTAACGAAGGGGTAGGTGATGGCGAAGTCAGCAACAGAACTCAGGTGGAGTTGGAGATTGGAGATATTATGTAGGTGGGTGTCGGTAGGTTTGATCACAGAGAGAATATGGAGACATAAAACAGTTCACGGTAGAAAGGAGACTCAAGGTTCCAAACAGTCTTATTCCTTCTCAGATGTTTATGATTATGCATTTTGGAAATGCATGAGAAGGAAGTGGCGTTTGTGACTGAAAGTTTATGTAGTTGTTAAATATAATCAACCAGAATAGCAATAACATTCAGCATCATTTATAGAATTGACAGAGATAGACTTACCAGGAACGCCAATAATAGCGAGGATGGGATAGTACCCAGCTTGAATAATCATCAGTACGGCTCGTATCCGCAACTCTAACCGTGGCAAATCCTGGGAAAGCCAATAAAGATCCCAGGATGAAGCCCTGTCCGTTGTTGTGACATTCAAGTCTAATGTTCTCAGATTCTGATCCATTGTTGGAACATTCTAATGTTCTCAAAGTCTGATTTATCTCTCTTTCTCTGTAGCTGCTGATCCCAATCTTTTTGAGGTTGACGCTGCGCCGAATACTATGGCATAACAAGTTGAATGAAGTCCCTAATTATGGAAGAGGAAAATGCTCCAGTGACCCAGTTAGGTCCAGGAAGACTGATATTAATCACAGTCACTGAACAAACAGCTCCAGTTAACCCCATTTCACGGCAACTCTGATATATCATAATAATACTTAGTGTGGGTGGGATTTTGATATCGATGATTATTGGGTTAATGGCACATCTCCAGTTGTAAACATAGAGGTGAGGGAGAGAGATAATTCTTTCTCTTCACAAGCTCGATGATTCTGCTGTGTTTTGGCAGCGTAGGAATTGCTGAGAAATAATATTATTATTATTTATGTTTAACTTTGACTTTTGTCTGTTCAGCATTAAAAGGCTGAGGTAGGTTTAGACATTTTTGAGAGACACCTACAGAGCCATAGACGATGTAGATCCAGTCCATTCCTTGTGTTCTTGCAGTCGCGGCCTGGTCCTGTGGAGTGATTGTCAAACTCTTACAGAACCAAGATTCTTAGTTTTACATTTTGCCAGTTATTGCTGGGGTCTCAGCAGGGTTGGAAGGCAGTAAATCTCTCCCGGGTGCTACACATTGTCTCTGTGATTTCTCTCGGAACTGTCTTTTGATGTTCTTTCCTCCTGGATTGGAGAACTGCATGTCAGCTAATCTCTTTCCTGCATTTGTTTTTTGACATTTGTGTGTTTATTGGATGATACCATATTGGAGCAATTACTGTACAGTAGTTAAATAAACTATTATTAAGTGTTCCAACAGAATTAAGTTATTGCAAGTTCCTCTTCCTTTTGTTGTCTTTTATTGACAGTCTTCGAATAAATTGTGTTTGGCTTAATGTCGAATATTTTGATAAAGTAAATTCTATCTCAAACACAGCACGACACATTTACCAGCGGAATGGGCTGAGCTGGCGGACTGATAATCTTGTCAGGAAATATATCAGATACTCAATCCACCTCTCAGATCCAGCCCGGACACGCATAAACCCAGATGAGGTACCTGCTCAGCATGAAGCACTGCGTAGACCAGGTTACTGCACTGCTCAGCAATCCGTCCAGGATCGAACACTGTTTAGAGCTCATAAGTTCACTACTTTTGTGTCCAACAGTGCAGTGATATATAAACTTGGACTAGATGATCTGTTCAGCACAGGGTGCTGTGAAGAACACACAAAGGCATTGTTCGATACACACGGACTGGATATCTGTGCAGCATGGGGAGCTGTGCAGTGAATAGCAGTGAATTTATCTAATAATTTGGAGCAGTTACCATCCCAGCATACGCAGCTGTGTACACCAATCGCTGCATTGCTGTGTAACATTGTGTTAGATCACTGCCCAGTGTGGGGAACCTTGCAGCTCATGCTGGAAGTGACAGGATGTGCAGCACCTCTTCAGTTACAGCTCCATATCTCCACTATAGCATGACACAGGAGTGCTGTGGGTGTGAAACACACTGTCAGAGAGAGATGGCGGTGGAATCAGTTTAAATACCAACAAATGGGAGGAGGTTGTTTAAAAGAGAGGGGGAGATTGAAAGAGAATTTCAGAAAAGGACCTGATAGTAGGTTTAAAAATTGTGAAATGAAACCATTTCGATAGCATCTTGCAATATAAGCCACTGTTTCTAGGATTGATGAGGGAGCAGGATATTGGTGTAAGTTAAGATGATTGAGAGTCTTGGATAAGCATTTGTCCTGCAGCGTTGTAAGTGGGAGTAGGATCAATAGAATCTTCGACTCATTGGGCTGAATCGAACAATAATTTGTCTCAGTGCCATTTTCATTGAATGTCACATAAAGAATGTCTGCACGAGGCAGAGCTAGTTTCCTGGTGTTGTCTTATCGAACTCACCTCATTAACTACCCACCGCACCCCATGGTGTCCCTCTCATTCAACGCCAGCCCGATTTTCCCACCCATCATGGTTGGAGGTGCTCACCATCGCCCAGATGCCCCTCGATATTCAGTGATCCCTGGTACTGCTGCCATCATTAAAAGGCCAATGGGCACACGGTTGAGTTTCTCAGTTTGGAGTTGCCCTGCATAGTTTTCCCGATATTGTGGTTCTGTTCGCCGAGATGGGAATTTGTGTTGCAGACGTTTCGTCCCCTGTCTAGTGACATTCTCAGTCCTTGTGAGCCTCCTATTAAGCGCTTCTGTGATGTTTCCTCCGGCATGGAAGTTTACCCGAGCATGGCAGGTAATGGTAAATTACACCACAGCTTGTCGACAGGGGCACCGAGGTCCTGGAGAATAGTCTAGTACAGAGGGGCACCATTCTCTTCCGAGCATGTTCTGAGCACACCACCCAGCTCAGTGCAGTATCTGCAGTCCGAAGAAAAGTCCAGCAATACAGGAAAAGCATCAATATCCTTCTCCACTTTGTCAGGATAAGGGTCACCGTATTCTCTATACTCTCTCACACTCACGCTGTCACCACTGCAATGCAGCACTTTCTCTCTCTCTCTCTCTCTCTCTCTCTCACACACACACACACACACACCTCTGCAATACTCCCACATGGTTATAAAATGTTCTTATGGGTGCAGTTTCTAGAATTCTCTGGGTGATGTCGTTTGTACAATGTTCCAGATAATTTTTAAAATAATTCAACTTCAGCAAAATGTTCACCCCGCAGTATGTAACGAATCAGAGGAAGGAGTAGAGTTTTACTTTTTTTAAAAAAATGACTCAGGATGAAAATGCATCATGAGGCCATTAAGCCTCTCAAATATGCTCCACTATTCAGACAAAGGGAGCACCTAAACACTTGAACTCACTCTCTTCTTGAAGACAGGCGCCACTTTGGAGTTTCGCCAGTTTCACTGGACCACTCCTGCAATCCCGAGAGTTATGGAATATTTCACACAGTGCCACCAGTCACTCTGTAACCACTTCTATTGAAGCAAGCTATGAATTACTGATGAGCTGCTTACCCTTGGTCTTTTCTGTTTGAGAAAAGCCTTGTTTGTTTTGTTCGAGACAGTGCAAAACTTTCATCTGACTACAATTTTGTTTATAATATTGAAACTCTTCGTGCATTCCCCTGCGAGGAACGATGTAAAATACTGTTTTAAATTCTCTGCCTCTTCCTTGAAACCAGTTCCCCAGTCACATCCTCCAGTGAGTTGTCCCAAATATTCTTTCCTGCCTTCCTTCCAAGGGTCACACACACATCATGAACGATTTTTATTCAATATAGGAAAACTCCTGTGGTTAGTTTCTTTTCATATTTCTTGCCAGTTTTGAAATGTTTTCTTTGTATTTTGGTTTATGCAATCTGCTTCTTGTTGCAAAAGTAAACTTCCCAAATGTGGCCAACACTACAGCTCACCAAGACCCCACCACCAGGGATATATTTCCCTCCCCACCCCTTTCCGCCTTCCGCAAAGACCGTTCCCTCCGTGACTACCTGCTCAGGTCCACACCCCCCCTACGACCCACCCTCCCATTCTGTCACTTTCCCCTGCCACCGCAGGAACTGTAAAACCTGTTACCACACCTCCTCCCTCACCTCTATCCAAGGCCCTAAAGGAGCCTTCCACATCCATCAAAGTTTCATCTGCACATCCACTAATACCAATATTGTATCCGTTGCTCCCGATGTGGTCTCCTCTACATTGGGGAGACTGGGTGCCTCCTAGCAGAGCGCTTTATGGAACATCTCCGAGACACCCGCACCAATCAACCAAACCGCCCCGTGGCCCACCATTTCAACTCCCCCTCCCACTCTGCCGAGGACATGGAGGTCCTGGGCCTCCTTCACCGCCACTCCCTCACCACCAGATGCCTGGAGGAAGAACGCCTCATCTTCCGTCTCGGAACACTTCAACCCCAGGGCATCAATGTGGACTTCAACAGCTTCCTCATTTCCCCTTCCCCCACCTCATCCTAGTTTCAAACTTCCAGCTCAATAACTATCTCCTTGACTTGTCCGGACTTGTCCGACCTGCCTATCTTCTTTTCCACCTATCCAGTCCACCCTCTCCTCCTTGACCTATCACCTTCATCTCCTCCCCCACTCACCCATTGTACTCTATGCTACTCTCTCTCCACCCACACTCTCCTCTAGCTTATCTCTCCACGCTTCAGGCTCACTGCCTTTATTCCTGATGAAGGGCTTTTGCCCAAAACGTCGATTTCGCTGCTCGTTGGATGCTGCCTGAACTGCTGTGCTCTTCCAGCACCACTAATCCAGTATTTGTTTTTTGGCATCTGCAGTCATTGTTTTTACCTACAGCTCACCAATCTGAATTATTTAGTTTGTGATTGATTAGTATCCTTCACAGCCTTTGTGCACCATGGGTGGTTCATCTTCACATCTTCATATCATCTTCTTTTTCATCAGAGCCAAACATTACGGAGAGTTATTAATCATTACCTGCTTAAATGACCCCTCCCCCCAACACACACAAAACCACACACACACACACACACACACACACACACACACACACACACACACACACACACACACACACACACACACACACACACACACACACACCTCACTCTGATGTACTGAGCCTCAGCTGTGACTGTGCCATCTCCCTCGTTTCTGCCCTCACTCCGTCCCCTCCTTCCCAGAACAAAGATAGATCTCCCCTTGTCCTCACTTCCTACTGCACTAGAATCTGCATTCAGAGAATCATCCTCCCCCACTTCCAACACCTCCAGCAGGACCACACCATCAAACACATCTTCCCCTCCCGCCAACTGTCAGAAATTCACAGAGACCACTCCTTCTGTGGCACGCTCCATTACCTTGAACACTTCCCCACACCCCCATGGCACCTTCCCATGTAAATGCAGAAGCTGCAGCATTTGCTTATTCATCTCTTCCCTCTTCACTGTCCAAGGCTCTAAACACACCTTCCAGGTGAAGCAACATTTCACTTGTACGCTTTCAATCCAATCTCCTGTCATTGCTGCTCACAATGCAGTCTCCTTTACATTAGTGATCCAAATAGAAACTGATTTGAGGAACATCTCCACTCTGTCTGTTTGAATGACCCTGACCTTCTGATTGCTCCCCATTTCAATAACCTACACTGCTCTCAAGATAATGAGAATTCTTTGAGGAGGTAACGAAGGGTTGGACCAAAGGGAGTTACCTATTTGAACTTCCAGAAGGTCTCTGAAATGGTACCACACAGGAGGCTGCAGAGTAAGATAATGACCCATGGTGTCAGAGGACAGGTACGAGCATGCATAAAAGGTTGGGTCTCTTACAGGATGCAGAATGAGGATAAAATTGTCCCTCTCAGGATGGTAGCCAGTGACTCGCAGTGTTCCACAAGAGTCAGTGTTGGGACCACAACATTTCACTTTACAGGTTAATGATCTGAGGGGCGGGACAGAAGGCATTCTAGCTACGTTTGCAGATGAAGCAAAGACAGGTGGAGAGGCATGTAATATTGAGGAGGCAGGGAGTCTGCAGAAAGAGTTCGACAGTTTGGGAGAGTGGGAAAAGGAGTAGGAGATGGAATACAATGTGGGAGGGTATGAGGTCATAAACTTTGGTATGAAGAATACAGGCATGGACTATTTACTAAATGGGGAAAACAATCAGAAACCTGAGCAACAAAGGGACTTGGGATTCCAAGCGCAGGATTTGCCTTAGATAAAATTGCAGGTTGAGTCAGTAGATAAGAAGGCAGATACAATGTTGTCATTCATCTTGAGAGGAGTAGGATATAATGCTGGCGATTCTGAGGCTTTCTAATGCTCTGGTCAGACCACATTTCCAGTATTTTGTGCCTCATACCTCAGGAAGTACGAGACGTGGTGTGTGTCAAGAGAAGGTTCACCAATGAAAAGTTTAACACATGAGGAACGCTGGAGAACTCTGGGTTTATACTCGATGGAGATTAGAAGGATGAAGGGTGATCCAGTTGAAGCTTACAGAATACTGAATGACCTGGATACAGACAAAATTGGGAGGCCGTTTGCACTGGCAGGAGGACACAGGCTTAGAGCAAAGGGAAAACCCATTAGAAAGGGGATAAGATGAAACGTCTTTAGCCAGAAAGTGGTGAAATTGTGGAATTCCTTACCACAGAAGGCTATAAAAACCAGATCATTTGGCACCAACGATATAGTCAGGAAAGGGACTGAGGATCTGAAAAGTGACTACAGAGAGTTAGTTTGGAAGCTGAAGAGTAGGACGAGTAGAGTAGTGATCTCAGGTTTGCTACCAGTGGCATGAGCTCGTGAGATGAGGAAGAGTCAGCGAATGCAGCTTTACACTTGGCTGCGAGGCTGGTGCAGGAGGGAGGGCTTCAGATACCTAGACCATCGGGATACATTCTGGGTAAGGTGGGACCTGCACATGAAGGATGGGTTGCACCTGAATTGGAGGTGCACAAATGACCTTTTTGGGAGGTTTGCTCGTGTGATTCGTACGGGTTTAAGCTAGTTTGGCAGGGGGATAGGAATCAGACCACATGTCTGAGAGGGGATTAGTTGCAGACGGGAAAGTGACAGGGATATATTGAATCTATCAGGAAGGTTTCTCACGCGATGAAACAAAGGGATCAGTTAAAGTGCGTCTGCTTTAATGCAAGGAATGGCCGAAATAAGAGTGACAAACTTAGAGCATGGATCAGTACTTGGGTCTACGATGTCATGGCCATAACAGAGACGTGGGTTTCACAGGGGCAGGGATGGTTGCTTGATGGTCCAGGGTTTAGAACGTTTAAAAATATTTAGGGGCGGCGCGGTGGCGCAGTGTTTAGCACTGCTGCCTCACAGCGCCAGAGATCCGCGTTCAATTCCCACCTCAGGGAACTGTCTGTGTGGAGTTTGCAAATTTTCCCCGTGGGTTTCCTCCGGGTGATCCGGTTTCCCTCGATAATCCAAAAATGTGCAGGTTAGGTGAATTGGCCATGTTAAATTGCCCGTAGTGTTAAAAGGAGGTGTAAACGTAGGGGAATGGTTCTGGGTGGGTTGCTCTATGGAGTGTTGGTGTGAACTTGTTGGGCGGAAGGGCCTGTTTCCACACTATAAGTTATCTAAAAAAAGGACAGGGTGGATGGAAAACGAGGAGGGGGTAGTAGCATTGCTAATCAGAGAGTGCGTCACAGCTACAGAAATGAAGGTTGTTGAGGAAGGCTTGTCCATTGAGTCAGTACGGGTGGAAGTTAGGAACAGCAAGAGAACAGTCACCGCATTGGAGGTTTTCTACAGACCACCTCATAGCAGTAGAGAGCTTGAAGATCTCATAGGCGGGCAGATTCTGGAAAAATGCAAAAGTAGCAGGTTAATTGCTATGGATGATTTCAACTTTTCCAATAGGTGCAGCTCCTCACATGTGGCATCGTCTGTGAGAGTGAAAGGAGCAGTTTCCAATGGGAAATATTTAATTGTGGAAAAGGAAATTATGATGCTATCAGACAGGAGTTGGGAAGTACAGCCTGGGAGCAATTGTTCCACAGAACGGGCACAGCATACATATGGAGACGGTTTAAGGAGCAGTTGTTGCGAGTGATACACAAATTTGTTTCTCTGAGACAGGTAAGAAAGGGTAAGGTTAAGGAACCTTGGATGACAAGAACAGAGGAACGTCTCGTAAAAAGGAAGCAGGCAGCTTAGGTAAAATGGAGGAAGCAAGAATCTCGCACAGCTTTAGAGGATTACAGGCTTGCGAGAAAGGAGCTCACAAATGGACTGAGGAGAGCCATGATGGGGCACAAAAATAGGCATGGCAAGAAGAATTAGGGAGAATCCAAATGCATGTTTCTCATACGTGAGTAATAAGAGAATAATCAGAGAGAAGGTAGGGCCGATCAGGGATAGCGTAGGGAACTTATGCATGGAGTCTGAGCAGATAGGGGAAGTCCTAAATGAGGTTTTTGCTTCGATTTTCACCAAGCAAAGGAAACTTGTTGTAAATGAAAACTTAGAGGAGCTGGGCCAGATCAGTCTTGACCAGATCAAGATTGATGAAGTTGATGTGCTAGCAAGTTTGGAAGACGTTAAGATTGATAAGTCCCCAGGGCCAGACCAGATTTATCCCAGGCTGCAACGGGAAGCGAGAAAGGCGGTTGCTAAGCCACTGGCGAGGATATTTGCCTCCTCACCCTCCATAGGAGTCGTACCAGAGGATGGAAGGAGGCGAATGCTGTTCCTTATTTCAAGAAGGGTAATAGGGACATCTCTGACAATTAGAGACCAGCCAGTCTTACGTCTGTGGTTAGCGACGTTTGGAAAAAGTTCCGAGGAATCGGATTTATGACTATTTGGCAAAGCATTGTGTGATTAAAGGCAGTCAGCATGGCTTTGTAAGGGGCAGGTCATGCCTCACAAATCTTATTGATTTCTTTGAGGAGGTGTCAAGACAGGTCGACGATGGTCGAGCAATGGATGTGGTGCATGTGAACTTCAGCAAGGTATTTGATAGGGTTCCCTATTGATGGCTCATTCATAAAGTCAGGAAGTATTGGACACAGGGAGATTTGGGTATCTGGATTCAGAATTGGCTGGATGGCTGAAGGCATGCAGTGGTTGGAGATGGAAAGTATTCTACTTGGAGGACAGTGTTGAGAGGGATCCCACAGGGCTCTGTTCTTGGGCCTCTGCTCTTTGTAGTTTTTATAAATGACTTGTATGAGGAGGTTATAGGTGGGTTAGTAACTTTGCTGATGACACAAAGGTTGGCGGTGCCGTCGATAGTAAAGGGGGCTTCTGTAGGCTGCAGCGCGACATAGATAGGATGCTGAGCTGGGCTGAAAAATGGCAGATGGAGTTCAACCTGGATAAATGCGAAGCGATGCATTTTGGAAGGTCAAATTCTAATCCTGAATATAACATTAAATATAGGATTCTTGGCAGTGTGGAGGAGCAGAGGGACCTGGGTGCGCAAATGCACAGATCCCTCAAAGTTGCCACCCAAGTGGATAGGGTGTCAAGAAAGTATATGGTATTTTGGCTTTCATTAACAGGGGGATCAAGCTTAAAAGCCGCGAAGTTTTGCTGCAGCTCGACAAGTCCCTGGTGAGACCAGGCTTGGAATATTGTGTCCAGTTGTGGTCGCCCTACTATAGGAAAGATACAGAGGCTGAGGAGAGGGTGCAAAGAAGGTTTACCACGATGTTGCCTGGACTGGAGGGCTTGCTTAATGAAGAAAGTTTGAACGAACTTGGATCTTTCTTTCTGGAGACAAGGAAGAGAGAGGAGAGCTGATCGAATTGTACAAAATAATGAGGGGGATAGATAGAGTCAATACCCAGAGACTTTTTCCCAGGGCAGGATTGACTGGTACGAGAAGTCATAGTTTGAAGATATGAGGAGGAAGGTAAAAGGGACACGTCAGAGGTAGGTTCTTTACGCAGAGAGTTGTGAATGCATGGAATGCATTGTCAGCTCTGATGGTGGAAGCAGAGTCATTAGGGCCAAATATGCGACTGATGAACATACACATGGATAGCAGTGAGTTGAGGAGTACGGAAGTTAAATTACTACATTTACATTAGGATTAAATCTAGGGACAACATCGTGGCCCAAAGGGCCTGTTCTCTGCTGTACTGTTCTATGTTCTATGTTCTATTAAGTACACTTAAAACAGACTCAGATAAGTTCTTGATTGACAAGGGGATCAAAGATTACTGAGAGGAAGCAGGAAAATGGAGTTTAAAATCTGTCAGTCGTGATCGAATGCTGGAGCAGACGTAATGGTCCTAATGGCTTCATTTCTGTTAGTATAGAGTTGTGGCCATATAACATTTCGGACTGGGATGGCACGGTAGCTCAGTGGTTTGCATTGCTGCCTCACAACATCAGGGAACGGGGTTCGATTTGCTCTGGGTGTTCTAGTTTCCTGCCACAGTTCAAAGTTGTGCAGGTTAGGTGAACTGGCCATACTGAATTGCCGATTGTGTTCAGGGATGTTGATGTTAGGTGCAATAGTCAGGGGTCTATGTACAGTTTTAAGCTGGAGAATGGGATTGGTTCGCACACTCTTTGGAGGGTCAGTATAAACCTGGTGGGCTGAAGGGCCTGTTTCCACACTGTAGCGATTCTAAGAAAATGCAGGCTGCTGCAATGTTCCAATGAAGCACAAACCAAACTCGAGTAACACTTCACTTTACACTTTGTTACGTTACAGTCTGTCGGAGTTCATATTCAATTCCATAAATTCACAGCCTGAACCCATTATGGCTGCTCTCCATTTTCCGTCCACTCTCCCTCCTGGGCTCCCTAAGATCGTGTCTTGTTTATGTTCCATTCAACAGAGAAAATCAACTTCTAATATTTACACATTAGTTTACACCCATTATATATCTGTGTCTCTTTCACCACAATTTAAAGCCCATTTGTCTTTCACACTGGGCTTCCAAACACTCTTTCCCACCTATGCCAATAAACTAAAACACTCACTTTCTAATCCTTTCCACGTCTGAAGAAGATTTACACTGGGCTTGAAACATTAACATTGTTTCTCTGTCTCTGCAGATGTTGCCAGACTCACTGAATTCCTTAAAAAATGAAAAGTTACAGAATATATTTTCAATATAGCTTACTGGGTGCTTTGAGGAACAGTCACAGAACCCGAAAGATTAACTCTACTTTCACTCCACAGATGCTGTTCAGACTTGTCAGTGTCTTCAGCAATTTCTGTTTTTGAATAAGTTTCAAACATGTGTGTCAGAGCTGCTCACACACCCTGTTCAACATGGAGAGCCATACACCGGGAAGTGAATGATAACGCAAGGTATACAAATACATTTGTTCTGAAACTACATAAGGCTGTCATCACGACACTACAGAGCTCTTAAACATGGGCATGGAGAGAAACAGAGGAAACACATTCACTTTAAAGAGAAGATGGCATTACTGGATGGGAAAATATTCAAGTGAAAACGTTAAATGCTTTTGAGGAATGCGACAAATTGGAGGCATGGCATCATGAAGATACCTTAACAGCATGAGAATTTTAAAAAATGAAAGCGCTCCCACATCAGAAACCGGGATCAGGCACTGTGTACAGGGGAGAAGGGTGACCGGGTCCCCATGCGAATTGAGGACAGGCAGCAGAATTGTACTGCAGATATTGCAGCTCAAACTGAGCATTCATGTGATGCTGCAAATCATAGCAGCTGTAGTAGCAGCAGCAGCAGCAGAATTATTTTCAACCACAATATAATCTCTCAGTCTACCATGACCATGAAGCCGATCTCCGGTTCAGTGATGAGTGTGGGTGAACATGCCACGGTCAGAACCATGTGTACCTAAACCTAATGACAGTCCATTCAAACTACCGCACTTACTGCTTACATTTACAAACAACAGAACTAACATCTGATAGAGAGGAGGCCATGACCCCAAGACTGTGACCATTTCTTTTAAAACCAGCTATGAATTCCTGCTGGCCTGTCTATTCTTACTCTTGTCTGATAGAAAAATTCTTGGTCCTTTTGTTAGAGACGGTTCAAGAACTTCCCTCCTATTACCATTTTGTTTACATCATTGAAATACTTACTGTACCTTCCCCTGTGAGGAAAGATGTAAAATATGGGTGTAAATTATCTGCCTCCTCCCTGTAGCCAGTTCTTCAGTCACACCCTCCAATTATCCTCAGAATACTTTATTGACTTAATTTCACCTAACGTCACACATTCATCTTGAACTTTTTTTATATGCTCGGAAAAGCTCGTGCTTCTTGTTTTTGTATTTCTTGCCAATTTACTACATCATGTCTTTTCTCCCTTTTCCTCGCTTTCTAGATTCATACAGTTATATAGTGCACAAACAGACCCTTTGGTCTAACTTGTACATGCTGACCAGGTTTTCCAAATTAACCTCGTCCCATCTGATTGCATTCTCTCCATATGCCTCTAAACTGTTTCCATTCATATGTTTATCCTAATGAGTTTTAAATGTTGTAGCTGTAGTTGCATCTCCTACTCTTCCTCTAACAGCTCATTCCATATACATACACATCACCCACTGTGTGAAAACATTGACCCTTCGTCCATTACAAATCTTCCCTCTTTCACCTTAAATCTATGCCTTCTCTGGTTGAACTCCCACATCCCGTGGAAAAGACCTTGGCTGGTCACTCTATTCATTCCTCTCATGATTTTATAAATTTCTACAATGTCATGCCTCAACCTCCTACACGCTGTCTGACACTAACTTCACGAACAAGTACTTAAAGATAAGCACTGCAAATTTGAAACAGGATTCAAATGACAGGTAAATAACACTCAGCCCAAGCTTCATACTGTGATTTGTATTTCTCCATGTTACAATATTAAGGCAGCAGGAAACTGTTACGAGGACCAATAAGAGGTAAAACACCTGAATTGCTTTGTCCAAATCGTGTGATGATCTGTACAGTGAAAGCGCATCTCTGGCCTGAACCATATAAGAAGGAGATTTCTTGAACCACACGGTCAACGTCGACCTTTATCAGAGTGAGATCAAGGCTGAGTATACTTTTTGAAATTTGGATCACAGTGTGAATTCAGTGTAAAGGGGGAGAGGTGTTTTCAATAAGGTTTACACCAAGAAGGAAACTTTCTGGAATGAGATGTGAGTGGGAGATGTAAAACAGCATGAATGGAGAGGCCGAGCCACCCTGAGACCAGCCATTTCCACCATCTCCAGCAGAACAGCACCATCAAACACATCTTCCTCTTCCGCCCACTCTCAGTATATCTCAGGAACCGTTCCCTCGCTGCCCCCTCAATCACCCCAAACAATTCCCCACTCCCCCATGGCACATTCCCATGCAATTGCAGAAGCTGCAACTATTGCTCATTAACCTCTTCCCTCCTCACTGTCCAAGGAACCAAACATACTTTCCACGTGAAGCAGCATTTCACATTAAACTTTCACTCCGGTCTCCTATCATGGCTGCTCACAATGCAGTCTCTCTATATTGGCGAGACCAAACAGAGATTGCTTTGAGGAACACTCCCACTCTGTCTGTGGAATTAACCTTGACCTTCTCATTGCTTCCCATTTCAATAATCTACCTTTCTCTCATGCTAAGCTTTCGACCCTGGGCTGCTGCAACATTCCAAGAAAGCACAACCCAAGCTCGAGTAACACCTCACTTTGCACTTTCGTACATTACAGCCTGTCGGAGTTAATGTACAATTTGATAACTTCACAGTCTGACCCCATAATAACTGTTCTCCAGTTTCCGTACATCCTCCCTCTTGGCCTCCTATGACCTTGTGTGGTTTTGTATTTTCTTTATCGCTCACTCAATAGAGAGAATCCCTTTTCCCCATTCGCAGCTTAATTTAAAGCTATTTCACATGATCTTCTTGTTCACCACTACTAAAAGCATGTTTATCTTTTGCTGCACCCTCTTTTACCCGTCAACCCACTCCCCACATCTGTCAAGGGATTATAAAACTCATTTTCCAATCCTTTTGAGTTCTGAAGAAGTGTCATACTTGACTTGAAACGCTAACTCTGTTATTCTGTCTCTGCAGATGATGCCAGACCTGTTGACTTTCTCTAGAAATGAATAGGCTCAGAACAAGTTATCAATTATACAAATAAGATGCTGCCAGACCTGCCGAGTTTATCAGTAATTTCTGTTTTTCAACAAGTTCTATAGATGTGTGTTAAAGCTGCTCTAACGCCCTGTCTAACACGGAATGCCATGCAGGGAGATTCCATAAGTCTCCAAGCTTG
The DNA here is from genome assembly GCF_047496795.1 of Chiloscyllium punctatum. Classification (NCBI taxonomy): domain Eukaryota; kingdom Metazoa; phylum Chordata; class Chondrichthyes; order Orectolobiformes; family Hemiscylliidae; genus Chiloscyllium; species Chiloscyllium punctatum. The sequence continues at coordinate 84,319,844 of NC_092752.1, read as the reverse complement.
TCAATGTGCAACAGGATGAGGACAATGATATCTTAAGTGGCTTGGTGAGGAACAGGCGCAGGACATGAAAGACATCGAAGCGATAGTGTAGGAACACCAGGAGGACATTCAGCCCATCGTGTGTGTAAATCAGGAACAGAATGTGTCCAATCAGCCACCCATGCCCCTTACACAGCAATTGGAGCCGATCTTTCACAGCCTCGTGCCTATTTCACAGGAATTGAAACGGACTGTCGAGGTTATGGAAAGGGAATAACTTAGAATAACTAACTTCACTTGGGAATGGAAAGGTATGACCAAACGATTAGGACTGAAGACAAATTGTTCAAATCTATTATTAAGGAATTAACAACAGGAGACTTTGAAAGTCAAACCACAATCCATCAAAGTCGACATGATTGTATTAAGGATAAATCATGTTTGAATGATTTTCCTAACTTTTTCGTATTAAGAGGTGTGACAAACAAGTTGAAAAAGGGGGATCTGAAAGTTGTATTATATCTATACTTCAAAAAGCCAATGCATAACATTCTTGACGAAAGATTAATATGCAAGACAAGAGCACATGGGGTTGGGACAATTTATTTGCTTGGAGAGAAAATTGGCTAACCAATAAAAACCATGATATGGAGGTGCTAGCTTCTGGACTGGGTTGAGTAAAGTCAATAATCACATGGCACCAGGCTATAGACTGACGGGTTTATTTGAAAACACAAGCTTTCATTGTCCTGCTCCTTCTTCAGGTGTTAGAGAGAGAAGACCTTTGGCACAAAATTTATGAGGAAAAGATGAAAGGCTTGTACAACACATGCACATGAATTGATCACATCTAAGATGGCTGCTAAATCTTATTTCGGTTAGAATGGAGATGCAGGTTTTGATTAATGAATATGCAAATTCGGGAGGTCCTTTCAACTCCTGCCTGGAGATACCTTCAGGTATTATCAATGTAAAGGAGGTTACATTAAATTGTGAATCTGCCTCACAGAACCATCCCAGACACCATAAACTGGGACAAGGGACCAGCCAGAATGGAGAGCTATGCACACCATGCTCGTGGACTATTCTATAAACTGTTCTACCTGCCCAGAATGGGGACCATTGCAAACCTTTGCCAGTATATTGCTACTATACTTGCACTACAGAAATGACTTGCCGGGGAAGATTTGTAACACATGCAGTGAGTGACAGCAAATGGGCTCCCACAAATGTATGGCTCTGTATCTCCACTGCCGAAATATAAGGCAAGAGATTGATTGTGTATGTGTGTGCTAGTGTGTGTGTGTGCGTGTGTGTGTGTGTGTGTGCGTGTGTGCGTGTGTGTGTGTGTGTGTGTGTGTGTGTGTGTGTGTGTGTGTGTGTGTGTTGGTGGCATTAGATTTGTAAATTGCTATTTGAGAGAAAATAGACATAGAGGAAATCAGCTTAAATGTGAACAACTGACAGGGCTTTGTGTCATTAACAGAGGGAGACTGAGGACCGTGTTATAGTCAGAGGTGACGATGTGCTTGTGAATATTAAAGTAAAGGCTTTGCCAGACCCAACAACAATATAAAGCAATCCGTACAGGAATGATGGGATTTTGGTCTGCGTTTAGTTACAAGCCATGGAATACCGACGCAGATTTGGTTAAGCAACAGGAGATTATTGGCTTTATTAAGATTGTATTTCATAGCTGAAGGTTCAAACAGCAGAAGGGATGAACCAGTGAAGTATAATCTGCAGTTGTCAATAGTTAAAATTAGGAATGGTCAGGATATAGTGTCAGTAATCAGCTTGTGGCCAAAGGGATCACCGTAGTTGTGACTCGTCTGTCTCAGCCTCAGTCATTGGCCAGGGATGAGATGGAGTCAGAGGACCGAAGTGGAGTTTGCATCCAGAACAGAAGACAGTGACCTCGAGGCTTTCAATATTTAAATAGCAAGGGCAGTGATGCAATGCATCCTGGTTCATACCTGAAAGTGAGTAGGTCAACCAACAAGGCACAGTGCCAGAACTAAAGAAGGAGAGAAAGAATGAACAAGTTCACTGTTGTTGTTCTGGTTTGGAGCGTGAATACTTACAGAGTAGAGTAAATGAAAAGAACAGTAATACAGTAGCACATGGCGAATGCAAATAATAAATCGACAGTGAAACTTACCAGGGACACCAACAATAGCCAGGATAGGATAATAAAAACATTGAATAATGTGAAGTGCATATTTGATTCGCGATGTTAACGGCCATCAATAATATGTAGAAAAAAATCCAAACATAATAGGATAGCCTCCTGCCCACTGTTGGAACATTCCAGTCGATTGTTCTCAGATTCTGATCCACTTTTGGAACTGTCCAGTCGAATGTTCTCAGATTCTGATCCATTGTTCTAACATTCCAGTATAATGTTCTCAGTTTCTGATCTCTCCCTCTCTCTGGAGCAGCCGATCCCTGTTATCGCTATCGGTGATGCTCCCGCTTCAATATGAGATAACATATTGAATGGAGCCCTTTTATCATGAAAAGATGGAAACCCTCCACTGGGATAATTAGAATCCATGGAGACTGACATTAGTCACAGTCACCAAACAATCGGTTCAGTTAACCAGTTCCTTATATCATTTTACATAACACAATAAAAGGAAACATTTATTTGGTTTGGATGGAACGGATGAGGGATCTTTCAATCTTTATAATCTGTCTTCTCTGTATGTGGGAGCATTGTGGGAACACTGCACTGTTGTATCCGTTTCACCCTGTTTATAAAAGGAGACAGGAGTAAAATAACAGCTGCATAAAATGTTTGGTGGAGAAGTTTCTAGATATCTTTGTGTAATGCTGCTCCAAGTTTGAAATTCCTTGTTATCAAGTCCTTTCTTAACCTTGTGACATCATTCAGAGCATTGAAACTGCTGCTCAGGAACAGGGAGATACAGGAGGTAGTCACTCAACTGCTCGAGACTGGGAAACAGGGACAGGAAGTAGACACTCAACTGCTCGATACTGGAACACAGGAACAGGAGGCAGTCATTCAATTGTTCGAGACTGGGATATAGGGAGATCTGGAGGCTAGTGAGACCCCAGACTTCCGTTCCCCAGGAACAGAAGGAGGCGACTCACTACCCACCAGTCTAGGACACTGGGAGAAAAGGGAAATTGGTTTGTTACTAACAGGAATATCTGAATAAGTTGCATGAGCGAGCCATTCAATCCTGCTCCAACATTTTTCAAAACCATGGCTGATCTGAGTGTGATTCCCTCATCCCATTTTACAGAGATTCCCCTCTCTGCAGCCTCAGCTGTATTTGTTGGTCATGTTGCAGATCCAGGTGCTGCAACTACAGTCACCATGTTTCATCCAGAGTTGGGTCAGCAAAGCCTCTGGTCTTCATGAATTTCCACAGCAGCTTAAAACACAGCCTCCAGGAAACCAGCCCCAGCATTTCCACGAACGTACAAAAACTACAGTTAAGTCAAATGTCAGTCAAATGCAAGTGAGAAGCCTGGTCTAAATCACTAACATGTTACCGAGTACATGCCAATGCTTAGGCACAGAGCAAGTGACAAAGGTGTGAATCAAAACTGCTAAAACCCCACGATCCAACATGGAGCACAGGGCAGGACACTGGGAATTCAGAGAAAAAGAAAGCAATGCTTTTTGAACATTGTTTCTAAGCTTCTTAGTGTTGGAAGCTGATGCTCTTGGGTGAGCAACATTCAAGGGCAGGAAAATATAAGGGACAGTTATTCACATTAAAACTGGACAATTAAAACTGGATGGCGGGGAAGCAGTTTAAACACCAACAAATGGGAGGGATTTTGGAAATAGACAGAGGGAGAGAGACTCTGAGTCAGTGTTATGGAAGGATGTGTTTGCAGGCTTCAGAATGCTGAAATGAAGACATTTCGATTATATCATATCCCAAATTAAACTAATCGCATTTGCCAGCATTTGGCCAATATTGATGTAAACCCCTCCTCTTAATGTACCCATCCAAATATCTTTTAGAAGTCGTAATTGTAAAAGCCTCCAATACCTCCTCTGACAGCTCATTCCACACATGCACCACCCTCTGTGGGAAAAAGTTGCTCCTTGGGTCATTTTTAAATCTTTTCCCTCGCATCGTAAATTGATGCCCTGTAGTTTTAGGGAAAAAGACCTTGGCTATACACCCTATACATGCTCTTCATGCTACAGGAATAAAAGAATCTAACATACTCGCACGCTCCCTATAGCTCCAATCCTGGCAACATCCTTGTAAATCTTTACTGACTCTCTCAATTTTCACAATATATTTCCAAAAGGAGGGAGACCAGAATTGAATACAGTACTCCAAAAGTGGCCAAAGTAATGTGCTGCACAGCAGAAACATAACCACCCAATTCAAATAGTCAAAGCACTGGCCAATAAAGGCAAGAATACCAAATGTCTTCTTCACTATCCTATCTACCTGCGACCCTACTTTCAAGAAGCTATGAATCCGCATTCCAAGGTCTCTTTGTTCAGCAACACTCCCCAGGACCTTACCATTGAGTGTATATGTCCTGCCCTGATTTGCATTTCCAAAATGCAGCACCTCACATTTATCAAGATTAAAATCCATCTGCAAATTCTCAGCCCATCTGCTCATCTGATCAAGTTTCCATTGTACTCTGAGATAAACCTTTGCTCTCCACTACACCATCAATTGTGATTTCATCTGCAAACTTTGCCACTATTGCTGCAATTGTCACATCCAAATGATATATGTGAATAGTGAAAAGTAGCGGATCCAGTACCAACCCTTGTAGCACACCAGTGGTCACAATCCTCCTGTTCGAAAAAACAATCCTTCACCACCACCCTCTGTCTCCTGCCTTCGGACTAGTTCTGTATACACATGGCTAGTTCTCCTTGTATTCCATATGAACTAAAATTGTTAACCAACCTACCATGAAGAAAGTTGTCAAATGCCTTACTGAAGTCCATATCAACAATATACACCTCTGCCTCAATGAATCCTCTTAGTCACTTCTTCAAATATACTCAGTCAATTTAGTGAGACACAACTTTCCATGCTTCGAGCCATGTTGCCTATTACTTATCAGTCCTTGCTTTTCAAAATCCATGCAAACCTTGTGCCTCATAATCCTTACCAACAACTTGCCCTCCACTGAAGTCAGGCTCACTAGCTTTTCCTTACCATTCTTCTTAAACATTGTCAGTAATCACACCAAGTTCGCAACCCTCCTGTCTTCCAGCATCTCATCTGTGACAATTGACGATACAAATATCTCAGCAATGGGCCCATCAATCACTTCAGTCGCTACCCACAGAGTTCAAGGTACATCTGATCAGGTCCTGGAGATTTTCCCACCTTTGCAAGCTTTACGATCTCCAGCATCTCCTTCTCCGTAATGCAGGCACTTTTCAACGTGTCACGGTTGATTTCCAAAGTTCTTTAGCTTCCATGCCCTTCTGCACAGTCAATACTGACGCACGATGTTTATTTAGTATCGCCTCCATCTCCTGCGGTTTTTCACATCGGCAACCTTGCTGATCTTTAAGTGGCACAAAACTCTCCTGAGTTATTCTTTTGTCCTTAATGTATGTGTAGAGTCCCCTTGGATTCTCCTTAACCCTGTTTTCCAGAACTATCTCATGTCCCCTTTATGGCCTCCGGATTTCCCTTTTATGTATACTCCTACTGGCTTTAGACCCTTCTCGACAGTCACTTTAAATCTGGAATTAAGAGCCAAATGACGATGATGAATCCATTTTCGATTTTTGGGAAAACCCATCAGGTTCGCTGATGGTCTTGAAGGAAGCAAACTGCCTCCTTACCAGGCCTGGGTTACATGTGACTCCAGACCGACAACAATGTGTTTGTTTTGGGTAATGAATGCAGGCCCAACTAGTGATCCCCTCATCCCGTGAATGAGTTCTGAAAAAAACCTTGACTCCTGTTCTCTCTCTCTACACCTGACATATGCTTCCCTCTTATTTGTAACGTGCCACTCAACTTCTCCAGTCCTCCAGCATTCCTTACACCTACCAGGTTTACCCTTCACTCTAACAGGGACAGACTGTCTCTGTGATTTTGACATCTCATTTTTGAAGGTTTCCCTTTCTCAGCTTGCCTCGTAACTGCGAATATCTGTTCCAATCCCGTTTGGAAGTTCTTGCTTATGTCATCAAAATTGGCCTTCCTCCAATTTAGAGCATTATCTTTTAAACCCAGTTCTTCCTTTTCCATCCCTATTTTAAAACTAGTCGAATTATGATAATGTGTCCAAAAGTGCTTCCTCACTGATACCTCAGTCTCCTGCCCTGCCATATTTCCCAAGGGGAAGGTGACATTGAGTTCCTTCTCTGTGATGGAGAGCATAGGTCAAGCAGCTGCAGCGTTGAAACTGGGATTGGGGTCAGCCGTGTCTTCGGCTCATTGGGCTGAATCGAACAATAAATTATCTCAGTGCCATTTTGATTGAGTGTGACAGAGGGATTGTCTGCACAAGGTTGAGCTAGTTTCCTGGTGCTACCTTATCGAACTCACATCATTAACTACCTCCCCCCCACACCATGGTGCCCCTCTCATTCAATACCAGCCCTATTCTCTCACCCATCACAGCTGGAGGTACTCACCATCGCACTGATACCCTTGGATATTATGTTATCCCTGGCACTGGTACCATCTTTAAAAGGCCAGTTGGCACACAGTTGTGTTTTTTTGATTTTGGAGCTGGTTTGTATAGTTTACACTGAGCATGGCAGATAAGGGGCAATTACACCACGGTTTGTCGACAGGGGCACGGAGGTCCTGGTGGATGGGCTAGTACAGACGGGGACCATTCTCTTCCCAGAGGGGGCTCACACTATCAGACACACCTGGCATGGTCTAAGCTCACCACCCAGCTCAGTGCAATACCTGCGGTCTGAAGAAATGCCCAGCACTACAATAACCATCAATAACCTGCCCTGTTCTTTCAGGATAAGGGTCACCGTATTCTCTCTGCTCCTTCACACTCACTGTATATCTGTTGCAGCAGTGACCCAGAACAACGTTCATGCTCCACCGCTCTCACTGTTGCTTGCAACACCTTCCCTCTCTCTCTCTCCCCATTACCCCGCCCGCCCCCACATGCACAAACTAATAACATTGCATAGATACGCCACTGTGGACTGACTCCCGACAGACACCTCACCATATCGCCCCCCATCTACACCAAAACTAACAGCAGGGGTTCCCACTCCCACCCTCCCTCCCTCCTTTTCTCCCATTCCAGGTGAAACAACTTGGAATAGACAGAAATGACCAAGCCTTATGTGGAGATTCTGAACTATCCACGTCCCACCGACCGAGTCAGGAGCAATGTTCATTGAAGGGCAATTCTCACTTTAAACCCACTGGCAGCTCCGTTTCCCCCGGCACAATTAGAAGCCGTGGCCCTGATACTATCTCCCTTTTGTGTTCAGCTGGTACAAATGGAATCCCGATGGTCTCGGTAAGCAGGAAGGTGGACTCACATCACATGGTCTCCATCACATCTCAGGAAGGGAGCACGGAAGTTCCCTCGTACACCTCCTCCTGTAAACAGCTCAGATGCTAAAACTAATCTGTGAGACTTACTGCTCTCTCCACTTGTCCTGACATCTTCAATAATCTGTTCTCTTATACACCCTGCGCCTCTGTTCCTGCACCTCCTTTATAACGGTACAACTTGTTTAATATTGTCTTTCAATGTCCTTCCTACTAAAGAGCATCACCTCACACTGCGCTGCATTGATCATCTGCCATACACCTGAACACTACACCAACATATAACTTTCCTGTTGGAGTTCCACACCGTCCTCAACAAACTTCACAATTCTTTCAGGTTTGGTATCTGCAAATATTGAAATTGTCCTACAGTCACGTTCCACCCAAAAATACCGACACACACCAGACAGAGCGAGTGAAATATTGACACACTCTCCACGTCTGCATTACTGTCAATGTACTGTGAGTGCCTGTATGTGTCTGTATTCGCGTGTGTATCTGTGTGGGGCGGGTCTGGCAGTCTTTGTGGTATTTAAAGTGATGTAATATCCCCCGATATGAGTTCTGAGTAAGGGTCACTCGATTCAAAACGTCAACTTTCATTTTTGTCCAAAGATGCTTCCAGAGCTGCTGAGATTTCTGTTGTTGTCAATCTCTGTTGCACCCCCACGCCGATGCCCCACGCCACTGTAATCGTGGTGCTGAAGTGTGTAAACGACCAGGGATTCAGACTGAGAGGGAGAGAGGGAAGGCAGCAACTCACAGCACAATCCAACCTGAATTTTGATTGCACCAAACACACACACACGCATACACGCGTGCACGAACATACATACACTCACAAGCACATGCACACATTAGGTTGGTTTGGAGAGGATTGTCATTGCACTTAGGCCCTCAGAGTGGAACACTTTCATGTGGAGAAATGTCTGCGCTCCTTCTGTAATGTGGAAATGTTTTTTTACTGGGTAGTATTTCCAACACACAAAATACACATTAAAGCATATTTCCATTGCAATGATAACCAAGCAATTCCGAGTGAGCCGTTTTCCAAGGCGATGAGATTAATTTTAATGCACTTCCTTTAACTTGGAATTATTAATGTTTTACTCTTACAAGTAATCTTACCTTTGAGAAAGGATTGAAAAGACCTAAGCCAGACCAGCAGAGTGTGGGCTTGTATCACTTTAAAGAAAAGAGGGAAAGGGAGAGGAACGGAGCGTGATTTTGACCCAGTTTCAGTGATTCACATCAAAACAAGAAGAGTTCCCATTGCACAGAGATGCAGAGACAGAGATCCACACCCTAATGCAGAACCACATGTAACCAGCTCAGAGAGATAGACATGCACACAGAGGTTAACAGAGACATATATAGACACACAGGAATAGAGAAACACCAACAGAAATATGCAGGTACATACTTGAACATACAAACACACACAGACTCATCGAGTTATACAGGGTATTTGCATACAGGCCTATCGGCTCATACAGTCCATAATCCCAAGCTAAATCATTCTCACTGCCTGCGCTTGGCCCAGATTTATCCAAGTGTTCTCTTATTCTTGTAGTTAACCAAATTAGTTTTAAAAACTATAACTTGACCCCAAATTAATCACCTCCTCAGGAGATTCATTCCCTACACGAACCACATGCTGTCTAAGAAAAGAATCACCTCACAGGTCGTGATCAAGTGGACCCAAGAAATTGGTAGGAAGCGAAGGAAGTGATTGCTGGGTCCTTTGCTGAGACATTGTCATCATCAACAGCCACAGATGAGATGCTGGAAGTCATGAGTTTGACGAAAGTTTTGCTATTAAACAAAATGGAAAGAAAAAGCCAAGAACAATAGATTGGGGATCCTGACATCAGTGGTGGGCACGGTGTTGGAGGGAATCATGAGCTACAGGATTTACATGCATTTGGAAAGGCAAGGACTGATTAGGGATAGGCAAAAGTGAGGACTGCTGATGCTGGAGATCATAGTCTAGATGAGAGTGTTACTGGAAAAGCACAGTAGGTCACGCAACATCTGACGAGCAGGGAAATCGATGTTCTGGGCAAAAACTCTTTATCTGGATAGTGAAATGGGGTTGTGCGTGGATAATCATGTCTCACTAATTTGATTTATTTTTTGTTGAGAAGTAATGGAGAGGATTGGTGATGGCAGAACGTGGATGTGATCTATATGGACATCAGTTAGGCATTCGACCTAGTTCCCCATGGAGGCTGGTTAGCAAGGTTAGATCACATGGAATACAGGGAGAATTAGCTAGTTGGATACAGAACTGGCTCAAAGGTAGAGGACAGAGGGTCGTGGTGGAGGGTTGTTTTGCAGACTGGAGACCTGTGACCAGTGGAGTGCCACACGGATCGGTGCTGGGTCCGCTACATTTCGTCATTAATATAAATGATTACGATATGTACATAGAACCGTTAGTAAGTTTGCAAATGACACCAAAATTGGAGGTGTCGTGGCCAGCAAAGAAGGTTACAACAGATTCCGACGGGATCTTAATCAGATGGGCCAATGGACCGAGGAGTGGCATGGTTTAATTTAGATAATTTTGAGATACTGCATTTTGGAATTGCATCTCTGAGCAGGACCTATACACTTACTGTTAATGACCTGGGGAGTGTTGCTGAACAAAGTGACTTCAGAGCACATGTTTATAGTTTTTTGAAAGTGGATTAGCAGGTAGATAGGACAGTGAAGAAAGTATTTGATATGTTGTTGGTCGGTGCATTGTGTATATGCGTTAGGAGACTTGATTGTGACTGTGCAGGACATTGGTTCCGCCACTTTTGGAATCCTGATCTCCCTGCTCTGTAGGAAGGATGTTGTGAAACTTGAAAGGGGTCAAGATGGGTTTTCACTGATTTTGCCATGGGTGGACGGTTTGAATTAGAGGGAGAGGCTAAATAGGTTGAGCCTGTTTTCCCTGGAGAATCAGAGGATGACGGTTGATGTTAGAGGTTAGTAAAATTATGGGTGCAACAGATTGAGTGAATAGTCAAGGTCTTTTCCCTAGGGTAGTGTATCAAAAACTAGATGGCAAAGGTTTAAGGTGGGATGAAAAAGACAAAAAAAGGTTTCTAATGGGCAACATCGTCATGTAGAGGATTGTCCGTGTGTAATGAGCTGCCAGAGGAAGGTATTGAGGCTGACACAATTACAACATTTAATAGGCATGTAGATGGACAGATGCACGGGAAGAGTTTAGATAGAAGTTGACCAAATGCCGGCAAATGGCATGAGAATAAGTTTGGCTGTCTGGTTAGCATGGACATGGTGGACCAAAATGTCTGTTTCCACACTTTACAGCTCGATGACTCTATGTCTCTTAAGAAACTTCCTCCCCTTATCTTAAAACAATCCCCCAATCGAGGGAAAAGATACGTAACATTCTACATTATCGATACCTTTGCAACCAGAACATATCCTGTGCAACCAGAACATATCACCCCAACTCCTGTACTCAAAGGACTGTCCACTGCTATTCGTCATTTATATAAATGGTTTGGATGTGAACATAGGAGATATAGCTAGTAAATTTGCAGATGACACCAAAATCGGAGGTGTAGTGAACAGTTAAGAACGTTACCACTGAGTAAAATGGAATCTTGATCGGGTGGGCCAATGGACTGAGCAGTGGCAGATGGAGCTATATTTAGAAAAATGCTAGACGCTTCATTTTGGAAAAGCAAACCAGAGCAGGACTTACACACATAATGATAAAGTCCCGGACAGTGTTGCTGAACAAGGAGACCTTGGAGTACAGGTTCATATTTCCTTGAAAGTAGAGTAGCAGGTAGATAGGATAGTGAAGTAGGTGTTTAATATGCTTCCCTTTATTGTTCAAACCACTGAGTACAAGAGTTGGGAGGTCATGTTGCGGCTATGCAGGACATTGGTTAGGCCACTTTTGGAATGATGCGTACAAATTGTGTCTCATTCCTATCGTAAAGATGTTGAGAAACTTGGAAGGGTTCAGAAAAGATTTACAAGGATGTTGCCAGGGCTGGAGGATGTTGCCAGGGCTGGAGGATTTGAACTGTAGGGAGAGCCTGAATAGGCTGGGGCTGATTTTAAAATCATGAGAGGCATGCATGGGGTAAATAGACAATGTATTTTCCCGGGGTGGGCGAGTCCACAACTAGAGGGTTAGAATGAGAGGGGACAAATTTTAAAGGGACCTCAGGGAAAATTTTCATGCATAGAGGGTTGTATGTGTATGGAATGAGTTGCCAGAAGCTGGTCAAGTTAAAGTATTTAAAAGACATCTGGATGAGTATACTAATAGGAAGGGTTCAGAGGGATATGGGCAATAGTTGGCAAAATTTACAAGATTAGCTTAGGGTATCTGGTCAACATGGACAAGTTGTACCAGAGGGCCTGTTTCCATGCAGAACATCTCTATGAATCTAAGTCTCTATAATGAAGGCCAAAACATGAAACACCTTCATAACCACCCTGTCCGAATATGAAGCAAACTTCAAAGAATTATGTCTGAAACCCTAGGTTGCTCTGTTCTACAACACTACCAATGGCTCAACATTTAATTGTATAATTCTTTTCTTAGTTTGTTTTACCGAAGTTCAATACCTTGCATTTATCAACATTAAACTCCATCTACAATTCTTTAGTCCAGTGAGTGATAATACTGGGGAAGAAAGGCTGGAAAGTAATCCGTTGCCTTGTATTATTTAATGGTTTCAGGAAGAGGGCAGTCACACGTTAGAGCTGGGAAACAGTGATCAGTGTTTCAGGCCAGAAAGTATGCTCTGTCGTTGTCTCTGATGTTCAGTATTGATATCTATTTGAGTTCCTTCACAGTGCAGAGTGTGTCTACAGGATTTCATTCCTCATATTGCAGACTACAGATAATAGCCATTTAAACTGGAAATGATAGCCAAATATTTAAAGATGTTCTTAGTTTATCTCGAAGGCAGAGCACATAAACTCGATATCCTACAGTTGAGGCAAGTACCTTGCATTTTTAACAACGTTATAATTCTAACTGGGTAATTCAGTAACGTGAACCACATTTCAATGAATCCAAACCGATCTGAAAGCTGGCATTTAAAGTTAAAAGTTTGGGCATGGTTTAGATCTTGTGTAGTCGGTAATATTCCTGCCTCTGAGGCAGAGCTCTGGATTCTATTCCAACTCGTGAACTTGTCTAGTAGTGTCCCTAACTAGAGACCCGACGGTCTAGATTTTGATGCAGCGTGTCAGAACAGGCTGATGAACAAACACACAGGAGAATAATGTTGTGACTTTTGGGTCTATTGTGGGGTGGTGGTAGTGTCCCTGCCTCTTGCCCCAAAGGTCTAGGTTCTAATCCTACTACAGGTGTGTTCTTATATGTCTGAACGCGTTGACTAAAATGATTTTAAAATTGTGGTTTGATCACGATGGAAGAGGTGTCAGTATTAAATTTCTGAATTTAAGCCCCGGAAGCACAGACCCTGGGTGGGAGGCGCGTTTGCACCTTCTAGAGGTTGATAAATTCATGACGTGCATGGATAGGGGATGAGTAGTCAAGATCTTTTCCCCATGTTTGGAAGTCCAAAATTAGAAGGCATAGATTTAATGTGAGAGGGAGAAGATTTTAAAGTGACCTCCGGGCAACTTTTTCACTCAGAAAGTGGAGCGTGTACATAATGAACTGCTAGAAGTAGCGATGGAGGTAGGTATAATTACAACATTAAAAAGGCACCCAGATGGTTATATTAATAGGAAGGATTTAGAGTGATTGGGCCAATTGCTGGCAAATAGATTAGATTAGCTACAGTGTAGCACAAATCCACACCAACCCTGTGAAGAGTTACCCACCCAGAACAGCTCACCACATTTACCCCTAACTGATGCACCTGACATTATGTGCAACTTTGCATGGCTCATTCACATAACCTGCACAACTTTGGACTGTGGGAGGAAACCCACGCAAACACAGCGAGAATGTACAAAATCCACACAGTCAGTCACCTGAGCCAGCAATCAAACACAGGTCCCTGGTACTGCGAGGCAGTAGCACTGAGCCACTGCACCGCCCCAAGTAGGGCACGATTAATTTCCGAA